>NC_090438.1:110602196-110903550 GCF_031143425.1 Pleurodeles waltl
CAATTTAGAGCATATAAACCCATGTCAAGTTATGTTTTGCTTAAAGAAATACAAAAGCTTGAAATATTTACATGAACCGCTACAAAACTATTTCACAAATTAAATCCATTTTGCTGCAAATCTCTAATCAAAGGTTTACCTAGCTCACAGATTCTCAAACCTTATGACTTTGATGGACCTCCACCTTATTACTGGAACCTGGCGACCCCCACTGAATCATTGCTAAAATCTGGGACACTCCCCAGCACTGATATACTACTAGAAGCAGAGGACCCCGGCCTAAACAGTTGATCTGAGCCGCAAAAATATACACCAAAAAAAAATAGAAACAAGCAATCAAACATGCACAAATGAAAACACATTTTAAGTTGCAAACAAATCTAAAAAAATAACAATTTTAAACTTTATAAGGAAGGTTGGAATTTTTCTAAATTTAACTGAAAACACATCATCCATACTATAACCTGTTTGATGCACTTTCACTGTTCCCCAAATCAATATGAGGATACAAATTTAATTTTTGCCTTCAATTTCAAATTCCTTGACATTTACAGTACGTTTAAAAAATCTGTTTTACATTTAGTCACTTGATTTCTATGAACATTATCTTTTTCCACAGAATAAAGAGAAAAAATAATCTTTTTGGGCATTATTATCTATGCAGCTTTAACATGCCAGCCTTAAAGATCCTTGGTGCCACTTTCTGTGCCCCAAAAACAACAACAACAAGAAAAGAGAATATCAAGTCCTTTAAGGTTCATTTAAAGTCTCAAGTCACAGACAGCATTGCCAGGCCTCTTCCGAGATTCCCCAGGTCCATTAGTTTTCCAAACGGGGGAGGAGGGCCTGAAGAGGCCACACATATGCCTAGCACTAGCTAGCAGGGTGGGAGAGACTCCAGGGCACGCCTTAACCAATGAAGTAAAAATCCCTGGGGCCAATCGTGCCCACATGGAGTATTTAAACAAACAAAAAAAAAAAAGTGACAGTCCTCTGCCACACTAAACCTGAGCAGGCAGGTTGGGATGTGGGTTGAGTCTGGTAGGACGACAAAAGCAGGGTCCTTCAGCAGCCAGGCAGTGATCCCACAAGTGTACCCCAAATATTATTTGGAACCCACCAAAACTGTCAAAGAGGATTTGACAGTGTCAAAAAGGATGCCAACAGCCCCCACCAGGTATTAAAAGGAAGCATCCCCACCCATACAGGTGAGACTATTGTTGCTTACGGGCAGGGGTGAGGCTTTTCACACCTATTTAAGATTAAATTACTGGCTAGGAGAAGCTAGAGCGTCAATACAAATTAGCCTCCAGGAGCTTCAGGCAGGGAAAAATTTAATTTCTAAATGTTACTTCAACATTTTTTTTTTTAAATCTGATTTTACCATTAAATCGGATGCTTAACAGCTATTACAAATAGTTGCTTAATTAATTTTACTAGCTAGCCACATACCTGAGATACAGTATTAGGATTTTAATCTGTAGCTTTTAGGCACTAATAATTTTAAAGACGTTTACATTAAACAAGGGCGTGGAATCCGTATAGCCCTTAACACAAGACATATTGTTTAGGGTAAAGGGCAACACGTTTTAATGTTTATTTTGTCCTTGGGACAAGTAGGCCCAACCCTCCTCAGCACAAACCCTTTGGCTGCTAGTTTACAATTTCACATTACAGATCAGGGAATGACACTGTCTGCAGTTAAGGAAATAGTAGTGTCAATATGTTAATGCTGTTTGAAATTTTATTTATGGTTCATTAATGCAAAGGTGAGCGCTCTAAAGAAATGTTGCACGGTCAGAGTGCACTGACAGTTGTTCTAGTACAGAAATGTGTACAAAGCGTGACAATATGAGGCTACATATAATACTCCCAGAATTATCTATTATGAAAAGCAAATATGTGCAGATACTTGAAAGCAATATTGACGATTCTTTGCATGTTCACAAAAAATGCAACTAGGTAAAAAACATTTTGCTAAACTACTGTGAAATTGTAGACACCATTTGTTTAAAGCAATATGTAGTAAAATGAGTTGATGCTTATAATCTAATATAATATTCACAATGGAAAATTAGTGTAACCAGTTTCAACATTATTACAGGAAACATGAAAATAAACAAGCACTCACAGTCAATAAAATTAACATTGGCAGTCATCATTTTGGTATTGTTAATGCATTTTTGTAAAACTTTATTTCTGTGGGAGCTGCTAATCCCTTAACAATTTAAAAAACTAAAAATATTTTATGGCCTCAGAAAGCACACACTGCTACAGTAATTAGTTCCTGGCACTGAACAAAAATACTTTATGTGCCAATATGCTCATGGTGAAAGAGCAGAACATTGTCACTCAGTGAAGCCAGCCGACGGAGGGCTAGAATTTAATTTAATAAAAAAAAACCTGGTTAATGCCAATCCTAATTAGGGGTCCAGTTCTTAAAGAAAGTCACAAAAGTGCACCCATGGTATATGTCCTTGCATTAGTGCAGATTTATGGATGTAATAAAACACACAAAAATATACAAAAGTAGGCCAGGAAATTGTACTATTACAAAATGTCTGAACTCCATTTTACCAGAAGCAAATATGCATGTGTAGATTTGCTCATAGGAAAATCCGTTGAGCGTTTACAAGTTCACTTTCCCACCAACCACTCCCCCCCCAAATCCTTGGAAGAAGTTTTACTTTTGCCCTTGTCAGGTGTAAATGTCCAACCTCTCTCAGTATGGGAAAAGGTTAGATGAGAGCTGATGAAAACCCATCAAACAAAACAGGGCTCAACAAAAGTGAGAAAGGCAGAGACCAAGCAGAAAAAGTAATTTTGCACCCCTCCCGCAACACACCCCTGCACATACGATGACCACCTTTGGCTTCTCACTTGAACGACTGAGCAAAAATACATGAAATCAACAAAAGCATTACAAAGTGCGCAGAACAAGCCTGTTTAAATTGGTCTATTTTAATGCAGCCAGTTTCTGGTTATCTCCTAAATATGTTTTCTATGGGGATTTTCACGTTAATTGTGAAAATACATTTAGACCCGCCTTTCGACTAACTCTTCCATAACCTACCCTATGCAAAACAAGCTTTTCCTATTGTGGCAAACTCAAGTACAGATGCATGAATGTTACCTCTGTAAGATATGTACATATATATGCTTTAATATTACACAGTGGCAATAGCAATGATTCAGACTGAGTTTCCACTGAACAGTCATTTTTGATTTGCCTACAACTTTTTATCTTATTGACAGATTGGCATAAAACTCTGCAATCTACTAACTCGGCCAGCTAAGGTACAGTACAGTATGTTTAATGAAGATAATTAAATAGGGGGGGGGGGGGGGGGAAGGTTATAAGGGGATGTGTGTAAAAAAACAACCAAAAAAAAAAGAGAGAAGGTCCATCTTCCCATTTTAGCTCACACAGAAAATGTTGCTGAACCCTTACAGTTGACCAGATTTACACCAAATTTGGCATGGAAGTACAACTTCACTCAAAAAGTGTGTCTTTTGGTTTGGTGTAAATCCACTTAGTAGTTTGAGAATTAACATTCTAAAATACTCCCCCATTGGGCTTTAAAGGATTAACAATTTTGCATATCTCTACAGTTTAGACTTCTGTCAATCACATTTTAAATTTAAATCAAATGTGTTGGGCTAGAAGAACCACCATTAGATTATTTAAAAAAAAAAAAAAAAGAGAGAAGGTCCATCTTCCCATTTTAGCTCACACAGAAAATGTTGCTGAACCCTTATAGTTGACCAGATTTACACCAAATTTGGCATGGAAGTACAACTTCACTCAAAAAGTGTGTCTTTTGGTTTGGTGTAAATCCACTTAGTAGTTTGAGAATTAACATTCTAAAATACTCCCCCATTGGGCTTTAAAGGATTAACAATTTTGCATATCTCTACAGTTTAGACTTCTGTCAATCACATTTTAAATTTAAATCAAATGTGTTGGGCTAGAAGAACCACCATTAGATTATTAAAAAAAAAAAAAAAAAAAAAAAAAAACCCTCTCCATTTTGATTCGGCGATGACTGCTGATTTTACACTCAGTCCAACACAGGCCCAGGTCTGTGCACATCATCACTTACTCAGATCGACTGAGGTAGTGGGCATCCTGCGCAGGCACGTTTATGCACACTGCCACTCAATTTATGGTTGACCCTTATTGTGTGAAAGAGGTACAAAAATATTCATTCTACAACGCATATTTTGACAATTCACAATGTAAATATTTATTTTTAATTCAAAACTTGATAAAAAAAAAAAACACCACAGTTAAAACAGCATTATAGTTCTGGCTCACAAATATAAAAACATTACAATTGAATGATAATGGTTAGCAGCACCAACCGCATGCGCAGCAAATGAAAACATCAGAATTAACACTCATTACACCACGTATGAAATCACAATTTACACCACTGCTTGAACCATAACTTTTACTGCTCTCTTCTGCTCCGTTTAACATCAAATCTGAGACACACGTGACAAAGATCAACCAGCATTGAACATCAAAAGCATTTAAATAATGATATACCCAACAATAAAAAGTACAAATAACACTAAAACTTGAAACTGAACAGCACAACTGTGTCAGCAAAAGACTCAAAGAAAATTACACACACACACACTCAGGGACCCCATCATGCACTTCACCACTCAAAATAAAATACTTAAGAAAGGAAATAGGGAATCCTAGCATCACATTTCCAGACACTATCTGTAAGCCTCCAAAACTTCTAACACTTAAACGCAGAGGTACACTCAGTACTCAAGTATGTAAATTGCACAAGGACACACACACTCTAAGTGGCAGAGGTATGTCCAGGTGCAACCGGCACAAGAGACCAAGGTATCAAGATAAGCATGAAGACAATGTGGGAAATATTCATAGACCCAGAGATTTGTACACCAGCACTCACTAGAGCATAAACAAAAAATGTAACATGAACATCACATCCAGCAAGCTGTAGGGAAACCTGAAACTGAGACCAACACTCTATAAAACACACGTAAAAGAAACAGAGAAGCATAACTTGAATGTAAAATGAATATATTGTACATTAAAAATTGAACTAGTGGCTAAAGAGACAACACTCACAGAGCAACTCTCATAACTGATACCTTGATCAATGAATTCATACATTATGTATTAAACATTATGTATGTCACATTTGATATGATTCACAGCACAAGTCGAAGGCTTAAGTTATGGTTTGAAGTGCAAAACATAACTAGCAAATTTCAATGGTTTACGTTTAAGCCAGAATCCGAAATGTTTTGTTTCAGTAAATATAACCCACTTACATTCAGATTAGTGTTCAGGGATACAATCAAAGTTACTCAAGCAAAATTAAAGTTAGTGGGAATGCTATCCAGCTGTGGGTGGGGGTGGAGAACGAATCGAGTTTTATGGTTCTTGAAAAAAGATCTTTAACAAACCTATACATGATCAGCACTGTATTCACTGATTTCATGGATAAGAGCTAGAAAACAAAAATTAGTTTTTTACCTGAAACTTTGCTCACTGAACGTCCTGTAGGAGAATTAGCGTCCTCTGATTCTTCTGATGAGTGAGCTAAAAATTCATGAAGCTTCTGCACCAATTTGTTCAACTTGCTTTCACTATTAAAAAATATATATACATATATTATACATTTCATTGGTTTAAAAACACCAACTGCGTGAAATTATTCATTCAAAGCACTATAAAATAATTCTAAACAAATCACAGTCGAAAGCTCACCTGCTTTATATTCTTTTTACCTATTTCTATAAAAGAAAATGTCACATAAGAACCACAAAGGGATTCTTAAGAAATATGAATTATAGGTGTTACCTGTAAGGACTTTCCTGCAGTCCTAGAATTACTGACGAGTATTCATCGGATGGAGATACATTTAGCACTGGTGACCAAAGGCCATCAATACCACATTCCATTGGAGGCCCACGTTACTTGAGGTATTTTACCATCTAGCTATAGCTATGTTGAGCATTCAAGGCTTGCTCTAAAAGGTGCTGGTGTTTGAAACGCAGATGCAGCACTACAAAGTATATATAACTCAAAAAAGCAATGGCAGATGAGTGCCTTCTCTTCACAAATAGCACTTTTACTGACAAGAGCAAAAAGCACAGTCACAAATATGATGCACACACATAAGAACCTTCAGAGGAAGCAGCACAATGTATAGCCTTCTCTAACATTGACCAAACAACTGACTCAAGGGAAGGTTTTATTCAAGTTTCACCTAACAGGAGGCAGGTGGGAGAGGAAATAAATGCTGCACAGCTCTTTTGCCATGCTTTGATGGCGTCACTCAATACAATAATGGACAAAGAATTGTTCGACTTTACTAATCTATTTCAGCTTATCGAAATAATAAAATAAAGCCCTTTTAACATTGAGAGTATTCAACAACCTCTCCTGTATGGAGGAAGACAATGAATTAGTCTGCACTATGTGAAAATCAGAAATACCTTTCAGAAGAAAAAAAGATGGGTTCTGAATAGTGAAAGGGTATATACAGCCTAAAACTCCCTCATCCCTCTTGGCTGAAGTAACAATTACTAAAAGGGCACCCTTCCAAGACAGGAACTGTAAATTTGCCTTCTACATCAGTTAAAAAAGGGGGTCTGGTGCCATCAACCTAGAGAGGGCAATATTCAATTCCCACAGAGGAGAAGGCTTTCCAACTTGGGGAAACTAACCAAAGAACTGCCAGGAAATCCTTAATCACAAATCATAAAGAAATAAGCCTGGTAATGATTGTTATTATAAGCAGTCATGGCAGCCAAATGCACTCCAGTACAATTGCAAATCAGACTGTCATATTAAAAAGGAACAGTATAACTATCTTCTATTGTTATGTTCTTGGGTTATTGACAACACAATAAGAACATCTTCTATTTGAATGTACATGGAGATCTTGTGAAAATATGCTTCACCTCCCTCAGGATAGCCATGCTGTCATCAGGAAGATTCAAGCACCCACATTGCAAGACCTCAGGATTTAGGCAGTCAGGTTAAGGGAAGGATGGCTGGGACGGAACATTCTGCCCTACATACTCAGCCTTTTGTGTGGCAGAAGGGACACATGAAGGTCCAGGTAGGACCAATGGATAATGGGGGAGGGGATGAAAATCACTGTTGCACTGCGGAGTCCAAACTTGTTGGTTACACATGGATATAGCAGAATCAACAGGAAAACCAGTGATAAATGACTACTCCTATAATAGGTGACAAAAGAATCTAAATTATTACAGACACAGAGGCTAATATTATTTCAGGTTATGTTTATGTGTAGAGTGCACAACTCCCCGGGAGAGTATCCTGGAACTGAAAGCAAGAGCAGTGTAGGCAAAACTGGGCCATGACTCTGAATATCCAAGTCTTCGTTTTTTTTGCAAAATTCAAGAACAAAGGAGCGGGCTCTTACATGCAGAAGCAAAAAGCACTTTTTTGGTAAATTTGATTGGAACAAAGATTCCAATCTTCATGGAAACCCACTGTCTACACATTATCATTGGTGAGCACTATAGTTTTATTGAAAATACCTTAGGTCTGTGCAATGTTAGTGGCCATTTCAATGTTAAATGTGCGGTCTGTAACAAAGTGCGCTAACACACGATCCTTTACATGAAATAAGTCATTAAATGGCACTTTACAGTCTAATAAAGGAATTGAATGTCCTCAATCCTCTATTTACACACTACATTTTTCATGCTGTGAAGTGTCATTTAAAAAAAAAAAAAAGTCATCTTCCTCTAGTCCTTCTGCACCATGTGCACCCAAACTCCTCATGTCTTCTGCTGCTATGCAAAACTAAGAAAAAAACAATCCAGTGCTCTACAAAAAACACTAATTCTCTCTCATAATCCCCCACTTTTTTTTTTAAATGCACAAAACCCACTCATGTCACAAATTCATAACGCTGATGGGTGCAATGATGTGGATATTTACATCTTTGGAGACAAAATTTATGAGAATCACCTTTTTATTTCATGACTGGATGCTAACATTGTGCTTGTTCACAGCCCCTCAAAGCAGTACTCAATTTGAAACCGGTTCCAAATACAACGCTGCAAAAACACCGGCATTACTCCAGTAGGTCACCTCCAGAACTAGTCTTATCTTGTACAATTCAACACAAAGACCTGTTACCTCTATGCCAAAATCCAAACACCCCTCTCCATGTGCCAAAGAAACTTATCCTTTCATGGACCCTTGTGTCCAAGTCTTGTTCCTGCGGCTTACAACTCCTTAAGAAGCACTGCAACCTTTTTCAAAATTCCTGTTATGACTCAGATTGCTTGATATCTTCCAAGAAAGAGGTGGTTGTCTCTTGCTGAATAGGTTAAAGATGATTATTGTTGATGTATATATTTTGTTCTGTTCTGGGGCAGGAGAAAGACACATGCCCCTGGCCTGCTCACTCATAGCGTTTCTTGTTCCAGAAAACGCTGGGTGAGCAAGTGTGGGATCAGAGTGGTGTTTTTCCCATTACAGAGTGTTTTGTTGTTGTTTTTTTTGTTGTGTTATGGTTGTTCCCTTGCTTTCCCTACTGTTCTTTCCTTCCCAAGATTGCGTCCCTACACTTTTCTGTCACAAAAGTGAGTCCAACTCAACCATTACACCTGTTACAGTCAATCTTGCTATTAGCACACTATAGCTACTTGCAAAAGATCGTAGAGATATCCCTGTGTCTCTCACAAAGAATATAACCCCCTTTAAATGACTGCTCTCACAAGATGGGACATTATAGCAGGTGAGCTGAGGTTTCTTACTGATCTGGCCTTTCCTTATAATATGGTTCACTTAACTTGGTAAATCATTATGTAAGCTCAAACACTAAAGATACTCTTGCTTAATACCCTCGGGTTGAATCACCTCACTATACGAAGGAACAGTAGAGATTACAGGCCTAGTATATCATTATGCTTTAAGAAACATGCCTCAACTCAAAGGATAACGTAAGGTTATATATCTCACAAATTGCGGGGACATCTGCTTTCCTGCGCTACATAAATAAAATGGGGGTACTCATGATAATTATAAAAATAAAAAAAAAATAAAAAAACACACAAATTCTAACCTCTAAAGTCTTTTCAGGACTTCTACTCTAAAATTTACCATTCCAATGAGTTTTTACCCCACCCCCTTTAAAATATCTAGATACCATTGATCTACCAAGCATTGAAGACAAGGATAGAGTTCCTCTTAGCACACTAATCCAGATAGTTGAGATCACGGAAGCCATATGTACTCAAGTCAGGGAAGGCACTGGGGCCCAAGGGTTATTCAAGAAAATTCTGTAAGTCGATCTCTAACTTGATCATGGAACCAATCTTCAACCTGTTTGCGATTCTGGGTCCAATTCAGAGACAGGCACTATTATAGTTATCCTGAAAGAAGGGAAGGACACCCAGATGTTAAGAATTTCACGCCCATGTACCTAATAAATACCGATCATAAAATATATGCCAAGATTCTAGCATTTTGATTGGGGAAGGTTACACATAAACTTTACTGCTCCCTGTCCCCCGCAGACTAGGTTCCTCAAGGGTAGATTAGCTGCAGGGGATATTGCGTGGGGTATTTCCGCTTAAAGACACTAAAGGGATACACATACACTCTATAACAAAGCTCAAATTGAAATCACCAAGCTGCATAATGTCACTTCATGGACGGTTAAAATTATGCATTGACATTTCAAGCAAAAAATAAAGTTAAAAAAAATTCAGATCTTTGTGCAAAGCCTTTTTAAACTGATCAAAAAGAGAGTGCTTACTCATTCTTCCCTTTTAAATGCAGCCTTTGTGCTCGGATGCTTAATAACTGCTTTGTTCAAGTTTGTATCTCACAAAATAATAATAATAATAATAATAATTCATCTAACCCAGAATGTTACGTAATTAGAAATTATTGTGCAGATACTAAACTACAAAGCAATTTAATAGTCTGCAACACTTTGCGATACTGCGCCCAGATCCACCCAGCTCTAGACCTTGGCTCTACAGGGGCCTTATGATCAGTGCTTGTGCCCACAAGTCGGTGTGCTCAACTGAGGTGACAGCGTACTGAAACACAGGTAGATTCAACATACAGATGTTTCAGGCATGAGCTAGGAGGAAACTACAGCAGGCCTAAAAAAGTTAAAGCTTTGACACAAGCAAAGAACTGTTAACTTGCATAATGAAAATGTCGTCGTAAAAGCACCATTCCTAGCTATGTTAAAGTGTCCTAAACGGACTGCCATGATTTGTATTACTGCCATACGTGTGAAACAAGGTGTAACAACATTGTTTAGCGTGTATGATGAGCATAGTTTTGGAAATACATTAAGACGAAAAGCCACAAAAATGCACCTTGGTATCACTTGCATTAAAGATGTACAGCAGTGACGATTGCTTGGAAAAAACAAGGACTGGATCGGACTGAATGTCACAGATCACTTAACTGGACCTTGCAGATACCCAATAAGAATAATAACAAGCAGCTGCCGGTGCCGAAGCTGAACATGCACCCTCTGAAGACCGGCAAACAACACAAGCAGGAAACAAAGGAAAAAAAATGAACCCACAAAAAACACCAAAGTGTAAGAGATCAGTACTTGGGTGGTGCTGTGGGGTGGGTGGTAGGCTAACAAGGATTCACCACTAGCAAGTAATAAAAAAGCAACGGGTGGGCTGAAACCCACAAAAGTAAATACAACACGCCTCTACAAGACACTGCATGCAATGTCTAGCCGAGACCTAAAAACTAGGCAAATAATTCATCCGTAGGATTCTGGCTCTTTACTCAAATCCAGAGGCAAAAGTCAGGATTAATGGGAATGTATCCAAAATAATCAAGCTGTGTCAGAGCACCCGCCAGGGTAGCCCTTTGTCTCCAATCCTGTTTCTATTGGTAACGGAACCATTTCGCTTGGCACAAAGAGATAACTACAATATCAATGGGATCCCGTTCCCGACTGGCAGACAGTTTGTTGCAGATACGGTGAGGATTTATTAATCTACACTGAAGAGGCCAAACAAGGCCATCACATTAATTATGCAGGAGACAGAGAGATATTAGCGGGTACTGGTTTACTCCTAAGTTTTCACCCCTCAGTGGAGACTGCTGATCAAACTTAACTGGTGAATCAGGCCTGAAACTGCAAGCCTCCTCCCGTAAATATTTTGCATTTGGTTCAGTTATGACATGAAAGACTCATTGGGCATTAATGAAACTAAGCCGTGCCTGCGACCGACAACCCATGGGCAGCCATGCCCCTGTTGCCCAGCTGGATTATTTTCTGGACCCCGCAGGACTCTGAGCCTCTTGGGAACCAGTCTGTCAGACTGTACTTCCGCAAAACTCCTCCCAGCATTCATGCCAAGAGGGGGAAAAAAAAATCCTACACATTTTTTTTCAAATGGCCACATTGGTCGCTCATATACCTTCCCCCCCAAGGGCTGAGGGGAAGACGTTATCCCCCACCCATGTCATATCTGATTTTTTTTTTGATTTTTTTTAAAGTTTTCAGGCCACTGTGTGCAGGTCTTGTAATGGCAGCCATAACATTTCTGTGTGTTGCCATCAGCCAATCAGGCAAAGTGCTGTCACAGGAGCCTCTCATTCCCCGAGATCGCAGACTGGAATAAAGGTCCTTGCAGCAGCTGGATCACTCCACTATTTGAAATTGCGTGCCGCAGGAATCTCATGAGATTGTACATACCCAGTCGAATTTTTATCCTTAAAATTGTCCCAAAAAAAAAAACACACAACACCACACACATGAAAGGATTTGCCTCCAAATCACAACAAGCATTTACAATGCAATAAATCTCTTATTTCCTTAAGTTAGCGCTATTGGCACTGTAAACGCATAGCTGGGCTTTTCTTGCCACATACATTGGTCAACGCTGCAGCATATTTTGGTCCTCTCTGCCACAAAATTCCAGTGAACCTGCCTATAACTAAAGCACTTCCATTTACCTTCTTCTTCTTCTATATACAGAGAAATACCAAAGTATTGCCATTATTTATTATATTGTTTATATATCACTTTGGGGTCTCCCCCCTCCCACCTAGTATGGGAACCCAGAGATGACCTAGACAGGGTGCCGTGCTGAGCATTTTGACGGTGGTCCTGTCGTCCCATGACAACCACGCAGAGTTATGTGCAAAAATGTTTTGTAAAAGGAATGGCCTACAATCTTGAATGTAATGCTCAGAACAGCCCATAGAGGACACCACAATAAAAATAGCATTTGTAAGAAACATGGTATTGTGACCATATAGTCAGCCCCTGGAGGGCATAACCACATGAAAAGAGAATGGCAGAAGCTAAAGCAGCATAACGATATATATTTAGCCCCTAAAGGGCATACTGCCTTACACACTTTCTGGCCTAGCAGGACTACTTCAATAATATTACAAAAAATACATAAATAACCCTTATGGGTAGCCCAGTTCTTGTTGACCATGAACCACAGATGAAAGTGTAACCTATCCTGCAGACGGTGTTCAAGCTGTAAAAAAAAAACTGCTTAGAGAAAACCAAGTTCCTCCTGGATACTGAGGCCCTGTTACATAACTAATGCCCTAGAACGGATAGTCATTAGCCTATATCAAACCACTGACAGCCACTGAACCTACACTGAGAAATGAAGAGGATAGGAGTAGAAAATTGGTAACTAAACAACGTTTACTCTATGGAGAAAGCTTAATCTGTATTACAGCGCTTGCAAAAAATGAAACTCGACCAAAGAGCAACCATTATCTTGAAATAACCAAGGTGCTAAATATAACCTACGTACACCATTCATACTGTTGTGTAAACTTTAAAGATATCCCATCTTCTAAAACAAAACATGTACATAGGTTAGTACCTAGTGAACACAGACTTCAATGTTAAGTGGCAGTTGTCATGCTGAGATGATTTTTCTAATAACGAAAGACTGCTTACAATACTTTGTATGTAATAAGTAGAAACTATGCCCTGCTGGAAACCTTCCGCGGTACCAAAAATAAATAAAATAAAAATAATTTTTTATGTAAATAATGAAAGTCGTCAGCTGCCACCTGCACACAGAGTTACTGCTCAAAACAAAGATTTATAACATGTTCAATACCTCTACACACCTATGATGCTTCAGGAGCACAAGTGTTTTGTGAACACTTGCATCCATTAGCTGGACAGAGGCTGGACAAAATTCAATGAAAAAAATATGGTAGTTTATCCACCACTATGTAAACTTTAAAATGAACACACTCGTTGAATTATGTCATTGGAGATGTCAGTGAGGTCCAAAAGGTTATAGAGCAAGTCATGAGTGAGGCAGTGTGTGAGGTCATAAGCCCAAGGTGAAGGCGCAAGTTATATTTAGCTCTGCTAACTATAAATGGTGAATTTCGGTGTTTTTTGTTTAGCTCAAAATATTACCGTGGTCACTTATACTCACCTAACAAGAACGTTACTTTACCCTTTGGTGTTTATACACACACAATCCAACCTTAACGCAAGATAAGCATTTCCAACATATGCAAGTTTTAGTATCTGGATAACAGATCACAATTTCATAACCAACTTAATATACACTAATAAAAATTAAAAAAAGAAGATCTCCCCCCGCCAATTTCATTCATCAAAGTTGTAGTCTCCAACAATATGGTTTTGGGGGGGGGGGGGGGGGGGCCTCTTTGCTTTCAAAATAAAATGTTCAGGGAAAAAAGAAAAAAAAAAAAGTTTGGCTATGAAATTTTAGGTGATGTTTCTTTGAAGCATCAATTCGTTAAATGAGTTGATGCATGCTAGAATTTCCCAAAAATATTCCTAAAGGAAAAATCAGTGTAACTATTTTTAACAGGATTATGGGAAGCATGAAAATAAACAAGCACTGGCAAAACCAACAGATCCGACATTTTTGTGAGTCTTTTGGTTTTGCCAATGCATGTCTTGTTTTGACATGGCTTTTGTAACACTGTTGTGGGAGCTGCCAAGGTCTCACCATTGTAACAAACACTGGCTAAAATAAAAAACGGTTTTGATCTAAAAAAACACACATTGCTACCAGTGGTGTAGCTAAGGCCCTGCAGACCCACCCCACCCCCTCAAGGAGGTCCCCCCAGCACAGCACCTGCCCTGAGTGAGTCTGGGGGGCAGGGCCCCCCCATGGTCTTTGTATGGGGTGGGGGTGGAAGGGGGGCTCCAGTTTCATTACACCACTGATTGCCAGTCGATGCTCCTTGCGGAAGAGCAGAAGGCGATCAACTCGTAGTAAAGCCAGCTAATAGAGGGAGAAATAGAAGTTTAATAAAAACAAAATGCCCAAGACCTAATTAGGGACCCAATTCTTAAAGAAAGTCACAAAAGTGCACCCATGGCATATGTCTTGAAATTAGCAGCTTTCATGAATTCACAAGAACTTACAAAAGTAGACCAGGAAATCGTACTCCTAGAAAATATTTGTGAACTGTATTCACAAGCAAATATACATGTGTAGATTTGCTCACGTGAAAATCTACTGAGTGTTTACAAAAGTTCACTTTCACTCCAACAACTTTTCCCCCCCCAAACCCTGGAAGAACTTCTACTTCTGCCAGTCAGGAGTACACTTCCAACTATTCTCATTATAGAAAAAGGTTAAAGAAAAGCTGGTGAAAATCCTTGCAAGTTAGTTTTGCAGACTCAAAGGCATTCCAGCCCTGGAACTATTGCTTACTGCTTCCTCCTACCCCAGTATGTAGATCTTCGGAAAAGTGGCAAAATAAGGAAATAGCTATAATAGGAATTGAAATTGCATGTATTCAAGCCCTACTGCAGTAGTAGCCCGGGCATAATCAGAGAGGCTATTATTAGAGCTCTTACATAATGAGATTGCTGCCATAATTTGCCACCGTACTACATGGCACAAAAGGGACAAGAAGATTTTTTTTTTTTTTTTTTTTACAGGACAAGTAGATTTAAGAAGCAACCTGTCCCATTGACAAGTAGGTATTTTATAAAATTCCAAACCCCTGAGTCAAACACTGTTAAGAGGAAACAAACATTGGCTGCCAATAAATCTAAAATGGAATCAAATTGCACCCTACCTCAAACGCACCAAATATATGGCCTGCATTTTTCATTTGCAGCCAATAACCCGATGCAATTGGATGGGCAAAGATACACTGGTCAGGAAACTCAGTATCTATATTAGCCACAATTCTGAACAAGCTATGGAGTGAACGCTTCTTTAGCTACTGAGACGTATCTACTTTTTCTCCACATGCTGTCAATTATAAAAAGGTACCCAGGGGTTTGCCGAGGATTTGCCCTAGACAGACTCAAAATCGCCCATAAAAGTTCCAAAATGTGTGAATTTGTGGGGTTTTTTTTGGGGGGGGGGGGGGGATTTATTGTTGGAATAATAAAAAGGAGTAGGATAAAAATAGAAATAGGTGACAACTTTCTTTTTAATCTGTAATTCTTTTTGGACCGGATTTACAAATGTAGGGATGAACAGTGCATGTTGGTGGATGCTGCAGAGAGATAGTTTCAGAGCAGAATGAAGTACAGTTGAGTGGTACTTGGCTGCAGTGGCGTGGAATGCAGTATTGCAGAGTAGTGTGGTGTGAAGTGGATGGAGTGGCCTAGACTGGCATGGTGTAGAGTGCAGTATTGCCGAGTAGTGTGGTGTGAAGTGGCCTAGACTGGCATGGTGTAGAGTGCAGTGGCACTGGCACATGGAGGCATAGAGTGCAGGAACGTAGAGTGGAGTGATGTCAAGTGGAGTATACATGTTGTGCTAGCGCACTGCCATCACAAAACACATTTTCAAATGAAATAACTATTACAGACATTTAAACTTTGTTGTGTGCTAAAAAAAAAAAAAAGCCCTTCACAGCAAGACTTTCACATAAATCTGCTCACTCTGAAGTCAGAGAAAGACAAGTAAATACCAAGCTCCATCAGAAGACAGGGCCTGACGTTTGACTTCTGTCTTTGAATGTACATCAAATGTAACTAGATAAGAATAATATTTAAATGCCTGTTTACAGGAAGGGAGCACTCAGAAGAATACAGTAAATAAGGAATGCTCTTTGTAAGAGATGAACTCAAAATTGACAATCTAAAACAGAGCCAGCAAATAGAAAGCAAGGAAATGTGAGTTACAAAGCCAAAAAGGTAAGCAATGGGAAGAATGGATTTCTAGGGAAGCTTTCCAAATATCCCCAAAATGTCTTTAGCAAGCCTGACAGCTGAGCAGTGTGGTAGGCTTCAACCCAAAAATGATATGCGACATGTGTAGTTGGGCCTATCGTCCCCCCCCATCAGGAACTAGTCAAAACTTTGACTGTGTGATGTCAAAGTGGTGCCCACACATCGTTATAGCTTTGCGCCATTTTAATGATGTTTGTTGGGTCCATCCACACAGGTGAGGTAGTGTTTTAATCAGGGAAAATTGTGGTAATTCAGAGTAGTAAGACTTTGACCATTCCTTGGAAGTGTCAACATTTTCCGTCACGTAAATATGGGGGGGGGGGGGTGGGTCGGGGGGGGAGACAGCTTCATCCTCTACACTTGAGAGGTTAAAATATACTTATTTGTGTCACAACAACAGTACTGGACTGCCTGTATGTCAAATTGTTATTGTTCATTGTCTAGGTCACCACACATTTACTGTGGTTCTATTGCCTGCATCTAGATGAAGATGTCCTAGTCCACTACAACTGCCTGTCAATGCCCGAGATGCAGTTTGTCAGGCTGGCCAAGCAAAATAAGATTACTAACCATTCGGTCTCCCAACAAAGCAAAACCACTATTCACCAACTTAATCAATTTAAATGTAGAACACGATAAACAAATACAACTCAAAAAGACAAACTGGCATAGAAAATCTTAATTAAGCAACCAACATAACTCAGGAAAGCCTAATTCACATACAAATATCAAGAAAACAATTCATCAAAATATTCACGTCTTACTGAATCATGCAATGCAATTCAGGGAGACTTGAAAAGTGTAGCCTTCTACATGTTCAAAAAATTCAAGAAACATAACTTGTGTGTGATACAATTGATCCCAGTACATTTAGTGGATAGATTCAGGTTATTAGTCACATAGCTCAAGGGAAAAAAGTTAAAACAAGTTTGAATCCAAAATGTAGCATACGCTTTGATATTTTATCAGCCCCTAGCTTATGTCAACTGTTTTACTTTCATTTTCAGTTTACGTGGCAAGAAAAGTTCAGTTAGGAATTTACAACGATAATAGCTCAAACTCGAGCAAATGTGAGACCTATTGCATTGCAAGTGTTTGTTTAGGTTTTTCCTGCACAGTGCTTGTGGTGTGCTTGTGAAATCTATTGTATTCAATATAGATCTTGAAAGGGGCTTACATCCCACCCTTGCTTTTCTTTGGTTCCTGTGCTTGACACTTAGATTTCCTCAGTTGTTATTGGTTGTAGCCCAATTCCTGCATTTACCAATGCTTGTTCCTCATAGGTTTGCTCTTATCAGTGTCCCAAGGCCCAAGTACCGTTTTCATCCGCTTTTGGGAACTTTTCTTTTTTTAGCTTTTGAATGCACAGCACTTGTTTAGTAAATGATTAATCTTGAATAAATTTTTCTCTGCAATTTAACCTTGCTGCTCAGGGTAAGGCATGAATTTTGAAGACATTTGCCCCAATTAATTTTATGAGCAGAGTTAGAATTTAGTTGTTGCTCTAACCCCAACGTGATCGCAGCAGTGACGTTTGCTGCATGACCCATAGATAGAGGGTTAGGGATGGAAGGGTTTGGGTGTCCTGTCACACTGCCATTCTTGTTGACCCTTTCGATCAATCACAGCTTACACTTGCAAACTCGGTATGTGTGGTGGCACTGATGGCAACATTAGGGGCAGCCAGTGGTGTTCGATGTGGACTGTGGCTCAGGTGTACAAGATACCCCCAATCACACCAAGCGTGAGCAGCAAGTGAGGCATGCGTTGGCTCTGTTTTACCAGCAGCGATGGTGGAGTGTGAGGTAGTCAAGCCCCTCAAAGGATTTTGCAGTTACGATAGGCTGTGAACACTGCCAACCAGTGGATTAGCACTGCCGATTTTTGTTATAGCGACCTTTGAATGAAACAAGGTGGATCTACCATATCTTTCTGCAGAGGTAAAAGTTGTAGACCTACTTCACCACGTGATTTCAAAAGCAGTATTCAACTATTGGGTTAACGCATCTCATTAAGCATTAACCACAGGCAAGTGGCTAAAACTTAGGCTTTAATAATGTTTTGGTTTTTTAGGGCGTTTCCTCAGGCGTGTGTAATCTTGGGCCTTTCTCTCTTTCCCTAATTTCTCTTATATTACAAGATGTTTGGTGTAGTTTCAAGCAGGCTAAATGCTGCTGTGAAACATTTTATGCATGCATTGCCTTTTCATTGGCTGGCTATAAAACATATGCCTCTACTCGAATGTCAGTACACAGCTGCACTTTTTATTTTTTATCAGCATTATGGCAAATTTGTGATTCCACAAACTCAGTTTGCAAAAAAACATTGCCTTTCTCAATGAACAAGTGGTAACACTTTAGCTGTTTTCAATGATTTATACTGCACAACTGCCCACCAAGCTACAACTTTCAACAAAAAACAGCTTGTTATTAATCATACAGGCGAAACCTAATGCATTTACCAATGCTGGTTATGGTTAGCACCCTTTTTTAAATATTTTTTTAAATAATTTAATTTACTATTGTAACATGACATGACCATGTTAGAACGGTAAAATGGCCACGTGAGATTCTGCGGCTATCTTCCAATTTTTTTTTTTTGTAAACCCGACTGGTGCACATGCGTGTAGCTGGCCTAATATACCAGAGATCAACCTGCTTTATATACACCTGTTCCAAATTGAAGCAAAGACAACTGTAGATCCAGCGGGCGCAATGGACATTCCAGACATAGGAAATCATCAGATGTATTATTTCAAAAGTTCAAATGAAGGATTGTGAAAGCTAAGGTTAGCTTTCATGAAAGCTCAAATTATACCGTAGGTTTGGTCATGACAGTTATGGACGTTGCTTTAAAGATTATTAAGAAAAAAATATTTGTGCTTTGTCTGGCATTTCAAAAATCGGCTGCTGGAGAAGATGCAAGAGAAATGCAAAGACTAATAAAAAGTTTCTCAGTTCAAACTAGGATGGCATTTTTTCCTCTCTAGTATTTTATGCTGCTCCTTATATGTGTATGAATTTTACTTTTGGTAAGAACTCAAACTAATACAATTCGAACCTACCTGTAAAGCATTACAACACCCAAGTAACATTTAAAAAGCCAAAAGGTATAAAGAACCCAAAAATAGTTCAGAGCTCCATATTCTATGGAAACAACGTTCATTTCTTTTTTGGGTGTGCCAAGTAGTATTTTCACATTGCATACTAGGAGCACTGCACGGGTGTGTGAGCTAGCACAAAATCAAAGTCACATTCTGTTTTATCAGCACAAAGATGAAAAAAACATTACATAAACAAAGACAATAAGAACGGTCAGAAAATACATCTGAATATTTACAGAAATGTGTTCAGCCTTCTATGCACATACTGAAATAAGTATTTTTAAAGTTGTAACATAAAGCTACTCCAAATATATTAAAAAAAGATTAGATCTATCAAGACTACCAAGACGTATTCTGGAGGGAAGAGACAACATTAGTCACTCCCATAAACAGAAAAGACAGGTTACAGGTCAGCTGAGATTTCCCATCTCAAAATTCTAAAATTACCTTTAGCAAATTAAATATACCCCTCTTGACCCAAGACTGTTCAATTTAGTATCACGTCACGGTGGTATTTTGGCTGACTTAAATAGACAATCATTACAGAAACATGCAACATATTAGAGACTTGAATAAACACAATGGCTAGTCATATGGCTTTATCATCAGATATATGAGCACTGTGACAGAACTGCAGCTATAAATAAAAAAATATATATAACACCAATCCAGAGGAGTACATGGTGATGGTGGGGTAGCAGCTATACACTGTAATAAATTGAAGGAGGCCGAGTAGAAAGCCTGTTCCAGAAATGACTGACAACTCATGGTTTTATGCCAAATTTAACATTTGTTTCACTCGCTTTCTGCCCCCTAATGAACTGGGCAATTTTAACAAAGTTGTTTGAATGATTAATGCAAGCCTCTCACCGCTGCTCACTTTCTAGCAATAGGCGACTAGGTTTTGGAAAGACTGCCTTAACTAGGCCTTCATAATCGTCATCAACATATTCACGCACCCACCCACGTAAAAGGCCATACATTGGCCAACGTTTGGCACTGGATGCCGCAATATTACATCTTAGTATAAGTATGTGCTCATGGTCCGATCACTTTTTAATTAAGTGAGTAGTATCTGTTTTTACCAAGAAAGGCAGGACCACCTACGGCTGGGCCACATTACACAAGAGTTTACATCTTCATGAGCTCACTCCTCTTGAATACTTGAAGGAGCACGCAGTCATGTTTCTCTACTGGCTTTGCTCTATTTTAGATGTCCGAAAGGCACATCTACTATAACTAAGACCATATTATGCCAGGCGGTGCGCCACTAGAGAGATTCCCTCAGATGTGTGAAGAAGAATTTCAATAGGATCGAAAGAAGTCATTCTACAAAACAGTTGATTTTCACAAATGTGAACAATTTTATTACACACAAACACACACCGAGGGGTCAGTGTATTTTACAATGTCTAATGCCCAGATTACTGTGGGGACTGGTAAGCATAAGTAATCCTGATAAACTCCCTCTTGATTATTCACTGATAAGATTGCTTGTGGGGTAGCAATAAATCACTTTAATAAACTACAAGTACTAGCTGGACAGTAATATATTGATTTGATTCATGTTGGGTCTCTAAACCCACACCACCTTCCTGAGTAAGCTTAGGACCGCTCAACCTTTCTGTTTTGAGGGTTAAGTGCCTAAAGGGTGTACTTGGTGCTCAGTTTTAAGTCAAGATCGCCAAAGGCAGAAAACGCAGACTGTCAGTCTAAGCCCAAAATGCCCTGGAATTTCTGGGGGAAAAATAAGGAATTTCTCATGCATCTTTACCTGCTATTTCACCCCACCCCGCCTTCCAACAGGTATGACCTGCTGAATTGTACCTGGTATAAATTGTGAAAGACGCATTAAAATCTGCTATACTTGAAAAACTGTCTGATACGCGCAGCCACAGAAGTTAATGCACATATTACAATTCAAAATCTCACTCCCAATGAGGGCCCTAGCCTCCTTAAGGTGATATTTCCTTATTTAATTCCATTAGTGATGTATCAAAATTACAACAACAAAAAAGCCAAGTCGCAGGGCAGGGCGTAGAGGGGGCGAGGCATAGATCAAAGTCAAGTGGAATGGCATGGAGGCACGAGGCAAAGCCAAGCACAGCGGTGCTGAGCAAAACCAAGCACGGCGTGATAGAGAAGTGTGGTGCACAGTGGCACAGAGTAAAGCGAGCAGAGTAGAGTGAGTGGCATAGAGTGGAGTGGGGTAGACTTAAGTAGCATGGAGTGTATTACAGTAGAGTTGTAGCATAGAGTACAGTGGTTCAGAGTACAGTGCAGCAGTGTAAAAAGCAATGACAGCACAATGGTATAGAGTGCAGTGTTGTCGGTGTTGAGGTCAGTGGCACAGGGTGCAGTCTTGCAGTGTAGTTGTGTAGAGTGCAGTGGCGTTGAGTACAGTGAGTACAACTGTGTAGAGTGCAGTGTTACAGTACAGTGGCATTGAGTTCCGTGGCCAAGAGTGCTGTCTTGCAGAGTGCAGTGGCATACAGTATAGTAGTGCAGAGCAGAGGTCAGTGGCGTAAAATCCAATGGCGTAGAGTAGATTGCTTCAGAGTAGAGTGAAGTCGCATGAAGTTCTTCAGGGTAGAGTGGAGTGGTGCAGGGCAGAGTGCAGAGGTGTAGATTAACGTGGGGGCAGAGTAGAGTGCAGTGATGTAGACCACAATGGTGTAGAGTTCAGTGCTAGCAGTACAGTCTTGAGAGAGGCACAGAGTGCAATAGTGTAGAGTGCCATTGCTTGCAGTGGTGTAGCGTGCAGTCTTGCAGAGTAGAGTGGCTTTGAGCTCAGTGGACATGCCTGCAGTCTGGCAGAGAAATGTACGCAGAGGAGAGTACAGGGGTGCAGAATGTACAAAATATCTGATTGTCCACCGGACAGGCTGTGTCATAAATCTACTTATTATTTAAAAAAAAAAAAAAAAAAAAAGTGCTCGTTCCTTTAGTGCCAATTAGTGCAGCTACAAAGTATGGTAGCAATTCGTCATATAAGAGCTGTAATAATAGCTTATCAGATTATGTCATGGCTCACACTATAGTAGGGTTTGAATGAAATAGCAATTTCATTCTTTTTCCACCTTTCCAAAGATCACATACTGGGGCTGGAGGAGGCAGTGAGCAGTAGTTCAAAGGATGAAATGCCCTTGGAGTCTGTGCAAACCTACTACCTTGCATGTTTTAAGGGTTTTTACCTGCTTTTTTATTCCCCCTTTTCTCATACTGAGAAAAAGGCGGAAATGTACTCATGCCAAGGGCAGAAGTAGAACTTCTTCACGTTGGGGAAAAAATAGTAATAATAATAAAGAGTGGTTGTTAAAAGAGTCATCTTGTAAACTCTTAACAACTCTTCACATGAGCAAATCTACACATCCATACTTCCTCATGCTAAGATGCAGTTCCCAAATAGTCTTAGGAGTATGATTTCCTACCCTGCTCCTGTAAATTATTATGAATTCATGAAAGCTATACATCTGCACTAATTCAAGGACATATACCATGGGTTGACTTTTGAGACTTTAAAAATAGGGCCCCTAATTAGGTCTGCCATTAACCAAGACATTTTGTTTTTATTAAAATTCCACCTGTATCTCTCACTCTCTATCTTTATAGACAGCAAATAGCATGACTGCGAGTAACAGCATTCTGCTCTTTAACAAGTAGCATATCACCACACAAAATATGTTTTGTTCAATGCCAAGGACTATTAAACAATGTGTGTTTTTTGAGGCCCAAAAATATGTTTTCCTTTTTGCTAATGATTGTTAGAATGGTGAGGGCTTGACATCTCTCACAACAATAAAAGATATACAAAAACCACGATAAGAAACAAAACATTGAAGAAAAAAAACAAAAGGCTAACCATCAATGTTAGACCTGGTGGTTTTGCCAGTGCTTGTTTATATTCGTGTTTTTCATAATCTTCTTGAAACTTGTTAGACTGATTCTCTGTTTAGCAAAATGATTTTTTTCTCTCAGTTGCATTTTCTGTCAGCATTTTAGTTTGACGGCAAAGAATCATCAATCTTACTTTCAAGCTGCTCTCTGTCTGATCAGACAATTCTGAAAGCATTATATGTAGCTTCATATTGATAAACTTTGCAAACGGATGTATATATGTTTTATACTGAGACAACTCTTAGTAGTACAGTTCAAGATTACATTTCCTTACAACGCTCACCCTCATAATAAACCCCACCATAAATACAAGTCTTAACAGCATTAACATATGGAAACAGACATTATCTTAACTGCAGAAAATGACCATTGCCTCATCCATAATGTGGTACAATAAACTTGCAGTCAAGGGGTTTGTGTTGCAGTTAGTTGGGTCTACTTGTCACAATGACAACACAAACATGAAAACTTGTTGTCCTTGACCCCAATGTTTCCTGCTACAGGAATTCAACTCCCCCAAGAATAGAGTGGCATAGTGTGCAGTGGTTTAGAGTAAAGTGATGTTGAGTGCATTGGCGTAGAGTGCAGTGGTTCAGAGTAGAGTGGCATAAATGGCAGCAGCTTAGAGTAGAGTGTCTCAGCAACAGAGAGTGGTGCAGTAGCAGAGTAAATTTAAGTGGCTTAGAGTGGAAAGGGGCAGGGTAAAGTGGAGTGGTGCAAAATAGAGGATAGTGGTGCAGAATAGAGAGCACTTGCATAGAGTACAGTGGTGCAGAACAGAGTGGCAGAGTCAAGTGGCATAGTGCCACACCCAATGTCAGCAGTGCTAAAGCCAGTCCTGGTGTTTCAGTGAAACATGTTCATTTATTTCATGGTTGACAACACACGCATCCACCAAACAGTATAAAAACTATGCTTGGCATTGGCACAATGTTTAAAAGCTATAGTGTAAATAATAATATTGTTTCTGGGTTCCTGACTGTAGTTTTCTGGAAAGCAGTAATCTGTGTTGTCTAGGTTTTTATGGCACGGTGCTAATGAAATGAGGCTATTGCTCATTAATTATAGTTGTGTAGGCTACACCGTTTGGCTTGCCAATGAGTGTAATTAAAAGGGTTTAGTACTCTTACTTGCAGACTGTAAGCAGAAAGATCAATAGACATTCACTAGAGTGCTTTAATAGAAAAACCTCAACATGAATATTTGTTCCCAAAGAAAGTGTGCACCTCCTCCCTACAGGTCTGTTTTAAGTGTTATATTACAGCCTTCTAAACTGGAGCACACGAGGGGCACGAGTAAGCTCCATGGGGAGAGTAATTTGCATTCCTCTTGCTCTCCTATAGACGTTCTCACTTTGAAGTCAGTGAAAAACAATCATTTGCAATGCATTTGGTCTCACGTTTGCTCGAATTAGAGCCATTAACGCTGTAAATTCCGAACTGGACTTTTCTTGCCACTTAAATTGAAAATGAAAAGTAAAAGAGTTTACATAAGCGAGTCGATTCAAAGCACCATGGCCAACATGAGCGCAAAGGAGAGACAGAAAAGGAAAAAAGTTCGCTCGCAGTCAAACGTATCAGCAAAAGCGCAATTATCTATGTAACAGGGTCTGTGTCCAATGCAGTAACCAAACCGCCACAATGAGGGATAAACATAAAGCATCTACCTATGATAAAGTATTTTCGCAAGGCAAGCCCACGAACCAGCAACAGTGATGAGCATGGTTAAAAGCCTATAAGACTTACAACAGGTCGGAACGCTTGCGAGCTCAACCTAATAAACACCAAGCTCCCTGGGAAGAAGGAGCCCGACATTTGACCTTTGTGTTTAAATGCACAGCAAATGTGACAAGATAAGAACAAGAGTTAGGGACCCGTTTACAGAAAGTTAGATATCGGAAGGATACTGTAAACAAGGTTAGGGCAGGGAAAAACTCAGGCTCAACAGCTTCAAACAAATAGAACCAGCAAATAGAAAGCAAGGAAATGTGAGTTCAAACCACAAAGCTAATGGTAAACAAATGGGCAGAATGCATTCCCAGGGAAGCTTTCTGAACGTCCTCAAGATGCTGTTAGCAAACCAAAGAGCAGGCACTTTTTTGTGGAAGCACACGTTTGCCAAATGTAAACATGTAATCCTGGCTCCCAATATCTATCTAGTGACATTCCCACTGTGACAACAGCTGCGATGTCAAGCTAGACTACAAAAATTGAGCCATATTTACAATGGACCCAGACTAATGAGCCGAGAACAAATACTGCAATACAACTATTTTCTCGCAATTGTTGTTACTCAGCAATTAACACATTAGTCAGTCAAAAAATTACGCATTTGAAACATTTAGTTTTGGTTCTTGCTTACAAAATCACAGTAAATTTTAATTTAGAACATTGCGAGCTAAAATCCTTAGAAGTGTTTGGGACCACAGCGTTTCCAATGTCAGACATTGCTGTGTTAGTATTCACATTGCCAATTCCTAAGGTTTGCTACACTAGGCCTAACGCAGTCTTGAAATTCAAATGTAACTGGTATCATTTCTTCTCACAGCAAAATATGCACTGAAACATTATGTAAAATGCCTTGCGAGTTTTCTAGCAACATGTTTGTTTGCAAGCTCTCGAGGAATCTTTCTTCTCAGATGTAGTTTAAGATTCTTTCTGCTGAAACTCAGCGAGTCTATTCATTTCATAAGTCTCTCGTAGTATAAATAAAATTTGTCGTGTCACATTCGATAACATTAAGTCAATATGAGATTCATTATTCATTTACGGGATGGTGTTAGGTATTGTTGCTTTTTATTCTAAATAGTTATTTGCCGACCTTGCGTAATTAACACTTGTCATCTCATGAAAGCAACATTTTGGTAATTTAAGGGCTCCTTCCGGAGGTGACACAGACTGGGGCAGGTCCGAATTTAAAATTTGAGCTTCTACACTTAATACTGGTTAAAAACCTGTCAGAATAAATATGTATTTGAGAGTGACCTTAGTCACACCATACTGCATCTTCCTGTACTTAATTGAACTTTATACTAATTCCCTGACAATATTTTGCCTTCTGTAATGATTTTATAAACTTTAATGAACTTCAATTGTGCTTATTTAACTGATTATGCAAACTGATCAAATATAATCTGTTTAGGAACACATGTCCTCATATATTCTTGAGGACACCATCCCGGATCCTGTTATGGTATTTTATCTCTAGATTATCTGATAAAATAGCGTCAACACCATTACCCCCCCCCCCCCCTCCCTCCCATTCAACAGTAAAGAGGCAATGCCGCAGAGGAGGATCAAAAACATTTTTACATAAAAAGGCAATAGTATCGTGTACGACTGGATATTCCACAGTACAAAAACGCCCATCTCTATTCAAAGAGGTGTTGAGGGGCGGGGGGGGGGGGGGGGGTCGCCTTGAACCTTTAATAGGGCTTTCAATTAAATATAGGAGTGCTACTACATTATCCAGCGTGCTTGCTCAGAAGTACTGGTACTCTCTCATTAAATATGTTGAGCAGTGCAGACACTCCGTACCGGACGGTACCTGCCTATTTTAAAAGCACTGGTCTGTAATGAAAAGCAGTCGCTGCTGAGAAAAGTGTCTGAAATAAATACACGCAGGGTACCCAAAAATGTAAGGAAGGAGCATGCGGTTGGGAAAAGAAAGAGAAGCCACCCACGGGTTGGGTAACAAGATACCAAGTAGAGCATCAATTAACTTGGAGATTAAGACTTTGTTTGAAAAGTATGTACGTATTCCCGTGACTGAATTATGTGCGTTGATCTCTTTCAGGCAACTAGCAACAATCTGTTAAGCATATTAAGCAAGAAACAGGATGTGACGACAACTAAGTAGGATATGTTAGGATTCCAGAAAGTGTAAGGACGTCAAGATAGATATCAGTGGACATGGATTACGTGGCCTTTGGCCAGGCAACCCGACAGGAAATCGTATCCTAGCATATAAGAACAGGTGATCACAGGAAAATGAATGTTGCTATTGGGACAGACAATTGGACTAAAAACACATTGGAAGTTGTAAATGAAGAACCTGTGAGCAACGTGGTCAAAACTGACACCTATACATCATAAAGGGCTGTGTTGGCAAGCAGCAGCTGAGAGAGCGAAGCACTTTCTCTCAAAGATAAAGCGTCAGCTACACAGAATATGTGAAATACAGTTGCGTAAAAGTAGCATTCCAGTTCTAAACTAATAAGACTAGCAAACATACACATTTAGAAACTCGCAAAACACGCGCCCCTAAGGCACGCAAAAGCAGGTCTTTCGCCGTACGGAAAAAAAAAGCCAAGAAAATAAAGCAGGATAATTGGGACCTGTCAAACTGTGATTAACAAGAGTACTAAGAGACACAGAACACAAATGGGGTATTACTGGACCGGAAGTCACCGCATTTACAATAGCGACAATTGCAAGTTAAACAATCCTCGCAACATCCCAAAGATCTTGAATCTCGTGGCCTTGGGATACCGGTCTTCTGAAAATGAGATGACACGTGTTCATGTCGCACTTTTCGATACTGTTACTGTAAAACGTGACAGCTGGTAGAAACATTCAAATTAACAGTCTGCGATCTAACACGGTCTAGCATTAGGAGGTAATCATACAGGTGTCTCAGAGGATGGAACGCTTATATTGTGTTTACAAGGATACAAACACCTACGGTGACACCCAGCGGCAACGTTATTCGAAAGACTACGCGTTTACATGGAAAATGCGGGCACGACGCCACAGATAAGGTCGGTTTCAGCTGAAATACGAAGCAAATGCATTTCTCACAAGCGTTTAACGAGTTAAATATAATTAGAACCTTATTACAATCTGCATATACCAGCACATGGTGCAATATACACCCACCCAGAAATGTGGAGTACAAGGCTGCATGGGCATACCACGTGGGGCATGATTCACATGTCAACAATTCGTACCATAACGAAAACGTGAAGAGCATGTCAAACTTAGCATCTTGTTGGAGGGTTTCTTAGCGTCGGGCGAGTTGCATATACTATAATACATGACGGAGACGAGGGAAAGTTTAGAGAAGCCGGTCATGAATGTAACATTAATCCAAGTAAAGACACTACACATCATGGGTAAACACAGGAGAAGATACCAGGAGAGTGGACCAAAGTCAACAATAAACAAGGAAATCAAAGGAACCCAGGACAACATTAACAGAGGACCGATTGTAAACCCAAAGTTTCTCAATTGTAAAAGAAATAAGACGAGAAAAAGGCAAGTCAAAGGGTCTCCAAAACAATGAGGGATGAGGCACATGCCAACCAATGGTACCGCCCCTTCCGCTAGCCGGGGTGGCCTTCTACAGCATAAGCCCCTCGCCCGGTTTACCTCATGGGCTCTGCTGTCATGTCTTTCCCCTCGGCACTTGTGCGCCCTCCTGTTCCCAGCTGCTGCTCTGGTCGCTGCCCAGCTTCGGCCTCTCATCGGACGCTCGCCGCTACCTCAAGACACCGTAAGCACGAACGAGGGGACTCTGACATCAAAAATCGAAGCTCCTTTCACTTTAAAGATTGGCCACTCCGACAATTAGTCCGCCCCTCCCTCTCCGCTCGCTCCACTGCCGCTTCCACCCGGCGCCTCAGTTACTCGGCGGAGGCAAAAAGAAGCCGGAGGAACAAAGCGGCGAACGCCATCTTGTCGACGGAAGAGGGAGGAAAGACGCAATCCGTTTGGCGCGTCGTTACCTTACGTCCCGCCCCTCCCGTGCTGATTGGCAGACGGTTAATTTTCTGATTGGCCGTTTGAGTTCGGCTTCGATTGCTAGGCAGGGTTGACGTATTTTCTGTCTCGCGGGCAGTCGCTAGAGGGCGGCGGTGAGATGTGGGAAGATTATGGCGATAGTCTGAAGCGTTCTTACTCCCAACAGGACCTACCACTGTCGAGTGCGTTGGATCGAGTCGTTCTTGTTGTCTTAGCATTGTGACGTGTGTTCTGTGTCTTATTGTGAAGTGTTTTCTCAGTGTATTATGATGTCTTTGATCTGCGGTATGAAAGGTCTTTGGGAAATTAGTCGGCTACATTTGTTCCTTGATTTCCTGTCAAGCTTGTGAGGTAGGTTCAAGCTGCCGCCGTTATGTTCCATCGTCACACAATTTCCGTATGGCAATCACCTGGAAATTACGGACCAGTGAGGTTGCTAGAATTGCCCAGTCCCGCCCCTTCCGTTTGTCTGAAGTTCTTGGAAGGTCCAGAAAGTATGGTCATTTTACAGAATTTACCAACTTTTCTAGGCCTCCGACGAGACTGTTCCTCATGTATAATTGCATATTTTTTTCAAAAACATTTTGATTCAATTTTAACTGCATGAATGTTTTCAAAGAGGCCTCACTTTTTTTTTGATTGCACATATTTTAAGAATTACACAGACCTCTCAAGTGGAACATAGGAAGGCTTCTATCAGAATTGTATATACTGAGTGTTCTCTATTCAGTTGTGCTTGTGATTGCTGAATTGTATTTTTTTCTGATGACATACCCGTGCCTGACCACCTTTTTATTAGAAAATGAGGGTGGAAGACAGTTAAACAAGTGATCCCATTAAGGTGAAAGGGGAAGGAATACAGAAAAACGATGACAGCCGCCAAATGCGGGTGAGTTGACAGATATGCATATTGTTGCATAATACAAAAAATGCATGTTTTACTGGGCCCAACTATGTTGGTTTAGGCCTTTTACTACAAATATCCCTGGGCCCAGTGTACTGTGGATCCTGAGCAACTGGGACAAGTACCCCCTTTGTACTTAACTCTCTGTGGTAACAGTTGACTAGCTGATAAAAGCTCCTTCGGGGATAAGCAGGAGTGTAGATATAGGCTAGTGAACACAAACCCCAAATCAAAGAGCGCACACCAATGTCAATAAATCAATGTCCAGTCAATTGCTTATTTTGGTATTACAGGGTATTTTATTTCAAACTTGTGCATTCACTGAAGTATTAAAATATTCATAAGCAATAACACAATACCCTTGAGGTCATGCTCTATTGTTTCACAGGCAAATCCCTGTCCCACCTGCTCCTCGAAATGTGGTTGGGGTTATTCCCCATTCACTGGTGGCCACATCTGATGAAAGCTCACTAGTAGGCCTTATTCAAAAATCCACTCTGACTCTTAGAAAGTAGTCAAAAGTGTATTTGGTGCTGCAGCACCTTCAGCAGTGAGTCTCCCGCTATGCCCATAACAACTCTTTCCCACTCCAGCAGCAAGGAAGCATCTCAGTCAATGCCTCGACCACAGACACTCAATGCTCCAGTCTGGCAGCAGGCGTAGGCTTTCTGTGAGCTTACGCAGCCAGCTGCATCAGGGACATGAGGGGATCCAGTGCTTCCTCCTGCGCAGTAAGTTGAGTGCTCCCCAACAGGCCTGGGAGTTGATTCTGGCACTCCCAATCTGGTCCCAGCAATGTGGCAATGCACTCACGGCATCCTTCTCAGTCCACCGGGCGGGTCAGGGTAAATCCTCAATGCTTAGTTTGACCCATGAGTTGCAGTGGGCAGTTCTAGGCCAGCGACCTGAACTTCACAGCTCACTCGATACCGGCAGCCCCTCCTGGCATACAGGGTTGCTACTGCACTTTCAAACAAGGCACCGGTCTTCATGGTAGTCTATACCACAGCGGTGCCTACTGGCTTATGTTGTCACTGCTAAGGCCACGCATAGGTCTTGGTGCTTGTCGGCAGCAATATCTTCCAGAGCGGCCCCTCCTGGCGTACATCATTGTAGCAGCGATGCAGTATAGCCTTCAGTCTCCTCACATGGCACTTAGTTCACAACAGCCCTCTCCCGGCATAAGGGGTTACTGAATTGAATCTGCACCTGGACAATACCCCGTTTGGTGCAACAGCTGTCCCCTCACACTTCCCACCGGGAGTCCTCTCAGCAGGCTTCCCCTCTGGCCCTCGCCCAACGCTCTAAACTTCCTCACAGGGCACACTGGTCTGTTACTTTCATCAATGAGTCACATTTCTCGAAAATGATCAGACTGTGTTTTCCAACTCCATTAGGATGTACTGGTAGGCTTGGTTCCAGCGAGCGCAGCAGCCCCAGTTGTTTCTTTTTTAATAGATTTGGTATGCTATGCAAACTCACCCAGCAGGGAGAGTAACATGCCTTCGGCCCCAGTCCTGATCTCAGGTTGATGTCTTGTAGAGCTTCCCCATCAAAAGGTGAATCCTGGGCTCCCGTCCCTACTCTTTATGATTATCTCATCAACTTCATCTTCCTGAGATGTGTCCAGGCCCCTTCCTTGTGATCCCTCACTGAATCAGAGAGCACCTTTTGAAGGGCACGGGGTGGTTCTTCCCTTCTCCACTATGTCCCACCTCACAGAAATCCATCAGTATACAAATCTGTTTGAGGGGATTTCTCTACTCATGGATTCCCCGTGCAGGAGTGGGCTTCCTAAAATGGAACCCAAGTGCCTCCATATATTGTACCAATGCAGGCACACGCACACACTCAGTGCATGCACTGCGGTCTATACCACAGGGTTCCCTTTCTCGCAAATAGGGGTTGCCGCTAAGGCTTTGACCAGGTCTGGGTGCATGCAGACAGAAAAATCTTCCACTGCGGCCCATCCAGGCATACGAGGTCACCGCAACAATGCAGTACGGGGTTCACTCTCCCTACACAGCACTTCGCTCACAATGGCCCTCTCCTGGCATACTAGGATTGCAAACTCTATCTGAACACGGGCAATGAGTCGTTTAGTGCAGCAGCCACCTCTTTACACCTGGCACAGAGAGTCCTCTTGACAGGGCTCCCCATTGGACCCCGCTCCCCTCAAAGCAAGAGAGGAGTCTCTCCTTTCTTTAGTGTGTCTCACCCAGCTCACAGGAACACTGAAATACACAAATCTCTCTCTGGGTATTCCTCTACTACTCATGTCTTCCCTATGCAGGTCTGGGCTTCCCAAAATGTAACACAGGGTTCTCCATGTAACATACCATTGCAGGCACACATGCACTCTGTGTATGCACACACTACTCTCACTGTCCAGTACAGTTACCTCTGTCTCCTGTGTATTGTGCCACCTCCATTCAGCACACATATTTTTTCTACGCGCACTGTTCATTACTATTTCCTTTCTGTATTGGACTGTGGTGTGCAGCATGCAAACACAAAAACACATTCACCATGCTCACACTGCAGAACACTTAACCCTTCGCGTACTTCTCGCAGGCACAATTACACTCAGCACGTGGCATCTCTCATGTAATGTATTCCACTCCGGTACATATACAGCCAGTACACACACTCACCATGCATGCACTGCACAGCATGATCTGTTCCTGTACTGTACCCTTTCCCGGCACACATGTATCCAGCGCGGAGTCATCACTACTGCGCTGCACAGCACTTTACATTTAAATGATGTAGGTCAAGAGTAAGTTAAGCACACAGCAGCAAAACTTTAAAAAGTAAATGAGCCTATAGCCATCACTCCAGTGACACAAGTTAAAAAAGACCTGTTCACACCTACTGATCAGTTCACGGTATGCTGCCACCACCACACTTGTGGTTCTTAACTCGGTGAAGGCTGTAGCCTTTCACCACTATGAGGGTAATGCTTTGGGCACACCTCCCAGACCAACAAGACCAAAATCCATAAGACAGGCCTATGTCACCGCGCACACGCATGATCAGTGTTTGCCTATGATAACAAGAATCAGCATTAGGAATCCAAACAAACATTCATTTGGGCCCTGTATGTGTTAGAAAATACTCCCTCTGAGGCCCGGATAGTTTATTTCGGGCATTGGCCAGGGCGACATGCACATTGTTGTGGAGACATCAGACTCTTGGGAAAAGAAGCCCACCACAAGAACCATGCAAACACTCGGCAATCTTAGCCAAATTAGGAGATGTTCTTGAAGTAATCAAATCAATCATCAAGGAGTGCATGAATTCACTATATAAGGAGGTGCAGCCTTCTTCAGACCAACAACACAGCCAGCCTCCATCCAGCTCCTTCTTTCCCAGGGCTTCCGGTGCCAAACTATTGAAACAGACATGCTTATAAGCAACAAAGGAGATGTGGACTGCAGGGTTTGAGCAGCCAGAGCTAAAAACTGTCCAAATCCCAAGAAAGACAAATCATGTAAAAGCCTGGCTATATTCCATTTAAGAAAAACCTTGTTTAAAATATTCTAAAATACCACTGGGCATAAAAAACAGTGAGCAGCTTGTGGGCAATAACCTCAGCGCCTTGTTAGGCTAGCAGGGGAAGAACTGAAAGCAAAACGGAACCTAACCCAGCCAAACAAAATTTTCAGTCCAGGCAGGTAATGGTCCTTGACAACAGATACGGGACGAATCCTGCCTAGCAACTCAAATGTAAGCCTGATTGCAAGCAGCACACTCACACACAGGGATTCCTGACAGGCCTAAGAGAATTGCCTCTGGAGTCTATTCCCCCATGTGTATCCACAGAGCTAACACCACAGACTTAATGGTCCATTGTAAAAATCCATAAGAGCCTGTGGGCTCTTATGTAACACAACCCAAATTGACCAGCTGTTAGTTATCCCAAATCATGAAACAACATTACTTATACACTCCGTAACCCTCAGGAATAACGCAAGGACAAAAGGAATGGGTAAAATGAGTGTAATATTAGTAATTTTACATACAATATATACAAAAGGAGGGACAATGCCCACTCCAAAATGTCTGTGGCCCACTGGGCCAAAACACATAGGCCAAGGCCACACTTGACTCCTGCCTCAATACGGAGAGAACACTGCAGGGGCATCAGGTCGAAAACACACAGGCACCTCGGGGATGGGGAATGGGGAGGCATCTCAGCCGGAAGATGGTATAATGCCACCCGCCTGGAGGGGGCGCCATGCCCACTGATTGGTCCTGGGGAATGCAAGGCCACAGTCTCTCAAGTGGGTGGTTTGCCCACTGCTTGGTCCTGGGGAGTGCAAAGGCACAGTCTCTCAAGTGGGTGGTTTGCCCACTGCTTGGCCCTTGGGAGTGCAAGGCCACAGTCTCTCAAGGGGGTGGTTTGCCCACTGCTAGGTCCTGGGAAGTGCAAAGCGACAGTCTCTCAAGTGGGTGGTTTGCCCACTGCTTGGTCCTGGGTAGTGCAAGGCCACAGTCTCACAAGTGGGTGGTTTGCTCACTGCTTGGTCCTGTGGGAGTACGAGGCCACAGTCTCTCAAGTGGGTGCCAGTTTTCCACTGGTTCTGAAGGGGGCCTTGTGCGCATTGTGCTTTATCCTGGCAAGGAGGGGCTGAGTGGATGGCTTCTTCCACTGGTTTCGGAGGGAGCCTTGTGCCCAGTGTGCCTCATCCTGGCAAGGAGGGGCTGAGTTGATGGCTTCTTCCACTGGTTCTGGACGGGGCCTTGTGGCCAGTGTGCTTCATCCTGGCAAGGAGGGGCTGAGTGGATGGCTTCTTCCTCTGATTCTGGAGGGGGCCTTGTGCCCAGTGTGCTTCATCCTGGTAAGGAGGGTCTGAGTGGATGGCTTCTTCCACTGGTTCTGGAGGAGGCCCTGTGCCCAGTGTGCTTCATCCTGGATGGGGCAAGGTCACAGTCTCTCACCTGTGTGTCAAACCGACAGGTTTTGCAGGGTCCAGGACGCTCTGGAGCCCATGTAGTCACCACTACACACTGCTCTCCGGTGGTGACGGCTGCTCACTGGATGCCAGTTGCACTCCAGGTGGTGGTGCAGGCAGCGTTGTGGTAGCCTCCAGGCCTTCACCTGCAGCCTCAGACGGCTGCCTACTGGGGCTGCTGCTGCTGGCGGTGGGGAAGGTGGCGGTGCTGGCCGCAGTGCAGGTGGCGGTGCAGGCAGTGGTGGTGGTAGCCTCCAGGCCTTCACCTGCAACCTCTGACGGCTGAAGTGCCATAGCTGGTGTTCTGTGCCCCTTCCTGCCCTTGGCAGATGGGGGTGCCCCCTTGCTTCTGCCAGCTGGAGTCTTTGTCTTGCCCTTGTTGGCTGGTTGTGCCTCCTTCCCCTTGCTGGATGGTGTCCCCTTCTTGCCCTTGCCAGGTGGCTGACCCTTCTTGGCCTTGGCAGGTGGTGCTAGCACACTGGCTGGGTTGACGGGTGCCTCCTTGGAGCCTCTCACAGCTGCAGAAACAACAGTGGCCGTGGACTGGGTTGCTGAGGTGCTGGGCTGGGTTCTGGCCACCCTGGCTCGAGGTGAAGGACGGGTGGGGGTAGGTAATAGGTCAATGTTGGCAAGGAAAAGTTTCTTGGGGACACTGGGGCGGGAAGAGGGTGAAGGTTTGGGAGTGGAGGAAGATGGAGTGGTTGTAGGAGGTGTCAGTCTGCTGTGTTAGGGTGCAGGTACATGGACTGGATGCTGTTGTGAGGTGTATGGCTGTTGGGTGTGTGTGTGCTTGCGTTTGTGTACTTTGGGAGGAGGGGTCACAGAAATAGTAGGAGAGGACACAGGGGACATGTGCATAGATGTGGGGATGGTGACTGCCAGTGAGGGGTGTGTAGTGATAGGCGTGCTGGTGATGGAGGTAGTGCATGCAGGGGTGAGTGGGGACGCCACTGGGAGGGAGGTGGCTGATGAGGAGGAGGGGGGACACTGTGGAGGCAGTGGATGTTGGTGTGTCTGCATGGGGATGGTACTTGTGTGAGTGCCTGTGAGATGAAGTGTGGTGCTTGTGTTTGCCTGAACCACTTCTGTGTGTTGATTTGGGTGATTGCTGGTCTGAAGGTGTGCTTGGGATAGGCTGGGGTTGAGGGAATTGGGACTGAGTAGAGGAAATTGGAGGGGGGAGGCTGGAGACAGGGACAATGGCTGCCATCAGTGCGGAGGCCAGAGCCTGGAATGCTCTCTGTTGGGCTGTCACCCAAGAGTGAATGCCCTCCAGGTATGCATTTGTTTGTTGCAATGCCTGGATGGCATTCAGTATGGTTGACTGCCCAACAGAGAGGGATCTCAGGAGTTCAGCAACCTCCTCACTAAGGGCAGCAGGGCTGACTGGGGCAGGGCCTGAGGTGCCTGAGATGAAGGAGATGCCCTCCCTCCTGGGTGAGCGGGCACGGGAAACACGCTGAGGGGCTGCTGGGAGGGCGGTGCTGGTAGCAGATGGCGGCTGTACCTGTTGTTGGGGTGGGCACAGAGGTGTCCGCCACCGCCAGGGAGCTTCCATCGGAGGAGGAGTCTCTGTCACTAGTGTCCCCTTCTGACTCCATGGTGGTGCTCCCCTCCGTCCCACTGGTGCCCTCACCGTCAGTGGATTCCCCATGTGGCATGCAGATCCCTCCGTCGCCGGTGCCTCTGCTCCTCCGCCAGATGATTCTAATGCACACAAGGACACGGTGACAAAACAAAAAGGGGGAGGAAAGACAGAGAATACACTTAGTCAGTGCCAGCAACAACACTACAGTTGGCGTACACAACACACAGGGAACAGCCCTATGCACTAGGCCTTACACTACCAGTTACAATGATAGTCACCAGCCCATGGGGTACAATGCCTAACGCCATTAGCTGCACACCTGAAACCCATAGGATCCTGCCCAGTAGTAGATGCCCACTAACACTATTGGGGTTGGAGTGCATCTGAGCTTGCCCATCATTGAACATACCCTGCCATGTTCGCCCTGGCCTAGGGGGCACCCACAGCCCACATTCCCAACCCAGGTAAAACCTTAACGCGCCCAAAGTCATGATTTAGAATCTGTACTCACCCCCTTGTGGCTGCTGTGATACCTTCAAGCACCCATTCAACTCCGGATAGGCCACCGCCAGGATGTAGAACATAAGGGGAGTCAGGGTACGATGGTCACCCCTTCCTCGTTGGGAGGCTAGCTCCAACTGGGCCTCCGCCGTCTTCCTTGCCTAGCAGCTCAGGTCCTCCCACCGTTTGCGGCAGTGGGTGCTCTCTCTGTCAAAGACCCCCAGGTTCCACACCTCCTTGGCGATGGCACGCCAAATACCCTTTTTCTGATGGGCGCTGACCTGCAGAAAAAGTACAGCAGAAAAGGTATTAGTCATACCGTCCGGATTGTCATACTCATGGCCCACCATATCCCTCCCATCCCCTTATGCACATACATTGACCACCATATATGCAGCACTCTGCCCGGAACCCCTCAGACCCCCCCCACATGGGGCTTACACACACAGCAATCCATACATTCATGACCCACGCATCATGCTTACAGTGTACTCGTCTGTTTGTCTGGAGAACCATAGAGTAAAGTGTACTGGGGTAGGACCCCATCCACCAGTCTCTCCAACTCCTCGGAAGTGAAGGCAGGGGCCCTTTCCCCAGACACTCGAGCCATTGTCGCTTCCAGACACAGGTCACAGCAGCACTTACAGTGTAGGTCCTCTCCTGTTGAAGGTCAGGTAGCAAGTGAGTGCACAGATAGAAAATGGCGGTCACGTCTACGGCAGTGCGTACCGTCACTGCCGGCGTATATCGCCATTGGCTCCTGGAACCCATAGGGCCCAATGATAACCAATGCGATGTTGCCAGGCGGTCATCGACTGCCGACCGCAACTGCGCACAACACCAGCAGAATTACCTCATTTCCATTTGTCTCTCCTCACACGTCAGACAGCCCCCATTTCAGGGGGGCACAGGCCATGGCACCTAACTGCGTCACAGCAGACATTGGTACATCAACTGACTCACAAGTGCACATACTGTTTCTATAAAGGAAGAAATGCATATTAGTACTGACATATGTGTGAATATGACCTTCTGCTCACCGTTTTTCACCCTAGAGTTCAACCGCTGAGGATGAGTAGGAGATGGAGACATCCCCCCGTGTACACACCCCTGGTGGACCTGGCGACAATGGAGGACAGGCACATTATCCTGACCTACAGACTTGATAGGGCCACAATCCAAGAACTGTGTGCCCAATTGGAGCCAGACCTGATTTCAGCTATCCGCCATCCCGCAGGTATCCCCCCCCTAGTGCAGGTCCTGTCAGTCCTCCATTTCCTGGCAAGTGGTTCCTTCCAAGCGACCGTGGCAATGGCATCAAGGATGCCTCAGCCAATGTTCTTGAACGTGCTGACCAGAGTGTTGTCTGCCCTACTGAAACACATGCACAGCTACATCGTATTCCCCCAGGTGGAGGATCTGGCCACAGTGAAGGCTGACCTTTATGCACTGGGACATATCCCCAACATTATTGGTGCTATTGATGGTACACATATTGCATTTGTCCCCCCCCCCGAGAAATGAACAAGTGTTCAGAAATAGGAAAAGCTTTCACTCTCTGAATGTGCAGATGGTGTGTTTGGCGGACCAGTACATCTCCTTTGTCAATGTCAAGTATCCTGGCTCTGTATATCTTGAGGAATAGCAGCATTCCATATGTGATGTCTCAACGCCAGAGGCACCGGGTATGGCTAATAGGTGAGCCCATGGTCCACACCCAGTTGATGTAGGTATATGGGTGTGGGTTTGGCCCTAAGGGTGAGTGTGTGGCTAACAGGTATCCCTCGAATATTTGCAGGTGACTCTGGATACCCCAGCCTCTCATGGCTACTGACCCCAGTGAGGAATGCCAGGACAAGGGCAGAGGAACGTTACAATGAGGCACATGGGCGAACAAGGAGGATCATTGAGAGAACCTTTGGCCTCCTGAAGGCCAGATTCCGGTGCCTCCATCTAACAGGTGGATCCCTGTACTACTCACCAAAGAAGGTGTGCCAGTTCATTGTTGCATGTTGCACAACCTGGCCTTAAGACGCCAAGTACCTTTTCTGCAGGAGGATGAGCCTGGGGATGGTCATGTGGCAGCGGTGGAGCCTGTGGACAGTGACGAAGAGGAGGCAGAGGAAGAAGATGTGGAAAACAGAAGTACACTAATTCAACAGTACTTCCAGTGACACACAGGTAAGACACTGTAACTTCACCTTCCATTGCAGTTTTGTGTTTGACATTGAACATGACAGCCTGATTTCACTTTTTCTATGGCCACTTACTGTACCCTTTGGCATCTCTATTTTTAGATCCCTGTGCCCCACTCTGGCTCCTGGTGTGTTTGCGGCTGCCCACTGCAGGTCATACCTATGTAAATATTACAGTACATTTGAATTGCAATGTTCACAGTTTGTGAAACTAATACATTTGTCATAGAATTGACAGACTCTACACTGTATTTATTTATGTGTAGGGGGTATTGCAATGGGCTGGGTTGCTGATGGAGGAAATTCCAGGGTAGAGTCCAGTATATTTGTATCACAGGTGCATTGTCCAAGGGGGCATAGGAAGTGGAGCAATGGCAGTTCAAGGTGGACAGGGTGACAGAGTGGGACAGAAGGGTGACAATCAGGAGACTCCTATTTCCTGGCGGGGGTCTTGGCAGTGTTCTCTGGCTTCTGCCTGGATCGCAGGGACCGTTTGCAGGGTGGTTCTCCTGCAGGGGGTGGGGTGCTGGTGGCCTGTTGTTCCTGTGGCGGGGCCTCTTTTCCACTAGCACCTGCGGAGGTGGAGGGCTGTTCTTCGGTTTGGCTAGTGTCAGGGGCCCGTTGGTGTGCCACTGCCTCCCTCATGGTGTTGGCCATGTCTGCCAGCACCCCTGCAATGGTGACCAGGGTGGTGTGAATGTCCCCCAGGTCCTCCCTGATCCCCAGTTTACTGTCCCTCCTGCAGCCTCTGGGTCTCCTGAAGCTTGGCCAGTATCTGGCTCATGGTTTCCTGGGAATGGTGGTATGCTCCCAGTATGTTGGTGAGTGCCTCTTGGAGAGTCGGTTCCCTGGGCCTGTCCTCCCCCTGTTGCACAGCAGTCCTCCCAGCTTCCCTGTTGTCCTGTGCCTCTGTCCCTTGAACCGAATGCCCACTGCCACTGACCCCAGGTCCCTGATCGTCCTGTGTTTGTGGGGTTGCCTGGGGTCCCTGAAGTGGTGGACACACTGCTGATTGATGTGTCCTGGTAATAGAGGGATGGGCTCGCTGGGTGGGTTCTATGGTGGTGTTTCCTGAGGGGGAGGCTCTGTGGTGGGTTGAGACTGTGGCTGGGTCATCGACTGTCCGGAGGTCCCTGATGGGCCAGGTTGGTCATCGTGATCCAGGCGTGCAGAGCTGCTGTCATCACTGTGGGCCTCTTCGGGGGGAGACTGGATGTGGCTGGCACCTCTTCTCCGGTGACGTTGAGTGGGGGTCCTGTGGGGATGTAAATGCAGTGTTATTGTATCTGCGTGTGCCATCTTATGCATGGATATGTTTCCCTCTATGGTTGTTATTAGCAAGGCAGCTTTGGCTTGTGTGAGTTGTGCTTGGTTTCGCTAAGTGATTGTCACTAATGTGCATGCTGTGGTGATGGGTGTCCATGCATGTCTGTAATGGGTGTCCATGAATTGGTGTTGCATGCAGGGCTTGGTATTGGGACGGGTCGGTTGTGATGGTGGGGTATATGTGAGGTGGTGGGGTGATGGGTGTAGGGGTTGTTGTTTGTGATGGCATGCAGGTGGGGGGGGTGATAATAATAGAGACTGACTTACCAGAGTTCAGTACTCCTGCCAGCCACTCAGGATGCATGATCGCCAAGACTTGCTCCTCCCATGTTGTTGTGGGGGAGGAGGTGGGGTTCCACCGCCAGTCCTCTGTACAGCTACATGGTATCTTGCTACCACAGAACTCACCTTCCCCCGTAGGTCGTTCCACCTCTTCCTGATGTCATCCCTTGTTCTTGGGTGCGTCCCACGGCGTTGACACTGTCCACGACTCTCCACCATAGCTCCATCTTCCTTGCAATAGATGTCTGCTGCACCTCTGATCCAAATAGCTGTGGCTATACCCGGATGATTTCCTCCACCATGACCCTTAGCTCCTCCTCTGAGAACCTGGGGTGTCTTTGTGGTGCCATGGGTGTAGTGCGAGTGGTATGTGTGAGGGTGTGTGGGGTGATGTGTTGGGGTCTGTGCTGTGAGGTGCGTGGATGGTGTATGGATGATGGTATTTTGTGGCTCAGATTCAGTGGGTGCTCCTGGCTTGTCTCTCACTTGCCAAAATGTTTGGGTCGTAAAGGGTTGTGGGTGTGTGTTTTATAGTGTTGTGGGAGTGGTGTGTGCGTCAGGTGTATGTAGTTTGAATTGTCCAATGTGGTGCTGTTTTGTTAGTGTGTGTGTATTTTGAGCACAGCGGTATGTACCGCAAATGGTTTACCGCAGTTGAATGTCCGCTGCGGTGATTTGTGGGTCATGATGCTGTGGGTGTATTTCTGTTGGCGTAACGGTGTGGGTTTTTGTACCACCAGTTTATCACTGACCTTTGGGCTGGCGGACTTGTGTGGCTGTCTGTATAGTGGCGGATTTCTATGTGTGGGTCATAATACCCGTAGCTGTATACCGCCGCGGTCCCGGTATGTTGGCGACAGTCAGCATGTGCCACTTACCGCCAATGTTGTAATGAGGGCCTATATCTCCTAAAGCAAGAGTGAGTTGTGTACAGATTGCGGTATCAAAAATAATTGGTCTGAATAATTCCCAAACAGTTTTGATAGAGGTAGGCATGTACGCGCCCAGATTCTACGTGTGTGAGAAGCGCTTACAATATTGCGAGATGTCAAGAATAAAAGTCATGTAGTAAAGTAGCTAGAGACTTAACATGTAAGTACTAAGAGTCTGGAACACAAAAAAGAGTACTGTTTCACTCATCAACAGATTTGTCGTACCAAAGTTCGCACTTGTACTATACTACTATATAGGTTTTGTGTGCAGTGGTCTTAACATTTACTTACATGCTTACTTGTGCTTCAGACAGAAAGGGGTGGCTGGATGATTCCTAACTTTTGTTCATTTAAGTATATTTTGAAGCATCATTCACACAATTCTTACTTTGATTTTCTAACTCTGCTAGCCATCCCAAACATGTTAAATGTAAAGGTATTAATGCACTTATTGCTGTCTGACGAGTTCTCAGTGGGCGATTAAGAACTCCTAAATTGTGTTTTTATTTACAACTTTGTAGTTATCTCAGACTACCAGGTTTCTACCCACTCCTTTGAGGCCAAATGAAGTCTAACATTTTAGTAACAGCTATATTTTAAGGAACATTAAACACATTCTCAAATATCTGTTGTACCCGTGCTTAGAATGGAGTGCCAGTTTCCCCCGCGGTACCGAATGTAGTGTGGGGAAGGCTTGAAGGGTGGCATAAAGGGACACACCAGTTGCTGGAAGTCTCGATCCCAGTCGCACGTTAATAATAAACTTGGCAGCCCACTTACCCTCACCGGCATGCTTTGGGTCTTTTCACTGGTGACAAGGAACTATTCAACCAGGAGGAGAGCCACCACAAGACCAGCTTTGTGGTTACTACCCTGGGAGTCTCTTGCGATGTTTCCCTCAAAGCCCGGTCCAGCGTTGCAGTCAGGCGACCGCTGAGGATTGTGATGATGATTTCTGGTCATAGTGAGGACAACTGGAAAGAGGGGAGGTTTGTTTTGGTAACCCAAAGCCACGCAATGCTGTGTTTCCATGCTGTGATGGGGGAGTCACACAGCAACACGTCACGACTGCCTTTGCACATAAGCCACGTTGCTTAGCAACCGCTGTGGCTTGACGCAGCAAGTGAGCTTCCAGTATTCCTCACGGCGATAGGCATGCCCATGCCTATGCTTATACATTGAGTTGAAAAAGGAAATTGCATCTGCGCCTGCGTTGAAACCGTTTGACACCAAAGATCTAGTTCTGTTGGTTTGGGTGCAGTGTTATTGCAAGTTAGGAATGGCAAAAAAGTACCTGTTGCATATGCGTCCAGACTCTTGAAGGATGCTGAAAAAAATTACCACACCATCAAGAAGGAGGCTCTCTCGTGTTGAAGGGGTGTCAGCTATTTTAGAAGATATGTGTGGGGAACAGAATTTGCTATACGGACAGACCTCCAACCTTAAATTGAAGATTTTTCCATCAAGGGTGCTGGAAGGGCTATGCCTAGGATAGAGCACTGGGTGATGAGGATGCTGGAGTATAATTATATTTTGGAATATGTACCTGGAAAAAAAAATGTATTAGCTGATTGCTTGTTGAGATTGCACACACACAAAGGGGGTTATAGCCTATTCAATGTTCGCCAGTTAGGCGATTGCCTTTGTGGGCCTGGAGGGACGGAAGTGGCAGTTGGATCTATGAGAGAGTTCCCTTTACGGACTAGGTGGTCTCACACACATTATAGTGTCATGCTTCATCATATGACCACCTAGCCCCACCCAGGTAAGACAATACTACCTGGGCGGACTCAACCTCGTTTTTAAAGGAGCTCAGAGGGCATGCTGAGATTTTATCTTGCTGGATAATACAAGAGATCCAGTTGAAAACAGTGATGGATAATAAAATTAACTTACAAATCACCAGTTTGGTTTAAGAATTGAATATAGGTGTTTGTGGGTAAAGTTAAAAGAGGGGTGGCAACACCTTTGAGTTTAATGGCTCCAGGTGTCTATAAAGGTGGGGACCAACATGTTTCTGCCCACGCTAAGAGCCTAGACGGTCTGGGGCATTCTTCAGGGTCAAGGATCCCTAAAAAGTGTGGAGCTAGACTGTTATGATCGTGAAGAAAAAGGGAATACTCAAAGGAAAGAGGGGCCTACCTGGTTATGCTCTGGGGGTATGGCCTGGAAGAGAAATGAGATCACCGTTCAAAAGTCGTGAGATGTTTCCGCCAAGTAAAAGAGGAGTTGTCGATTGTGGGACATGTTATGATGAGAGGAGAACTATTGGTGGTTCCTACCATGTTGCTTGCATGCATGATGAAACTTGCTCATGAAGGCCATTTGGGCATGAGTGCAACTAATAGGGGCACAAGAATGGAGTACTGGTGGCCTGGGGTTAACAGAGATTTAGAACATCATAACAGAGAGAGTGTCTTGTGTGCTTGCAGTGATAAATCTCAAAAGGTGGTGAAGTATGCTTCATTGAATCAAACAAGTCGGATGGACCATGGAAGAAAGTAGCCATTGATGTCATGGGACCACTGTATGTATGTGGACTAATTTTCATCTTAGCCTGTAGTAAATTTTGTTGAACATGTTACTTCGAATGTTGTGATCAAGGTTTTGATTGAGTTATTTGTCCCAGAAAGTATTGTCTTCGATAATGGAGTACAATTTGTGTCAAGAAACATGAACGATTTCATGAAAATGTATGACATTGAACATATACAGGCGTCAGTATATTTTCCCCACAGTAACGGTCTGGTTGTGAGATGGAATAGAATGCTAAAGGTGGAGTTTCAGTTAGCACCCATCCATGGTGTAGGATGGCGTAAACCAGTCAAGGACCTGATATGGTCGTACTGCACAACTTCTCATGGAGTAACAGGGAAGACAGCTTTTGAAATGATGAGGTGATGGAAGCCTTGCTGGCAAAGTGTAGAGAAAAAAGAATTGGTGAGGGAAAAGGCTGAAGGTGATTTTATGGTCATGACTGGGTACGTGTTTTGAAAGGGGGCAAAATTAACAAGTGTGATTCTAAGTTTTCCGAGCCTTTAAGGGTTGAGAAGGTGTACAAGTATTCTATGTTGCTGAGTGATGGAAATATACGGAATCAAGGAAAGATTGTGAAAATTCCAGAATGCATAAATCAAAAGGGAGTGTTAACGCGTCCCTTTATGTTAATTTATTACACATTAGGACTCGTTTTAGGCCAATGAATCTTTTGACCCAGTTAAGAGACACCGTCGGACAAGATAGCTGATCAATATGTCAATCAATATATCAATAATGTCATCAACATTTATCACAACAATACATTTCACTTTAGTCAAAGTCATTAATCAATTCAACAACGCTACCATGACCTTTCAGTCATGAATAACCACACCAGTTTAGTAGAATTTTATGAATTTTATTCCCTATTGATTACAATCTACAAGTAAATGAGTTAATCTCAAAACCAAGAAACATAAAAGTATAGTCACGATATGGCAGCTGTGATAATATTTCATTAACGCGAGAATCACAAACATTAGAACATAGCACGGCATAAACATAGATCAAGATAGCAGAGTGTCAAATACGCGTCAGTTCAACATAGCATAATGTCAGTTGTTTGTCTACTTGCGTCAGTTTTGGTGAACCCCTGTCCTAACCACTGATTAGCATCCACATGTTGGGCTTCATGCAAAAGATTTAGAACACCAATTTGGAAAACATCTAACTATGGTCTCTGTCAAAACAAGCAGTTGGTACCTAGAAAGGAAAAGCAAACAGACAAATCACAAATGCATTGTCATAATTACCATCCAAAGATTTGGTCAGCACACAGGATCAGTCTTCGTCTTCAGGACATCAGTCAAAACGCCATCAGTCAGGACTCAACTAAAGGGCATAGGGGGCATGCCATCGTGTGGGGATGGAGGAACCACTCCAGACTGCGTTACTGGATAAAAATGAAGGATTTTTATTGATGATATAGTATATGGTGGAATACAGGTAGGTTTGTTTTCAGTCTTTGCAAAATTGGGCTTTAATTGGTGGGGTGTTCTTGAGGTTCTGTTCCTTCACTCGTCTCTCTCTCTCTCTCTCTCTCTCTGGTTCACAGGTCTCTCCCCGGGAAGCGCATGTGGAGAGAAAAGAATAAGAGCTGTAAGTGATCTTTTAATGTTATCTTGTTTCTTATACAATGTCTCTACGATTCCTGTCTTTCTGTTCCTGACACTGTTAAGTTACTCTTCTTGTTTCAGTTTAGCCAGTTCGTGTCTGTCGTTTCCGTACTATTCTGATTCCTAATCTTTCTATCTTTCTGTTTTACTCTAGTATCCAGCCGTTTCTGTGCTTGGGTTTCGGCTGACTCATTTAAAGGTAACGGTAGTCTACGGTGCCTGTTGGTAAGTTCTCGTGTTTCTCCCTCCTCCTCATTTGTTTTCCCTCTTTCCCCTTCCTATTTCCCCAGTGCTCGTGCCTTTCAGTTTCCTCTGTGTTTGACTATTCCCACTCCCCGTATCCCCGTGCCCCCTCGTCACTCCACTCCGTTCTCTCTCTTATTTACAGTCTCTCAGGGACGTAGTCCCACGCACCTGAATGGCCACGCTTCTCTTGGAGCGTGGCGGGATGCTGCAGTGTGTCCTCCCAGTCGCCTGGAACAGGGATGTCTTGGAATCGCCTCTCAGTGACTCTTCCGATACCCAGAGGGTACCTCCGCTGCTGGTTCACAGTCGAGCTCTGCTCCTCGTCTCTCTCCTTCCCGCCTCTGAACACCGAAAGTGCTGACACAGGTTCCTTTGACCGACTGGGGTCCCGCCGCTGTGGAACGAACGACCAATCACCGGCAGCAGGACCAGGAAGCTTCGGGTCAGCCGTGGCAGAGGCAGCACAAGTGATAGCCAAGTGTGGGCGCACAGGTTCTAGCCCATCACATACACTCCCCCTAGGGAGCGGCCTGTCGAGACGCTCCAGAGCCGGATAACGGGAAAGAAAATCCGCTGTCACCATGTGTTTCCCAGGCAGATGTTGGATTCGAAAAGAGAAGGGCTGCAAGGAAAGGAACCAGCGAAGAACACGGGCATTAGTGGCCTTTTGATGGGCAAGCCATGTGAGAGGCACGTGATCAGTGATCAGGGTAAAAGTTCTGCCCGACAAGTAGTACCTTAGAGATTCAATTTCCCACTTAATGGCCAAACATTCCTTCTCTATAGCCGGATAATGACATTCCCGCGGTAGAAGCTTTCTGCTGATGTGCAACACAGGGTGGAGTTAATCATCAGCCTGTGGTTGGGATAATACTGCCCCAAGCCCCACGTCGGAGGCATCAGTCAATAGCACGAAAGGTTTCTCGAAATCAGGGCAACACAGCACGGGTTCCGAAGTGAGAGCGGTCTTGAGTTGTTCAAAACTACGTACAGCAGGCATAGGGGGGGGAACAAGGGTGTTGGGACAGGAATTCTTCAATAGATTAGTCAGGGGTTCTGCAATGGTGGAGAAATGAGGGATAAATCGCCCATAATAGCCAATCAAACCCAGGAAAGCTCTAATATCTTTCTTTCTCTTGGGAAATTCCATATTAGATATGGCCTCTACTTTTTCTACTTGGGGACTAATTCTACCATTCCCGACAATATAGCCCAGGTACTTGATACTAGTCTGTCCGAGTTTACATTTGTCAGGATTGGCAGTTAAATTGGCCTTTCCTAGAGCATGCAATATGGTCCCTAGATGTATCATGTGCTCCTCCCAGGTTTTACTGTATACAACAATGTCATTGAGGTAGACAGCAGCATATTGCTGAAAGGGACGTAGGATTTCATCCATGAGCCTCTGGAAAGTGGCGGGGGCACCATGGAGGCCAAAAGGAAGGACAGTAAAGTGATATAAACCCGAAGAGGTGGCAAATGCTGTTTTTTCTTTATCGTCCTTTCTTAAGGGTATCTGCCAATAACCCTTGGTGAGATCTAAAGTGGATAGGTATTTGGCTTGGCCTAATCTCTCAATTAGTTTGTCTATTCTAGGCATAGGATAAGCATCAAAATAGGTGAGGTTGTTAACACCTCTGTAATCCACACAAAACCGTGTGCTGCCATCAGGCTTGGGTACTGTAGGAGGCTGGACTGGCTTGTAGTGAGTACCAAGGGGTACTTACACCTTGCACCAGGCCTAGGTATCCCTTATTAGTGTATAGGGGTGTCTAGCAGCTTAGGCTGATAGATAATGGTAGCTTAGCAGAGCAGCTGAGGCTGAACTAGGAGACGAGTGAAGCTCCTACAGTACCACTAGTGTCACTTGCACAATATCATAAGAAAACACAATACACAGATATACTAAAAATAAAGGTACTTTATTTTTATGACAATATGCCAAAGTATCTCAGTGAGTACCCTCAGTATGAGGATAGCAAATATACACAAGATATATGTACACAATACAAAAAATATGCAGTATAGTAATAGAAAACAGTGCAAACAATGTATAGTTACAATAGGATGCAATGGGGGCACATAGGGATAGGGGCAACACAAACCATATACTCCAAAAGTGGAATGCGAACCACAAATGGACCCCAAAACTATGTGACCTTGTAGAGGGTCGCTGGGACTGTAAGAAAACAGTGAGGGTTAGAAAAATAGCCCACCCCAAGACCCTGAAAAGTGAGTGCAAAGTGCACTGAAGTTCCCCAAAGAGCACAGAAGTCGTGATAGGGGAATTCTGCAGGAAAGACCAACACCAGCAATGCAACAACGATGGATTTCCAGACTAGAGTACCTGTGGAACAAGGGGACCAAGTCCAAAAGTCACGATCAAGTCGAGAGTCGGCAGATGCCATGCCAGCTGTGGGTGCAAAGAAGCTGCCACTGGACAGTAGAAGCTGAGGATTCTGCAAGAACGACAAGGGCTAGAAACTTCCCCTTTGGAGGATGGATGTCCCACGTCGTAAAGAGTCGTGCAGAAGTGTTTTCCTGCAGAAAGACCACAAACAAGCCTTGCTAGCTGCAAAGCTCGCGGTTAGGGTTTTTGGATGCTGCTGTGGCCCAGGAGGGACCAGGATGTCACCAATTGCGTGAGGGGACAGAGGGGGCGTCCAGCAAGACAAGGAGCCCTCTCAGAAGCAAGCAGCACCCGGAGAAGTGCCGGAACAGGCACTATGAAGTGGAGTGAAACAGTGCTCACCCGAAGTTGCACAAGAGAGTCCCACGCCGCCGGAGGACAACTCAGGAGGTCGTGCACTGCAGGTTAGAGTGCCGTGGACCCAGGCTTGGCTGTGCACAAAGGAAATCCTGGAAAAGTGCACAGGAGCCGGAGTAGCTGCAAAACATGCGGTTCCCAGCAATGCAGTCTGGCGTGGGGATGCAAGGACTTACCTCCACCAAACTTGGACTGAAGAGTCACTGGACTGTGGGAGTCACTTGGACAGAGTTGCTGAGTTCAAGGGTCCTCGCTCGTCGTGCTGAGAGGAGACCCAGAGGACCGGTGATGCAGTTCTTTGGTGCCTGCGGTTGCAGGGGGAAGATTCCGTCGACCCACGGGAGATTTCTTCGGAGCTTCTAGTGCAGAGAGGAGGCAGACTACCCCCACAGCATGCACCACCAGGAAAACAGTCGAGAAGGCGGCAGGATCAGCTTTACAAGGTCGCAGTAGCCGTCTTTGCTACTTTGTTGCAGTTTTTCAGGCTTCCAGCGCGGTCAGCAGTCGATTCCTTGGCAGAAGGTGAAGAGAGAGATGCAGAGGAACTCTGATGAGCTCTTGCATTCGTTATTAAAGGAATTACCCAAAGCAGAGACCCTAAATAGCCAGAAAAGAGGGTTTGGCTACTTAGGAGAGAGGATAGGCTAGCAACACCTGAAGGAGCCTATCAGAAGGAGTCTCTGACGTCACCTGCTGGCCCTGGCCACTCAGAGCAGTCCAGTGTGCCAGCAGCACCTCTGTTTCCAAGATGGCAGAGGTCTGGAGCACACTGGAGGAGCTCTGGCCACCTCCCAGAGGAGGTGCAGGTCAGAGGAGTGGTCACTCCCCTTTCCTTTGTCCAATTTCGCGCCAGAGCAGGGCTGAGGGGTCCCTGGACCGGTGTAGACTGGCTTATGCAGAAATGGGCACCATCTGTGCCCATGAAAGCATTTCCAGAGGCTGGGGGAGGCTACTCCTCCCCTGCCTTAACACCTTTTTCCAAAGGGAGAGGGTGTAACACCCTCTCTCTGAGGAAGTCCTTTGTTCTGCCTTCCCGGGCCAAGCCTGGCTGGACCCCAGGAGGGCAGAAACCTGTCTGAGGGGTTGGCAGTAGCAGCAGCTGCAGTGAAACCCCTGAAAAGGCAGTTTGGCAGTACCCGGGTCTGTGCTAGAGACCCGTGGGATCATGGGATTGTGCCAACAATGCCAGGATGGCATTGAGGGGGCAATTCCATGATCATAGACATGTTACATGACCATATTCGGAGTTACCATTGTGAAGCTACACATAGGTGTAGTGCACGCGTGTAAAGGTGTCCCCGCACTCACAAAGTTCGGGGAATTTGCCCTGAACCATGTGGGGGCACCTTGGCTAGTGCCAGGGTGCCCACACACTAAGTAACTTAGCACCCAACCTTTACCAGGTAAAGGTTAGACATATAGGTGACTTATAAGTTACTTAAGTGCAGTGGTAAATGGCTGTGAAATAACGTGGACGTTATTTCACTCAGGCTGCAGTGGCAGGCCTGTGTAAGAATTGTCAGAGCTCCCTATGGGTGGCAAAAGAAATGCTGCAGCCCATAGGGATCTCCTGGAACCCCAATACCCTGGGTACCTCAGTACCATATACTAGGGAATTATAAGGGTGTTCCAGTATGCCAATGTAAATTGGTGAAATTGGTCACTAGCCTGTTAGTGACAATTTGGAAAGAAATGAGAGAGCATAACCACTGAGGTTCTGGATAGCAGAGCCTCAGTGAGACAGTTAGTCATAACACAGGTAACACATACAGGGCACACTTATGAGCACTGGGGCCCTGGCTGGCAGGGTCCCAGTGACACATACAACTAAAACAACATATATACAGTGAAATATGGGGGTAACATGCCAGGCAAGATGGTACTTTCCTACAGGTACCAATACGACTGGCGAGCACCATGGACTGGTTGATGGTTCCATGATACCTGCTGTCAACATAGTTTGGACCTCTCTTTCAATTATCTTTTGCTTTGCTTCAGGGATGCGGTATGGCCGCTGTCGTGAGACAGTGGTTTGTTTCAAACGGATGGGGTGTTGGACTAGGGTAGTTCTCCCCGGATATCTAGAGAAGACATCTTGATTATGCTGTACTAACTGGGTTTAGTTGACTGTGATACTCTTTTATAAGGTCAGGATTGATCCATGGGTTTACCTGGTTGGACTGATCCTGGGAAGTTATCTTGGGATATGGGATGTCGTCAGGAATCTCAGAGTTGATAAAGTGAACAGAGTTGTCTCTTGTGGGATCTAACCATTTCTTTTGTAAATTGATATGATATATCTGACCCTACCACTCCCTTGGGGAATGGCCAGTTTATATGTGGTGGGGTTGATCTGAGCTATCACTTCAAATGGTCCCTGCCATTTAGCCAATAGCTTGTTGTCAGTGCTAGGGAGCAAGACCAGAGCTTTATCTCCTACTGAGAGGGTGCGAACAGCACTCCGGGTATCGTAGCTTTGTTTCTGCTTATCCTGTGCTTCTTGTAAGGCCGTATGGGCTTCTTCCCATACTGTATGTAGTTTGTCTCCTAAATCCCTGGTGTAGGACAAGAGATCTTTTACTTCCTCTTCTGTATCCTCCCACTGTTCCGCTAACATGTTTAACAGGATGCGTGGCTGTCGTCCGAACAACATTTCAAAAGGACTATGGCCCAGTGAAGCTTGTACATGTGTACGAATAGCATATAAAACCAATGGCAGTTTCTTTTCCCAGTCTTTCCCAGCTTCAGATATACTTTTTTTAGTAAGGATTTAATGGTTTTATTAGATCTTTCTACTAGCCCATCTTTTTGCAGATGATAAACCGAAGTACGGATTTGTTTCACCCCTAATAGTCTACATACTTCTGCCATTAACTTGGACATAAAAGGAGTCCCTTGATCCGTCAAGATCTCTTTCGGGAAACCCACTCTGGAAAAGAACTCTATTGTGGCCTGAGCGATAGCCTTCGTATGTGTACTGGGAAGGGGTATGGCCTCGGGATATCGTGTAGCATAGTCTACCAACACTAACACATACTTTCTTCCCCGATTTGAGGGGGTAAGGGGCCCGATAAGGTCCATTCCCACCCGGGTAAAAGGGATGTCAATAATGGGAAGTGGCTGGAGGGGAGCGGGTTTTTGTGGGGAAGGATTATATAACTGGCATTTGGTACACTCGGAACAATGCTTACGTATCTCGCCATAAACCCCGGGCCAATAAAATCATCGCAGTACCGCTTCTTCCGTTTTCTCCCTTCCTAAATGACCTTCCCCATTATCCCCATGTGCCAGCTGCAATACCTGTTGACGGTGGCTTTTAGGTATTACTAATTGTAGGTTATTTCCTCTTGTGGGTGTGGGATTTCTGTATAAGAGATTATTACGAACCAAAAATCGGGGACCTACCCCTGGTGTTATTCCAGACTCAGCCTGCTGCCAGGCGTATTTTAAGGTGGGATCCTCATTTTGATTCTGTCGGAAATCTCCGGTGATTGTGCAAACCTTCCCAATACTAAGGGAATCTTTGTGGGTTAGACAGTTCAGCATGTAACAGTGTCGTTGTTCTCTTTTCTGTCTTCGGCTGAGGGCAATTCGTACTTGTTTGGGCTCATCTGGGTCCAGTACTCTAGGAGATTCTCTCCACCATTCCCTCAGAAGATGCTCTTGCCCTGCTTTCTCCAATAAGGAGGGAAAATCCACATAATCTGTCCCGAGGATTATATCCTCATCGAGGCTGGGGAGCACCCCAACCCTGAGGGTTTCAGTCTGTTCTTTCCATTTCAACTGTATTGTTGCAAGTGGGTAAAATCGTTGATCCCCTTGTACGCAGGTAATGAGCACCTGTGTCTCAGTTTCTATCTGTCCTGGCAATATTAAATCATCCCTGATCAAGCTCTGGCTACATCCAGAATCAATTAGAGCCATCCTTTCTACTTCATTGATGAGTAGAGGGAGGGTGTATTTGGGTTGCTTCCCTCCAGCCCAAAATACCTTTCCTTTGGTCAGGCCTATTTCCATAGGTTCTTCTGTCTCTTTCTTTTGCCGGCAATGCCGGGCAATATGACCCCATTCTGAACAGTTATAGCATTGGGGTCCATGACTGGTATATCCAGAGGGACCCGGACCAGCTGGTTGTGTTCGGTCAGTTCCAGCATTTCCTACAGGCAGCGGCAGATGTAGTCTAGGCATGGCCAGACGGGTCGGGGTTGGTGGGGTCCGACTTACATTAGCCCTAAAGTCCGAGCCTCTATGATAAGCATAGGCCAGCTCTATGGCTGTTTCATTGGTGAGACCGGGATGTTGCCGAACCAAGTTCCGGGTGGTAGGTGGGAGAGCATCTAAGTATTGTTCCAGGACTATAATGTCAAACATTGCTTCTCTTGTGTTCTCTGTTGGAAGTAACCACCTCCCGGCTGCATGCTGGACTCAATAATACAAGGTACGGGGGTTCTCCTGTTGCTGCCACTTCATGTGTCTAAACTTAGTGCGATAACTCTCACTGTCCAAACCTTCTCTCTCTAAAATCGTTTTCTTAAGGTCTTTGTATGGAAGAGTACCACTGGGATTAACAGCTTGATATGTTGCTTGTAAATGGCCGGTGAGAAGGGGGGGCGATGTATTGGCCCCATTTATCCTCTGGCCAGTTAGCAGTGCTGGCCACCCTCTCAAAATTGGTGAAAAACAAATCAGGGGCTTCCTGGTCCTGATAGGGTTGCAACACACTACTCGGTACTGTGGGGTGTACCTTTGTATGAGCGATGGTATCGGTAAGATTCCCCAAAGCAGTCTCATGTACGAGTTGATTACTGGCCATAATCGCTGCCTGACTCTTAAGAGCTGTTTGCAGTGCCTCTCGTTCCTCTTTAGCTTCTTTCATTTGTTGTTCCCACATTATCTGGAGATGCCGTTGTCCTTCGGCCAACTGAGCGATTACGTCTGCCATTGTGGTCTTTTCCTCCATGGTGACGGTGTTTCCACTAAATCCCACTTCTGACACCACTTGTCACCGTGTGGGGATGGAGGAACCACTCCAGACTGCGTTATTGGATAAAAATTAAGATTTTTATTGATGATATAGTATATGGTGGAATATAGGTAGGTTTATTTTCAGTCTTTGCGAAATTGGGCTTTAATTGGTGGGGTGTTTTGAGGTTCTGTTCCTTCACTCGTCTCTCTCTCTCTCTTTCTCTGGTTCACAGGTCTTTCCCCGGGAAGCGCATGTGGAGAGAAAAGAATAAGAGCTGTAAGTGATCTTTTAATGTTATCTTGTTTCTTATACAATGTCTCTACGATTCCTGTCTTTCTGTTCCTGACACTGTTAAGTTACTCTTCTTGTTTCAGTTTAGCCCGTACGTGTCTGTGGTTTCCGTACTATTCTGATTCCTAATCTTTCTATCTTTCTGTTTTCCTCTAGTATCCAGCCGTTTCTGTGCTTAGGTTTCGGCTGACTCATTTAAAGGTAACGGTAGTCTAAGGTGCCTGTTGGTAAGTTCTCGTGTTTCTCCCTCCTCCTCATTTGTTTTCCCTCTTTCCCCTTCCTATTTCCCCAGTGCTCGTGCCTTTCAGTTTCCTCGGTGTTTGTCTATTCCCACTCCCCGTATCCCTGTGCCCCCTCGTCACTCCACTCTGTTCTCTCTCTTATTTACAGTCTCTCAGGGACGTAGTCCCATGCACCTGAATGGCCACGCTTCTCCTGGAGCGTGGCGGGATGCTGCAGTGTGACCTCCCGGTCGCCTGGAACAGGGCGGTCTTGGAATCGCCTCTCAGTGACTCTTCCGATACCCAGAGGGTACCTCCGCTGCTGGTTCACAGTCGAGCTCTGCTCCTCGTCTCTCTCCTTCCCGCCTCTGAACACCGAAAGTGCTGACACAGGTTCCTTTGACCGACTGGCGACCTGCGGAACGAACGACCAATCACCGGCAGCAGGACCAGGAAGCTTCGGGTCAGCCGTGGCAGAGTCAGCACAAGTGATAGCCAAGTGCGGGCGCGCAAGTTCTAGCCCGTCATAGGGCGCTTCCCTCATAAGGAGGAAAAGTGTAGATGGGCAGTCTATGGGTGAGGATGGTTTTAATAAGTCTCAAAGTCACCAAACAGAGTGACAGAGTTTCTGGATAAAATCAATAGCATTCCCTACATAATTCTAATGACCCCTCTGTGACATGGGTTTTTATCCCTTTTTCGTAGTACATTCCCCCAAAATTCGATTGGACATTTGCTATACCCCACTATCTTTAACCTATCGTATAACACATTAGGTAATCCCAAATCTTCACCCCATATTATTTACAAGCTTTTGATTGGTCTTCATAATTGATGTCTTCAGAGGTGGCACATCCGGCGTTACTTCAATTTCTTGGCAATTCTTTGTACATCTTTTGGTCAGCAGTTCTTCGTCGTCCCGGTTTGAATGACCTTGTACATTACATTAATCTACACTTGTTTCAATTCATTTATAACGATTATTCCAGGGCACCGAAGATGCGCCTGGGAACGGATTTAACATGGTTACATTCATCTTCCAAGCTTGAAGAAAAAGAACATTGTGGGGTCATGGCCCCTCGTGAGTCAGCACACTGGAAAACAGAGAATGCATTTAATATGAGACCCGAGCAGCTAATCTGCAACTCACGCTAACTTAAGGCCTATGAGGATTTTCAATACAGATTCAGTATTGCGAATGTTAATATAAGCTTAATTGAACATAAAATCATTTTACTCATCATTATTAGTTTGCGTATACATTGGTGGCCGCTCACCGTGGTCACAATTCAGGTGCACGTTTAAGCAAAATCGCTATTATTATAGTTTCTAGGCGGCATCATTACACATTAATATATATACGTTTCATGTTAACATGGATTATGTAAGCTACGCTCTCTCAGTCCTTCCTCTGATGACGCTCGTCACCACACAAACCTTTCCCTTTTGACCTTTCATTTTAATTTTTCACTTTACCCATGATGCGCATTTCAACATCTTGTCCCTTATGTGAACTTTCCCAAATTTAATTGAACATCTTCTCTCTTTCACTTTCTTAATTTCTCCTGGTTCTTTTTGTCCAATTTCTTTTATTTTTATCAATAATTTTGCATGTTCCCCACAATCCTAATAGACAGGCCAGAACAATTAACCTGTTAAGTGCGGGTGTCGGCCACTGGCCGACGCCCACACTCCCTCCCTGGTGCGGGTCACGACCAGTGGCCGACACCAGGGAGGGGGTTAAAAATCCTCCGGTGCAATGCACCGGAGGATTATTATTATTTTTTTTTACCGTAGGCGACGCGGAAGAGCTTCCGTGTCTCCATCCCACCCCCCTCCCGCCCCCTTATACGTCACAGTTTTTCCCCACCAGAGAAGGAGAGAAGCAGGTAAGCGTTCTCTCTTTCTCCGGTGGGGAAAAAAAGGCCAAAACGGCCTCCCCAGATGCCAGGGAGGCATCGATGGAAAGGGGAGTCTCTCCCCTTTCCATCGATGCCTCCCTGGCACCGTTTCCTGGCCGTGGATCGCAGCGCGGCTGCGATCCACGGCCAGGAAACGCCCCTAGGCACCAGGGATCTTCTTTGGGGGGGTCGGCCCCCTCGTAAACGGGCCGCCCCCCCCGGGGGCAATATTTATTAATGTACTCAGTTTTGGGGGGCGATGGCGCCCCCCACAATATAAAAAAAAAGAAAAGAAAAAAAATGGCGGGGTCGGCCCTTGGAACACGGGCCGACCCCAGGGGGGAAAAAAAAAACATGTAGTTTTGCCTGGGGGGGCCGATCGCCCCCCCAGGGTAAAAAAGAAAAAAAAAACACATTTTTGGTGGTCAGCCCTTAGGGTGACCATCAATGGGGCCATTTTTTTTTTTATACATGTGTGCTTTGCCAAGGGCAAGCACACATGTATAAAAAAAAAGGTTTGAGACATAAGTGTCTTGTTTTCTTTCTCTCTCTCTCTCTCATATATATGTGTACATATGTATACACATATTTATATATATATATATAGATATAGATATATATATATATATTTTTTTTTTTTCAGGACAAGCATTGCAGCGTCCATGTGCTGCTTTTCTGACTTGTTGGTGTGTATCTGGGCTTCTAACAACGCCCACCTCTACCACTCGTTCGTGGGCTTGCCCTTCAAAAATCCTTTGATGACGTTGGAAAATGATTTACCTTTGTCCCTCCTTGGGGAGGTTTTGTTACCGCCTTGGCCATCGCCCCTGGTACATGGCTAGTTGCACTTTTGCTGTTACGTTTAACTGCGAGCGAACCTCTTTTCCTTTTGTGTAACTCTTCACATGATGCTCATGATGGCCGTGGCGATGTGAATCGGCTCTCTTATGTGAAAGAGTTTAACTTTCAATTATCAATTTATGTGGCAAGAAAAGTTGGGTTAGGAGTTTATAACGCTAATAGCTCTAACTCGAGCAGATGCGAGACCCATTGCATTGTAAATGCTTGTTATTCTTGTGTGTGTTGTTTTATAATGGTGAACAATTTCACCGCACTCCACGAGGACCGTGATCAAGACTCCTTGGTGAGTTGAAACACGTTGGTGGTTATTGACTGCAATAAAATACACTTTTATTTGTACTTTGTGGAGTGCGGTGAAATTATTCGGCATTAGATAATTTCTAGAGTGGTCTTCTCTGTCACTGGGCACCGGCAGTGGAGTGTGCCGCCCAGCAACCCTTCAACCACTTTGTTTCTAAACATATATATATATATATATATATATTATTATACATATATATATGCAACACAAATTGGTTAAAAAGATTGTTGCGCAGTGCACTCCACTGCCGGTGCTCAGTGATGGAGGAGAGCAACCTCGAAAATATTTTGTGAACAAGAATCTCACCACACTCCACGAGGTTCAAATTGACATGTTTTATTGCAAGTATAAACAATGAAAGAAAAGAGGGACTCATTTACTGTGATCAAGAATCCTTGAGAGTCGAAACGCGTACGTGGCTGTTGCTTGCAATAAAAGATGTCAATTTGAACCTCGTGGAGTGGGGTGAGAATCTTGTTCACACAATATATATATATATATATATATATATATATATATATATATATATATATATATATATATATATATATATATATATATATATATATATATATATATATATATATATATATATATATATATATATATATATATATATATATATATATATATATATATATATATATATATATATATACATGTCTTTTCTGTAGTAGCAGTTGCCATAAAGTAGCTGAGTGGATTAGGAAAGGCAAGCGTTACCTGCGCTTTAAAACAAATGTAATGCCAGGGGGACTATGGAGATATGAGTGGCACTTTTGCTGGGTAGTACTGGGGGAATTAGAAGAGGAGGTAATGGGGGGCAGAGCACCAAAAATGAGTTGCACAGGGTGTGTGGTAAGGTGAAGTAATACATTCTTTTTTAGTTTTTTTCAGTGTTTTCAGAGAATCTGCAGAATTGGAGAAGAAGCGAAGGTAAGGTGACGACATTTCCTGTGGTACACAACAAACATACCCACAAGCAATTTTGTGACTATCTGCCTTCTACGTAGGCTAGTAATTTAGAGGGACAGTTTAGCCAGTTGCAGAGATGGCGTCTCGTTGGATGACTGCTGATCAAGCCCTAGCTCGGGTTATGGAGGACAGTTCTGATGTAGGCTCAGAGACTGAGACAGCAGACACTGAGACAGCATCTGAGGGAGAGGACAATGGGGCAGATTCTGGGAGTGATTTTTCAGTCGGTGGAGTCCCATCTGACGACACCTCTTCCAGTGAGTCTGAAGGAGACAATGACGACATCCGTGCTGTCCCTTCGCAAGCACATTCTGGGCAGCGGGACCACATTGGGTTAGCCGAACCCAGAGAGCACGTGCTTGCTGCCGCAAGCACAGAGAGAGTGCTCTCTTGGCAGCCCCCCTGTTTGGTTCAGCCCCAAATTCCACCTTTTACTGGTGACGCTGGATGTAAAGTCAATACAGCTAACTTTTTGCCAGTCGACTACATCTATCTGTTTTTGGTTGTTGACTTTCTTCAGAAAGTTGTGCAGCAAACAAATTTGCGTGCAGACCAATTTCTGAGGGAGCGCGGAGGCACTCTAGGGCCCCGTTCTAGGGCACGCCAGTGGACCCCCACTTCGCTGGCGGAGTTGAAGATATTTTTGGGCCTTACGCTCAAAATGGGGTTAGTACAGAAACCCACCTTGCAGTCCTACTGGACGACTCGCACGGTTTGGGTAACTCCCATCTTCGCACCATACATGAGCAGAGATCGTTTTTTGCTACTGCAGCACATGCTGCATTTCAATGACAATTCTGCTGCATTGCCCCGGGACCATCCAGATCATGACAGGTTGTTCAAAATTCGGCCTGTCGTGGAACATTTGTCTGCCAGGTTTCCAGAGATATATACTCCTGGAAAGAATATAGCAGTTGATGAGTCCTTGATCCTGTACAAAGGACTGCTGCTTTTCAGACAGTACATTGCGAGCAAAAGAGGTCGCTATGGCATAAAGCTGTACATGCTGTGTGAGAGCTCTACTGGCTATGTGTACAGCCTGAGAGTGTATACAGGGAAGGATTCTTCCCTAAACCCTGTAGGTTGCCCTCCTGTGTTAGGGGTCACAGGTAAGATTGTATGGGAACTTGTCCAGCCACTTCTTCACAAAGGTTATAACCTTTATGTGGACAATTTCTATACAGGAGTAGAGCTGTTCAGTGAGCTCTACAAAGCTGGCACTGTGGCCTGCGGTACAGTTCGTTGTAACCGCAAAGGATTCCCGCGGGAGCTTGTTTGCAAGAAGCTCCAGAAATCACAGAGTACTGCATTGCGTTCTAACGAACTGCTCGCAGTCAAGTTCCTAGATAGACGTGATGTATACGTGCTCACTACAATTCATGATGAGAGCACTTCTCCCATCACGGTTTGGGGTCAGATGGCCAAAGTCCACAAGCCCATCTGTATACTCGATTACAATAAGTACATGGGTGGAGTGGACAAGAATGACCAGGTTCTTCAACCATACAATGCGTGTCGTAAAACTCGCACTTGGTACAAGAAACTGTTTACCCACCTGATTCAGATGGCAACATATAATGCGTATGTTGTTTACCGTCAGACAACAACAGGAAGACTCATGACTTTCCTTGACTTCCAGTTGTCTGTAATTGAAAGCCTCACTGCTGTTACAGAAGAAGCAGCAGCCTCCACCTCATATGTTCTGGAGGATGTGGCAAGGCTGCAGGAGCGACACTTTGCTGATCGCATACCTAAAACACCCAAAAAGGATCGTCCATGTCGTCACTGTAAAGTGTGCTCAAAGCATGGAAAGCGGCAGGAGAGTCGGTATTACTGTCCCCAGTGTCCATCACAACCAGGCCTCTGTATCCCTACTTGCTTTACGTTGTATCATACTAAAGCAAAGTTCTGGGAAATCGACTGAGGTTGAGCTGCTGTTGGGTAATCCTTTCAGTGGCAGTGCATGGATACCGAACGTCCATGGGCCACTGCTTCGTTAGGCAAGGAGCCACAGAATTTTACTTCATCATGGACTTCCTTTTGGCGTGGTCGGTGTTCTGTTCAATTAACATGCATTTTCTTCCCCTACTGCATATACTAGTGGACAGAACATATGCCACATTGCCACGGAGTACCCTTTCTTCACCTGCATGTCTACCTTACTTTCAACTGTAGATATGCTCTCTCAGTTCGAGGAATCACTTTGTAGGGCATACTTGGAAGCCCCCAACTTGCTTCCACAAACTAGTATAGGTTCACTTGGCTATTATACAGGATTAGCCAGGACTCTGATGAGAACAGAGACATGGATGGGTAAGGAAAGCTTATGGTAGGAGTGCCTTCACAGGGTTATTGCACAGGTAGAAGGCAGATAGTAAAGGTAGTACAGATGTACATCATCTACACCTATGGATTCAAACCCATTGGTGCCATCCCAGCACTGAAGGAGAATGACTTGTATAGGTCAGTGTTTGACCTGCTTTTCATGTTCATCCTCCATCAGAACTTAGTAGATGTTCAGTTTGCTGTATAAGTGCATTATAGTCACATCACTGCACATAATGTTGGCTGGGACATATGCTACGTTCTCATGGACTCCCCTATGTACCAAACACTACCCTTTTCCATAGCCTATGACCTTCTCTTTAGGGAACATCATGAGAAATCCCCAGCATGTCTCCCTTAGTTTCAAAGGTAGATATGCTCACTCAGTTCGAGGAATCGCTTTGTACGGCATACTCGGACACCCCCAACTTGCATCCACAAACTGGAAGGAGTTGGATTTAGCACAGAGAGTGCGTTAAAGGCGCATGAAAAACATGTCTTCCTGAGCCTCAGGTGGCTGTCACAGGAGTCATTAGTAAAGGTTTGTTACGCATGCATTTGGTAATGTTAAGGAAGAAGGAGGCAGGTAGCCTATGACCTTCTCTTTAGGTAACAGCATGAGAAATCCCCAGCATGTCTCCCTTAGTTTCAAAGGTAGATATGCACACTCAGTTCGAGGAATCGCTTTGTACGGCATACTCGGACACCCCCAACTTGCATCCACAAACTGGAAGGAGTTGGATTTAGCACAGAGAGTGCGTTAAAGGCGCATGAAAAACATGTCTTCCTGAGCCTCAGGTGGCTGTCACAGGAGTCATTAGTAAAGGTTTGTTACGCATGCATTTGGTAATGTTAAGGAAGAAGGAGGCAGTTACTTGACAGGTGGTAAAATGTAGTCAAACTTATTCCGTTCTGTGGCGTGTGAATGTGATGGGCCCTTGTCTGGCAGCGGTAAGTTAATGTGAGTGGAGTGATTGATTGGAATGGGCCCGTGGCTGGCGATATGAAAGGGTTGTTTGTTGTGCGTGAATGGCGTGTGAATGGACCATAAAGAGGTTGGTGCCTGGACGCGGCTTTATGGCCCACCTTCAGAAGGCTTGGTTTCAATATTCAGATACTTTGATAAGTAATCATGCTTTGAAACCATAATTTCTGGAGGTGCTAAAACCAACCAGTGTGAGTGGTGGGTTAACTTTAACAAACTAGTACCAGGGGAGTCCAAGGGTGCAGGACTTGCATGGCTCTCACCAGTTTTCCTTCATCCAGAATACCCTTGAAATTACATTATGTGCTTAAAAAACACATTTTCCTTGCATTTCAATGAGCAGAAGTCCAGGGATCTGCAGGGATCCTCAAAATTCCTACCACCCAGTGTTTCCCCACTTGTCCTGATAAAAACACAACCCCGCTTGTGTGCCTGCGCCTAGTGCATGCTTCAGGAATGAATCACTCCAGGGTTAACAGTAGACCTCAAGCAATGACTACCATTGACCCTTGTGTGATCCATTCCTGTTGCGGGCGCTAGGCCTACCCACACAAGTGAGGTATCATTTTTATCGGGAGACTTGGGGGAACGCTGGGTGGAAGGAAATTTGTGGCTCCTCTCAGATTCCAGAACTTTCTGTCACCGAAATGTGAGGAAAACTTGTTTTTTTAGCCACTTTTTGAGGTTTGCAAAGGATTCTGGGTAACAGAACCTGGTCCAAGCCCCGCAAGTTACCTCATCTTGGATTCCCCTGGGTTTCTAGTTTTCAAAAATGTGCTGGTTTGCTAGGTTTCCCCAGGTGCCGGCTGAGCTAAAGGCCAAAATCCACAGGTAGGCACTGTTTTCTATGAACAAATGTGATGTGTCCACGTTGCGTTTTGGGGCATTTCCTGTCGCGGGCGCTAGGCCTACCCACACAAGTGAGGTATCATTTTTATCGGGAGACTTGGGGGAACGCTGGGTGGAAGGAAATTTGTGGCTCCTCTCAGATTCCAGAACTTTCTGTCACCGAAATGTGAGGAAAACTTGTTTTTTTAGCCACTTTTTGAGGTTTGCAAAGGATTCTGGGTAACAGAACCTGGTCCAAGCCCCGCAAGTTACCTCATCTTGGATTCCCCTAGGTTTCTAGTTTTCAAAAATGTGCTGGTTTGCTAGGTTTCCCCAGGTGCCGGCTGAGCTAAAGGCCAAAATCCACAGGTAGGCACTGTTTTCTATGAAAAAATGTGATGTGTCCACGTTGCGTTTTGGGGCATTTCCTGTCGCGGGCGCTAGGCCTACCCACACAAGTGAGGTATCATTTTTATCGGGAGACTTGGGGAAACGCTGGGTGGAAGGAAATTTGAGGCTCCTCTCAGATTCCAGAACTTTCTGTCACCGAAATGTGAGGAAAACTTGTTTTTTTAGCCACTTTTTGAGGTTTGCAAAGGATTCTGGGTAACAGAACCTGGTCCGAGCCCCGCAAGTCACCCCTCCTTAGATTCCCCTAGGTCTCTAGCTTTCAGAAATGCACAGGTTTGGTAGGTTTCCCTAGGTACCGGCTGAGCTAGAGGCCAAAATCTACAGGTAGGCACTTCGCAAAAAACACCTCTGTTTTCTTCCAAAAATTTGGATGTGTCCACGTTGCGCTTTGGGGCGGTTCCTGTCGCGGGCGCTAGGCCTACCCACACAAGTGAGGTATCATTTTTATCGGGAGACTTGGGGGAACGCTGGGTGGAAGGAAATTTGTGGCTCCTCTCAGATTCCAGAACTTTCTGTCACCGAAATGTGAGGAAAACTTGTTTTTTTAGCCACTTTTTGAGGTTTGCAAAGGATTCTGGGTAACAGAACCTGGTCCAAGCCCCGCAAGTTACCTCATCTTGGATTCCCCTAGGTTTCTAGTTTTCAAAAATGTGCTGGTTTGCTAGGTTTCCCCAGGTGCCGGCTGAGCTAAAGGCCAAAATCCACAGGTAGGCACTGTTTTCTATGAAAAAATGTGATGTGTCCACATTGCGTTTTGGGGCATTTCCTGTCGCGAGCGCTAGGCCTACCCACACAAGTGAGGTATCATTTTTATCGGGAGACTTGGGGAAACGCTGGGTGGAAGGAAATTTGAGGCTCCTCTCAGATTCCAGAACTTTCTGTCACCGAAATGTGAGGAAAACTTGTTTTTTTAGCCACTTTTTGAGGTTTGCAAAGGATTCTGGGTAACAGAACCTGGTCCGAGCCCCGCAAGTCACCCCTCCTTAGATTCCCCTAGGTCTCTAGTTTTCAGAAATGCACAGGTTTGGTAGGTTTCCCTAGGTACCGGCTGAGCTAGAGGCCAAAATCTACAGGTAGGCACTTCGCAAAAAACACCTCTGTTTTCTTCCAAAAATTTGGATGTGTCCACGTTGCGCTTTGGGGCGTTTCCTGTCGCGGGCGCTAGGCCTACCCACACAAGTGAGGTATCATTTTTATCGGGAGACTTGGGGGAACGCTGGGTGGAAGGAAATGTGAGGCTCCTCTCAGATTCCAGAACTTTCTGTCACTGAAATGTGAGGAAAACTAGTTTTTTTAGCCACTTTTTGAGCTTTGCAAAGGATTCTGGGTAACAGAACCTGGTCCAAGCCCCGCAAGTCACCCCTCCTTGGATTCCCCTAGGTCTCTAGTTTTCATAAATGCACAGGTTTGGTAGGTTTCCCTAGGTGCCGGCTGAGCTAGAGGCCAAAATCTACAGGTAGGCACTTCGCAAAAAACACCTCTGTTTTCTTCCAAAAATTTGGATGTGTCCACGTTGCGCTTTGGGGCGTTTCCTGTCGCGGGTGCTAGGCCTACCCACACAAGTGAGGTATCATTTTTATCGGGAGACTTGGGGGAACGCTGGGTGGAAGGAAATTTGTGGCTCCTCTCAGATTCCAGAACTTTCTGTCACCGAAATGTGAGGAAAACTTGTTTTTTTAGCCACTTTTTGAGCTTTGCAAAGGATTCTGGATAACAGAACCTGGTCCGAGCCCCGCAAGTCACCCCTCCTTGGATTCCCCTAGGTCTCTAGTTTTCAGAAATGCACAGGTTTGGTAGGTTTCCCTAGGTGCCGGCTGAGCTAGAGGCCAAAATCTACAGGTAGGCACTTCGCAAAAAACACCTCTGTTTTCTTCCAAAAATTTGTATGTGTCCACGTTGCGCTTTGGGGCGTTTCCTGTCGCAGGCGCTAGGCCTACCCACACAAGTGAGGTATCATTTTTATCGGGAGACTTGGGGGAACGCTGGGTGGAAGGAAATTTGTGGCTCCTCTCAGATTCCAGAACTTTCTGTCACCGAAATGTGAGGAAAACTTGTTTTTTTAGCCACTTTTTGAGCTTTGCAAAGGATTCAGGATAACAGAACCTGGTCCGAGCCCTGCAAGTCACCCCTCCTTGGATTCCCCTAGGTCTCTAGTTTTCAGAAATGCACAGGTTTGGTAGGTTTCCCTAGGTGCCGGCTGAGCTAGAGGCCAAAATCTACAGGTAGGCACTTCGCAAAAAACACCTCTGTTTTCTTCCAAAAATTTGGATGTGTCCACGTTGCGCTTTGGGGCGTTTCCTGTCGCGGGCGCTAGGCCTACCCACACAAGTGAGGTATCATTTTTATCGGGAGACTTGGGGGAACGCTGGGTGGAAGGAAATTTGTGGCTCCTCTCAGATTCCAGAACTTTCTGTCACCGAAATGTGAGGAAAACTTGTTTTTTAGCCACTTTTTGAGGTTTGCAAAGGATTCTGGGTAACAGAACCTGGTCCGAGCTCCGCAAGTCACACCTCCTTGGATTCCCCTAGGTCTCTAGTTTTCAGAAATGCACAGGTTTGGTAGGTTTCCCTAGGTGCCGGCTGAGCTAGAGGCCAAAATCTACAGGTAGGCACTTCGCAAAAAACACCTCTGTTTTCTTCCAAAAATTTGTATGTGTCCACGTTGCGCTTTGGGGCGTTTCCTGTCGCGGGCGCTGGGCCTACCCACACAAGTGAGGTATCATTTTTATCGGGAGACTTGGGGGAACGCTGGGTGGAAGGAAATTTGTGGCTCCTCTCAGATTCCAGAACTTTCTGTCACCGAAATGTGAGGAAAACTTGTTTTTTAGCCACTTTTTGAGGTTTGCAAAGGATTCTGGGTAACAGAACCTGGTCCGAGCTCCGCAAGTCACACCTCCTTGGATTCCCCTAGGTCTCTAGTTTTCAGAAATGCACAGGTTTGGTCGGTTTCCCTAGGTGCCGGCTGAGCTAGAGGCCAAAATCTACAGGTAGGCACTTCGCAAAAAACACCTCTGTTTTCTTCCAAAAATTTGTATGTGTCCACGTTGCGCTTTGGGGCGTTTCCTGTCGCGGGCGCTGGGCCTACCCACACAAGTGAGGTATCATTTTTATCGGGAGACTTGGGGGAACGCTGGGTGGAAGGAAATTTGTGGCTCCTCTCAGATTCCAGAACTTTCTGTCACCGAAATGTGAGGAAAACTTGTTTTTTTAGCCACTTTTTGAGGTTTGCAAAGGATTCTGGGTAACAGAACCTGGTCCGAGCCCCGCAAGTCACCCCTCCTTGGATTCCCCTAGGTCTCTAGTTTTCAGAAATGCACAGGTTTGGTAGGTTTCCCTAGGTGCCGGCTGAGCTAGAGGCCAAAATCTACAGGTAGGCACTTTGGAAAAAACAGCTGTGTTTTCTATAAAAAAAATAGGATTGTGTCCATGTTGTGTTTTGGGGCATTTCCTGTCGCGGGCACTAGGCCTACCCACACAAGTGAGGTATCATTTTTATCGGGAGACTTGGGGAAACATAGAATAGCAAAACATGTGTTATTGCCCCTTATCTTTCTCTACATTTTTTCCTTCCAAATATAAGAGAGTGTGTAAAAAAGACGTCTATTTGAGAAATGCCCTGCAATTCACATGTTAGTATGGGCACCTCGGAATTCAGCGATGTGCAAATAACCACTGCTCCTCAAAACCTTATCTTGATCCCATTTTGGAAATGCAAAGGTTTTCTTGATACCTCTTTTTCACTCTTCATATTTCAGCAAATGAATTGCTGTATACCCAGTATAGAATGAAAACCAACTGCAGGGTGAAGCTCATTTATTGGCTCTGGGTACCTAGGGTTCTTGATGAACCTACAAGCCCTTTATATCCCCGCAACCAGAAGAGTCCAGCAGACAAAACGGTATATTGCTTTAAGAAATCTGACATCGCAGGAAAAAGTTACAGAGTAAAACATAAAGAAAAATGGCTGTTGTTTTCAGCTCAATTTCAATATTTTTTTTATTTCAGCTGTTATTTTCTGTAGGAAAACCTTGTAGGATCGACACAAATGACCCCTTGCTGAATTCAGAATTTTGTCTAGTTTTCAGAAATGTTTAGCATTCCGGGATCCAGCATTGGTTTCACACCCATTCCTGTCACTAACTGGAAGGAGGCTGAAAGCACCAAATATAGTAAAAATGGGGTATGTCCCAGTAAAATGCCAAATTTGTGTTGAAAAATGTGGTTTTCTGATTCAAGTCTGCCCGTTCCTGAAAGGTGGGAAGATAGTGATTTCAGCACCAGAAACCCTTTGTTGATGGCATTTTCAGGGAAAAAACCACAAGCCTTCTTCGGCAGCCCTTTTTTCCCATTTTTTTGGACAAAACAAAATTTTCACTGTGTTTTGGCTATTTTCTTGGTCTCCTCCAGGGGAAACCACAAACTCTGGGTACCATTAGAATCCCTAGGATGTTGGAAAAAAAGGACGCAAATTTGGCGTGGTTAGCTTATGTAGACAAAAAGTTATGAAGCCCTAAGCGCGAACTACCCCAAATAGCCAAAAAAGGGTTCAGCACTGGGGGGGGGGGAAAGGCCCAGCAGCTAAGGGGTTAATAGACCCATTAGTATTTTTGCAAGTACCCCATTCCAAATGTTGGTAAACCAGCTCCCTACTCTGGCAATTCCCTTTCCAAATTTCTCCCAAACTCCAGGCTCCTTCAAATCCTTCAAATCTGTATTATCTCTAGTTAGGTTAGTAAGCATATTTCTAATCTTTTTACTATTATCTGGAATGAACGAGCAACAATGACGCTCGTTGAGCATCTTGCAGACCCCTCCACTCTTTGCCAAAAGGATGTCTAAAGCAAGCCGATTTTGAAGAGTCATAGCTCTTTCCGCAGCAAGTTCAGTATCCATCAGGAGTATTGCCCCTGTAAAATTTGTCAGCATGTTATCCACAATAGTAGACAACTTTTGAATTTTCATGGAGTTCAAGATAACCCCTACTGAAGGGATTATAGCTCCAAATATATCACAAATGACAGCCGCCACTGATTCTCGTTTCTGTCTAGTATGTTGTAATTCAGACGTTTTAGGTGTTTGCTTTAAGTCATCAATATGGTAAATCTTTGGGAAAACTATTCCCAAATAACATGTCCCATACCATCCCTTAGGGAGACGGTAATACGCATTAAGCCCACAGATGTAATAGATCCCAGGGATCGCTGGATCCTGTCCATTCAACATAAATGTCCATGTACTCTGAAACAAAAACACATGTCTGCATTCACTCGTTCCTACAAACAAATTGTCCTGCTAGGATTTTGGCCTATATATACAAAGCCTCCCTACATGTAATGCATCTATAGCTAATTTGCCTTGTGTCTTGATTGCAGTGTAAGCGTAATCATTTGCATATGTGCGTTTTTCTAACACTTTTTCTAATCTTTCCTTTAATGCTTTGCGTCTATCATCAGTGTGATCTAAGAAGCTTTTCTCTACAGGTGGTAATAAACAAGTCAAATTGTTGCGGTGTGCATAAGCTGTTCCAAATGTAAGCGTTGGTTCAAAGAAACCTCTAACTATTTTTATATTTTGCTCTTTAGCTAGCTTGTTCAGAAACTCAATCACAGGCACAAAAGAAAACACAACATCCAGATTTGAATAAAAGTATTGCACATGCTCTTGATTATAGAATCGTGTTAGTAGCAAGCTACAGCTTATTCCGTAAGTCAACGGAAGGATGTGATAAGTGACCCCTTCTTGCACTGATGAAGGAATCTTTGTACACACATAACAGTATTTCGCATCCATGGTCTCAACATACTCATTCAGCAAGCGATAGAAGACATAAGTAGAAAGCTCCCCCTTTGAATTATTCCCCTCATGCAAGTGTCTTGCATCCTGCTCAAATCTTTCCCACAGTGTTAATGTGGTAGTCTCAGGCTTTGAAACAGCGATAGTTGTTTTCCTATCTAACCACGGCATTCCCACAATCACTCCCACAATTATGACTGCACACACAATACTTATTATAAGGCTTAACCAACCACACACCTTACCCTTCTTGTTACTACCTCTATTATAAGCCATGTCTGTATAGAATCAAATAGCAGAATAACAATCAACTTGAGGACAATATAAAACTTTTTCTTCTTTCTCTCTCTCTGCGTGTATTTACAGCGTTTTCATTCACTCCAGGACCCCTTTTGTCAAATCAGGTTAGCAGCTTGTCATACTCAGGTTTCTCAAAGTCAAATCAGGTTATCAGTGTCTCATCCGGTAGTTTATAAGTCTCTTTTCTTTAGTTTTCAAGATTTCAATGTCAACAAAGTATTTTCTCTGAGTTATTTTCAAGTACCGTAGTATTGGCCTGGTACTTCTCGATCAAAACAGAACGCTAGGAATTCTTGTTGCCATTCAGATATTGTTGCATACGCCCACTCAGGACCTATGTACCTTCTATTTGCGATTCTTTTTCTTTTCAATCTGCGTTCACCTTGCAATTCTCCTTCACTTAGATCTTCTATTCGGGATGTATCAGTCTCTTCTGTTATTGTTTCACCTGGTATGCTTCTTACCCTTGCGACCGTTTTTTCTGGCCAGTTATCACCTTTGTGCGTCTTCTTCCGATTTGTCTTTTCAGGACGCTGAACAGCACCCTCCTCTTGTAATATGGTGTTTTCGCTTGATGGACCTGCGACTGGTTCAGGGGATGCAGGTACACTTTGGTCTCTTTCTACTATTTCCCCTTCTTCATCTTCTTCTTCTTGATCTGTAATGGGTTCAAGTTCTAACCCGTATCCGTCTACTTCTGGGAAAACCTCTCCTTGATTTAGTTCTCCGGCTGCCTCTATTGAGATAGGCACACTGTCACCTCTCTCGAACTCGTTCACTGTTTGAGGGACTAGGCTATTCTCAGTGGGCTATCTTGCAGTCTCAGTTCTCTCTTGGCCGTTTTCTGGCCCTGAGACTTCCCTTTCTGGAATTGTTGTGCTGGAAGCTTCAAGTTCCTCATCAGTTGGACACGTTACCTTTTTTGTGTGACTGGCATGTATCCAATTTGGAACACCTGCACGTTTCACAGCAGTGGTTGTTGTCAGGATTACTTGATATGGCCCCTTCCAGCGCGGATCCAAACACAACTTTCTCAAGTGCTTCTTGACAACCACCCAGTCACCGGCTTTCAGGGTGTGACCTGGATCCCCAATCGGTGGCAATGTGTTAGCTTCTACCTGGTGAGAGAAAGAGCGAATCACATCAGCCAAACCTTTGCAGTAGTCCAACACCATATCATCCGTGATATTTACTAGAGCATTTGCAGGTACTGCGGGTAACCTCATAGCTCTGCCCATGAGTATCTCATGGGATGATAGTCCTGTCTTCTTATCAGGGGTGTTTCTCATAGACATCAGCACTAAGGGTAATGCATCTGGCCATTTCATATTGGTAGCTGCTCACATCTTTGCCATTCTTCATTTCAAGGTACCATTCATTTGCTCAACTTCCCTGATGCTTCAGGGCGGTAGCTACAATGCAGCTTTTGTTCGATGTCTAATGCGGCACACAGGAGTTTAATCACCTCATTGTCGAAGTGTCTGCCCCTATCTGATTCTATAGAGACCGGAAACTCGAACCTGGGTATTAATTCCCTAAGCAGCAACTTTGCAACTGTGAGGGTGTCATTTCTACGTGTGGGGTAGGCTACAATCCAGTGACTGAAAACACACACAATCACCAACACATATTTCAATCCTCCGCAAACAGGCATTTCAATGAAATCCATTTGCATTTTGCTAAATGGACCACCAGCTCTCCCAATGTGGCTCAAAGTTACCACAGTCCCTTTTCCCGCATTCATCTGTTGACAGATGATGCACCTGTGACAGGTAACCTCTGCGGCATGTCTGAACTTTGGGTTGAACCAATCGATTTTGAATGACCTGATCATTGCATCCCTTCCAAGATGAGCCTGTCCATGGTATAGCCTAGCGAATTGTGATAGAGGACTGTTTGGCAAAACTAATTTCCCCTCCTCTGAGACCCTGTGTACACACTGCATTCTTTGCCAGGAACGTTTTTCCTCTTTACTAGCATTACCCTGTAGTGTCTTTAGCTCGTCTAGGGTGTCGCCTACCCTTAATGCAAGGTTCAAGCATGTGTCATTTTCGGTTTGTGGTAACAACTCCCACTGATCCTTGAACGATATACAGTTCAATGCGCAAAACCTTGCGACTTGATCTACATAGCCGTTCCCCATGGACACAAAGTCTTGTGATTTAACGTGAGCATTGCATTTTACCACAACAATTTCAAGAGGTAACTGAATCGCATGTGACAAGTCTTTGATTTGTTCATCATTTTTCACAGGAGAACCAGAAGAGGTCATAAAACCTTTCTGCGACCACAATTGGCGAAAATCATGTACAATCCCAAATCCGTATCTGCTGTCAGTATAGATAGTGACCCTCCGATTTACAGCTGCGTGGAAAGCCTTGGTAAGGGCAATCAACTCTGCCACTTGTGCAGAAAATACTCTCTCGAGCCAGGAGGCTTCGATGATACCAGCTATGGTACATACAGCGTAACCAGCTCTCAGTGTTCCGATGGAGTCTCTCAAACAGGACCCATCGATAAACATAATGTAGTCATTTTCTTTCAGCTGTGTGTCTTGAATATCTGGTCGTGGCTTGGTACATAATTCCGTTACCTCAAGACAGTCATGCTCAACCTCTTCCTCATTGTTAACTTCAGTATTTTCAGGCGGAAGTAAAGTTGCCGGGTTCAACACAGTACATCGTTTCAGCGAAACATTAGGTGACCCCAGTATGATTGTCTCATATTTGGTAAGTCGAGCATTTGTCATGTGCTGAGTTTTAGTTCGAGTCAACAACATTTCAACTGAATGCGGAACCATTACTGTTAGGGTGTATCCCATAACTATGCCTTCACACTGCGTAAGGCTCTGACCAACTGCGCCCGGTAAGGCTGCTGCGACGGGGCCCAAAGTAGCTGAAAAATATGCTACAGGGCGATTTGCACCTCCATGGACTTGTGTCAAGACAGACAAAGAACAAGCATCACGTTCATGACAAAACAGTAGAAAAGGCTTCGTGTAATCAGGCATACCTAAAGCTGGTGCCCTGCACATGCACTCTCTTAGCTCCATGAATGCCTCAAGCTCTTCTTTGGACAAAGCTATAGTGTACGGCTCATCCTTGATCTCTTTACCTGTCAGCTTTATCAATGGTTTTGATATAATCGAGAAGTTGGGTATCCACTGGCGACAGTAGCCCACCATTCCCAAAAACATCCTGACATCTCTCTTCGTTGTAGGGGGGTTCATTTGCAAAATGGCTGTTATTCTTTCTTTCGATATTCTCCTGGACCCTCTTTCAATCAAATGCCCTAGATATTTCACCTCTTTCTGGCAGTACTGCAGCTTCTTGGGTGACACCTTATGTCCGTTCTTTCCCAAATGATTCAGTAAGGCAATTGTGTCATATTTACAGTTGTCCCTTGTCTTGGATGCAATCAACAAATCATCAATGTACTGCACTAAAGTCGAATTAAAAGGCAGTACTAAGGATTCTAAATCCTTTTTCAATATCTGATTGAAAATGGACGGTGATTCAGAAAACCCTTGTGGAATTCTGCACCAACTGTACACCTTATCCAGGAATTTGAAACTGAACAAAAACTGGCTGTCCTCGTGAAGGGGTATTGAAAAGAAGGCTTGTGACAGGTCTACAATGGTGAACCATTCAGCATCACATGGAACCTGGAACATGATTACCGTTGGTTTCAGTACTATGGGGCAACATTTTACCACAATCTCATTTATTTTCCTCAAATCCTGCACAATTCGAACCTTCCCACAAGTCTTTTTCAAACCCATTATCGGTGAATTGCATGGGCTGCTCAACACTTCCTTCAGGACTCCCTGTTTCATAAAATCTGCAATTATTTGTGACACTTCAATAAGAACGTCTTGTGCCATATGATATTGTGGCACCTGGGGAAACACTGCATTTGGCTTCACCTGTACTTTAACTGGTTCCACACCTTTTATCAGTCCGACTTCTTTTCCTGACAAATCCCATACTTTCTCTGTCACTGTTCCTTGTAGATCGGCAGGTAGATCAATCACGGTAAGCACCGGGAACAATGTAATCAAGGGGTAATCCTCATTTGTAATTCCTGTCTCTAATTCTGAGAACGGACCCTCATCTCCTTCATCATCACTGTTTGTTTGCACTTCGATTCCATCATTGGTACATGTAATCAAACATTTTGTCTTACACAGTAAGGGCCAGATGTAGCAAAGGTTTTTCCCCATTCTGTGTCTATGGGAAAAAGTGTTTGTACATATGGCCCCAAGTCCCTTCCCAGTAGGGATACCGGACTTGAATCACAGACTACAAAGTTGTGCAGTCCCTGGAAGTTGCCGATCTCAACCTGTACAGGATCTGTAATCGGGTTTGTCAGGTACTGGTTTGCTACTCCGACCACCCTTATGGTACACCCTGAAAGTGGTAATTTCGGAACCTCTGCCCTTCTGACTGTAGAGCGTGTAGCTCCGGTATCAACCAGGAATGAAGCCTTGTGACCCATTACCTTTCCTTCTACATAGGGTCCCCTCTGATCTACTTCTAAGGACGCTGCAAGCCTGCACTCTTCGCTATCTGAGCTGTCATCCGACCACTCCTCATTCATTCCATCTCCACCTCGCAATGGGAATTGTTGTACTGTGTTATTTTGACTCATTACTTGACCTGCTGAGGAAGCATCACCTGCTGCTGTCCCAGTGGAGCCATTGGTAATTGCATTTGCTGTCTAGGTACCATGGGAACCTGCTGTTTTATTTGTTGCATTTGTGCTGGCTGACTACGCGGCATCTGTATCTGCTGCATGGGCTGTACCCCTTGCATTTGTACCGTGTTATTTTGAAAATTCGGGTTTTGGTTTCTCATTTTCGGTCCCCTCATGTTTTGGAATGTACCGACATTAGTGCTTTGTTGAACGACACCATCCTGCACCACATTCGGGCACTCCTGTTTCCAATGCCCCACGCCCCCGCACGCGTGACATGGTGACATCTTTTTCATCCCTTGCGCATCATTTTGGACCACAACAGTATTTAAATCTGGACCGCGATTCACAAAACCTCAACCTCTCGGTTGCGCCTGAAACACACCATTCATTTGCGGTTGCTGCTGTATCATCTGTTGGACTCCATTTCCCTGTATTCCTGCCTGTGCAGCCCTTATCTGCATCACCATCACCTTTTCTTTCAACTTTTTCTGCTTCAGCTCAAATTCGTCACTAAAGTATTTTGCATACTGCAACACCTCATCAATCGGCTTCGCTTGCCAACAAATCAAATGATTCTTAATCATCTGGCTAACCTCTAGTCTCACCCCTTCAACAAATCTGAATACAAGGTGGTTCATATCTTTTGGTTCAATGGTCTCAGTCCCATTGTAATGTTTGAATGCCTTTAACAACCTCTCACAGTAAGCATGTATTGATTCCTTAAACTCATGCGAGGTCTGGTCAATTTTCTGCCAATCGGTCACCTTTGGCGACACTTTCTGCTTTAAAAACTCAATTACTTTATGATAATATTTCATCACCTCCTCAGAGGGTGCTCCGGTCACCTTATCCCTTGCAGGCTCCTTCGTCGGCCAATCTACCCCTCTCTTGCACTCGAGCCACAAATCAGGTGGAACAATGATCTCAAACAAAGTATTCAAGTCTTCCCAGAGATACTTTGTAAGTTTCACAAACCTGTCTGTCTGTTGGTGCCACTCGATCGGTTTCTCCCTCAACCTGGGATAATCATTTGTAAAAGATAGGATGTCTCCTCTGGACCACGGCACATGAATTAAAACACTACCAGCTGTTTCTCTCATGGGTAGTATTTTTACCGACTCTGTATCGGGTGAAGCTTTAGCCTGACTCAACCCTGGGCTGTCTCCTTTCTCCTTATCTCTTTTCTTTGCCCATCTGCCTTCCCAATTTTCTAATGCGCCCCAGATTTGCGCACTTTGCAGTATTTCTTTTAAATGTGCTTTCATTCCAGTAGACCTCATGTGCTCAAAGTCTTTTGAATCAAAGTCTAATCTGTAGCTTCTTTTCAAATGTTTGGTGTTCTCAATGTCAATGTTGTATTTGTCTGCTAGATTCGCTAATCTCTGATGCACCTTGCCCACCTCTTTAGTAATTTTAGGACACAGGTATCTCAGTTCTGCTTCCGTGTAGGACTCTAGTCTGTTTACGCCCATCGTTCCTTCCACTAATTCAGCAGCTTCCACTCCCAGTCTCACAACATTCGGGTACTCTTCTTGCCCTGTCTTTTCCTGTTCCACGGCAGTCACTGTAGCCTTTTGTGAGGCATAGGTCTTTTCCAGCCACTCATTCAACCGTTGTACTGTAAAACCTTGCAGTGAAATGTTCCCTGCATGCATCATTGGTGACTGCGAAGTATTTGTACTTATCGTCTGTGGGGTTAGTATCCCTAACCCTGCCTGACGCATTGCCTCTAACGGTGCTTCCACTGGGCTTAGATCTATTAAAGATCTCAACTTTTCAACTGCTTGTTCTCCTGGGGTCATTAACTGAGGGGTTCCTATGGACCCTCCTCTTATTGCATCTTAGGTCATTACCCACTGATCACATACGCCAGATTTACCTTGTGCATACAATGGTACCGGTGGACCAACAGTAATTGGTAATGATATTGCAGCAGGTGTCTGACCTGGTCCCAAGCTTCGTGGAGCAGTAACTCCATAGGTCTGTTCTAAAGTACCGAGGACAGGTACTAATGGAGGACCAGCTACTGGGTTATATCCTGGTATCAATTGTGGCTGCAGCTGGGACAGTAATTTTGGAATTGACTCAATCTGTACTAACCTCGATTTTGTATATATCGGGTCTGGTGGCACAATCAGATTTGTAGTAGTCTCAAGTACTGGGACGTCTGGATAGATTCTCTGTATCTCCGGTGGAGGTTGCAACTGTATCTGCATGTCTGGCGCAGTGGGTACACTGACACTATTCTGTATCGAAGCCGTATCACTAGTCTGACCCGTATCAGTAACTCCCTTCTCCTGCGTCTGGTTCCCAGGACCTATACTAGTGCTCGAGATATTGTCGCTCACCGCATAAGGTGGCGGGCGATCCTGTAGTATTAGATCCATGAACTCCTCATCCTCTGAATCGTCTTCCTCTTCCCAAGGTCTCTTAGTTTCCTTAGGCTTACTAGAGTCTTTGTCTGTTTTACAGGAGGCTTTCTTTCCCTGTGTCTCTTCTCCCTGTGTTATTGCTGGGAACAATTTTAATCCGTCCACTATTCCCCGTCTCCACATTTTGTTCTCGTTATCCCATCTGGCTTCTGCATAGGACTTTTCTGCTCTTTTTAGTCTTCTTTGGAATCTTTCTTGTCTATGTTTAAGGGCCATTAAATCCCAAATCGCTAAAGCCTCATAGTGAGCTGGCCTCGGAGGTGGTTTTTGTGTACTTAACATCCACCTTAAATTCTCTAGCACCTTCGGATTGAACGTCCCATGTTCTGGGAACGCTGCACATCCCTCTTTCTCTGTTAATTTGCGCCACTGCTTCATCCATAAACAAGGCGCGACACCTTTTTCCTCCATAATCATGTAGGCTGGAGTACCTTCAGGCGGTGTAGGCTCCCCTTCAGTTGCCATAATGTATACATCTCCTTTCAGAGCACTCTTAAAAGCCTTGACAAAATTAATCTTAGCGTTTTCTCTTATTTGTATTTAATCAGAAAGTGACTTTAATTCCCAGGACACTGTTCACCCACCTTTCTCAACCTATTGCCTTTCACGGACGGCAGCCAATCTGTGCACGACCCCTCTTGATAACTGACCTATCTCAGCGCGGCACCACTGACGTCACACTCACACACTGCAGCTGACAAAGTCTTGCGGCTCGTCCGCCCCTCACTGAATTCACACCAAACTAATGCAAAATTATTGCGAGCACTTTAACAATGACAGAAATCTGCTGGTTTACAACAGGAAGGGTAATTCATTTGCTTCAGAACTTTACAGAGATTTCACTTGAAGCCTCGGCCGCTACTCTCTCCTTCTCAGTTCCCGCATACGCAAGCAGAATTCGACCAGCAAATCCTACTCTCGACTTGTCAATGGTTCGTCCTAGTGCACTTTAGAACTTGCCAAATCTCCATCGAAGGTTTCACACATACCATTTGACTCAACTCGACTTGTCAACCACGCCCGATTGACCTATTAAACCGCACAGATTACAACATAAACCCAAGTGTCTCCTACACTTGTCAATATACTCCGGAGTCTTAGACCACGACGGGTCCGTACAAAACAACCAACCACGTGGATAATTTTGAGCACAAAGCGCCACACTCATATGAAGTACGCCGACTTCCCTACTCTCATACTGCGGAGTACGCCCACTCCTACTAAAACAACTTTTACCTGACCTAAATACACACAGATTTCACAATCATCTGCAAAAAGGCATAAGCTGAGCAAGCGCAAAACCCTATACCACACACATTATGAAGCCGAGAACATTCCCAACTCACTTAGGCAGACTCCGAGATCCCAGGAAAGTCATGGTGAGTTTAGAAACACATCATATCTCCAATTTGCATTATTTCAGAAAAACAATTTAAGCAATGATTTTCCATCCTAGGACCAAACCGTCGTTCTGCTACCAGAACTGTTAACGCGTCCCTTTATGTTAATTTATTACACATTAGGACTCATTTTAGGCCAATGAATCTTTTGACCCAGTTGAGAGACACCGTAGGACGAGATAGCTGATCAATATGTCAATCAATATATCAATAATGTCATCAACATTTATCACAACAATACATTTCACTTTAGTCAAAGTCATTAATCAGTTCAACGATGCCACCAGGACCTTTCAGTCATGAATAACCACACCAGTTTAGGAGAATTTTATGAATTTTACTCCCTATTGATTACAATCTACGAGTAAATGAGTTAATCTCAAAACCAAGAAACATAAGAGTATAGTCACGATATGGCAGCTGTGATAAGATTTCATTAACGCGAGAATCACAAACATTAGAACATAGCACGGCGTAAACATAGATCAAAATAGCAGAGTGTCAAATACGCGTCAGTTCAACATAGCATAATGTCAGTCGTTTGTCTATTTGCGTCCGTTTTGGTGAACCCCTGTCCTAACCACTGATTAGCATCCGCATGTTGGGCTTCATGCAAAAGATTTAGAACACCAATTTGGAAAACATCTAACTATGGTCTCTGTCAAAACAAGCAGTTGGTACCTAGAAAGGAAAAGCAAACAGACAAATCACAAATGCATTGTCATAATTACCCTCCAAAGATTTGGTCAGCACACAGGATCATTCTTCGTCTTCAGGACATCAGTCAAAACGCCATCAGTCAGGACTCAACTAAAGGGCATAGGGGGCACTTCCCTCATAAGGAGGAAAAGTGTAAATGGGCAGTCTATGGGTGAGGATGGTTTTAATAAGTCTCAAAGTCACCAAACAGAGTGACAGAGTTTCTGGATAAAATCAATAGCATTCCCTACCTAATTCTAATGACCCCTCTGTGACATGGGTTTTTATCCCTTTTTCATAGTACATTCCCCCAAAATGCTATTGGATATTTGCTATACCCCACTATCTTTAACCTATCGTATAACACATTAGGTAATCCCAAATCTTCACCCCATATTATTTACAAGCTGTTGATTGGTCTTCATAATTGACGTCTTCAGAGGCGGCACATCCGGCGTTACTTCATTTTCTTGGCAATTCTTTGTACATCTTTTGGTCAGCAGTTCTTCGTCGTCCTGGTTTGAATGACCTTGTACATTACATTAATCTACACTTGTTTCAATTCATTTATAACAATTATTCCAGGGCACCGAAGATGCGCCTGGGAACGGATTTAACATGGTTACATTCATCTTCCAAGCTTGAAGAAAAAGAACATTGTGGGGTCATGGCCCCTCGTGAGTCAGCACACTGGAAAACAGAGAAATGCATTTAATATGAGAGCCGAGCAGCTAATCTGCAGCTCACGCTAATTTAAGGCCTATGAGGATTTTCAATACAGATTCAGTAATGCGAATGTTAATATAAGCTGAATTAAACATAACATAATCATTTTATTAATCATTATTAGTTTGCGTATACATTGGTGGCCACTCACCGTGGTCATAATTCAGGTGCACGTTTAAGCAAAACCGCTATTATTATAGTTTCTAGGCGGCATCATTACACATTAATATATATACGTTTCATGTTAACATGGATTATGTAAACTACGCTCTCTCAGGAGTAACTCAAGACAATACAGATTCTTTTTCATCTGGAGAGGGTGCGCGTGTTCCATATCTCTGTGAAAAGGCAATGATAAGGTTGCCCAAGAGATTGGAAGATTTTGAAATGCAGTAGATCTAAAGTTTGAGCTGTAAATCACATATCAAACTGCAATTTTAGTGTGAAATAATCCTATTGTTCGTCACTGTGTTAAATTGTGATGTTTTCTGTTATTGTTTTCTTAGGAGTAAGCGCAGAAAAATTGAAAATGTGTAGTTGGTATTTATTTATATGTAGCTAGCATTCTACTTTATAGGGACCCATAATGTTTTCTTTAAGTTTTTGAGAACAAGGGGATGTGTTGTTTATTGTGCTTATAATGGAGTATGAGTTTTCCCTACGCAACCGAATGTAGTGTGGGGAAGGCTGAAAGGGTGACTGAAGGGACACTGCAGTTGGAAGTCTCCCTCCCATTTGCAAGTTAATAAAAAACTTAGCAATCTACTTACCTTCATCAGCGTGCTTTAGGTCTTTTCAAAATCGTTTTATAATGTGGCATTGTCCAATACTTGCAAATTAGGGAAAGTCTTAATTCTCTTGGGTTTGAACCTGACCTAGGCTTTTTGTCTTACATTTGCGGTCTTTATTGCAGTCTGGTAATCCTAGAAAAGGTACCTTTCATCATGTGTTTATGAAAGAGGTTGATTACAAACTGCTGCATTGGTCTATTCAGTGGTCAAACTGGCCAGATATAGATATAACACCAGATCAATTTAAGTAATCTTTAACCATGAGTAAACAGTGACCGCAATCATGAGAATTTAGATTATTGTAATTTGTATGATTTTTCAAATATCTGGCATTTAATTAATAAATGGAGACCTAACCCCCTTGCTACATGTCTAGCAGTAATACTCTTTTTTAAAATCATTTTATGACAATTGTTTTGTAATACAAAATACACCAGTAAGAAACAAAAATAAGAACAAAATAGCACAGAGAGGAGCAAAGGCAGTACAATACATTTTGTATGTTATCATTGAGTCCAATTAAGAGTCAATTTATTAATGTCATACCAAAAGGAGTCACAAAAAAACACACAAGGGCATTATAAAATACATTAAGTGCGACAGGACGTCAATATACCTGATTATTAAAGCTGACACATTAGCTAACAAGAACATAAGGGGATCTACTTCTCGTGAAAAGAGGAGTGGAGATAGAAAAGGGCAGAGAGAGAGAGATAGTCATGGGGGCAGGGATATCCCAAATAAAATATCCAGTTGAGAGAAAAAGATGTACTTAGCCGGGGATCCAGGGGTCAGCAGTCTTATCTGAGGAAGCAGAGAATTGTTTATAAGCACCTGTGGGAGCCAAAGCAATCTGGATTTGTTAAGGTTGAAGTTTTGATTGAGGAAGCTGACCCAGGCCCAATAAGTGTGATAAGAAATGGATTTGAAGTCTTTCCAGGCGAAAACGATCAGTTTGACTTCTAATGTAAGGAATAAGTCAAATAATCAAAGTTCTGTTTTGTTGAGTAGTGGACGATAGGGGAGAATCCATAGGCCCTGGCAGATTAACACTGGATCTAGAGTAACTTTACAGTGGAAGATGTTGTTTGTGGTTTTGTTAATGTCCTCCCAATAGGAACGAAGTGTGAGGCAGTAAAAATCATGTGTTTGAGGTCGCAAACCCCAGAGGAGCAATTCCAGCACTTGTCTGAGTCCAGAAGCCCCAGGTTGCCTAATTTTTCAGTCGTCCAGAAGGATCTGTGAAGTAGCTAGTACTTAGATTGTAGTATAACAGAGGAGATCTTAAGCTTGGAAACATGTTTCCAGATTAACAACCAGGTCTCCTCAGTTACTTGAGTGTAGCCTTCCCTAAGACAAGAGTCAATCTATTTATTTTGCTGTTTCTGTATAGGGCTGGGAGTATGTTCTTTAAGGGTTTTGTAGATGTTATAGCTTTGTGGTGTTGTGATGCAAATAGGGCTAGTTTCTATAGAATACTTGGAGTTTGAGAGTTCCAAAAGAATTGGTTATGATTAATTGCAACTGTGAGTTTGAGGAAGTTGTAGAATTCCTTGTTAGGTAAATCAAAGGCTGCTTGTAGAAAAGAGAATGGAATGGGTTTTGTTGTATAAATTGCGTCTTTGATATATAGATATTAAATGATGCCGAGGATTGCCAGTGAATGTTATTACAATAAGTTTTTATTTCAGGGTTGTAGGAAGCGTTGAAAGAATGTTTGACTCTGTGCTTTTGCTGCCTAAATGTTTCACTGCTAATATCGTGTCTCTGAGTATATTAGCAGAGTGTAAGGGTTTGAAGTGATTCATCGAGCTATCGCTAAGGGGGTGAAGGGAAAGAAGAGATCTTTCTCAATGTCTTTATGGGTAAGGGGAGTAGTGAATTTGGGTGGAACTAATGTATACCTTGTTTGTGAAGGAATGTCACTTGAAGTTTGCTAAAGTTGCGGAGGCTCAAGCTTTGGAATTTGCAGTTTATTTTTATTTTTTTGGTTTCTAGCCATATGTGGGCTCTCTCACTTATTAGTTTATTATATTGGAGGGTTTTGAGCTTACTGATTGTCTCGGTTGAATGTTTGTAGACTATGAGGCATTTAAGTTGCTTTTAGTTCCGAGTTCCTTCAGAGTTTTTTGGGCTACCCCTGATTGTAGCTCTCATTGCTTCCTAGAGGGTTTCTGGAGATATGTTCGGTGAGGTGTTTTCTTTGAAATAGTTAACAACTGCAGAGTATATTTCTTCTCTGCAAGTAGAGTCTTATAGACACCATATTCTGTCAGGGTTTTGAATGTTGTTTAATGTAATGTCTACTAAAATGCAGGCGTGATCAGAAATAGTGATGGGTTTGATCCTGAGATTGGAGCAGGAAGAGGGCAGTTTTTGATTAGTCAAGATGCAGTCAGTCCTTGAATAGGAGTTATGTGGATTTGAGTAGAAAGTGAACTCTCTACCTGTTGGGTTGAAAAGCCTCCATATATCGGTAGGTTTGTTAGCAGTACATAGGTTTTTTGTTTGTGTATGGTATTTTCCTGGTGTACCTTTGCATGGGGATAATCTATCTAACACTAAGGGCCTCATTATGACCCTGGCGGTCTTCTGACCACCAGGGTTAATGTGGCTTTATTACCGCCAACAGGCTGGCAATACATACCGCAACATTATGAGATTGGCGGGTTATCTGCAGCCAACCTGACACTTCTCCACTCTTACCGCCATGCCGGTATGAGCCACCAGTCCGGAGATGTCTATCTCCAGCCCGGCGGCTGACATAGTACCACCCATGGCATTATGAGCTGGCCTACCACCATGGTTTTCATGGCGTTAGCAACGCCACGAAAACCATGGTGGTAGGCCCTATCGGTGACGGGAAATTCCTTCCCTGTCACCGGTAGGTGGCTCCCCCCAACCCTCACCTAACGCCCCCTCCATCCAAACTCACCCACCTGATACACAAACTAACCCCCACCCCGTCCGATCCACTCATTCACCTCCCACCCCCTCTGATACATTCCCACCCTTCATACACGCACACACCCACAGACATGCACACACCACACAACTGTCCCCACAGCACCTCACGCACACATCACCACCTCCACCCCACTACAGTCATAGCACCCCACACGCCCCTTCCCCACATATACGCACACAGTCACCCACACGCACCACACATACACCCATCCACTTACTGTGGCATACACACATTAATAGACACACTGGCATACACGCATTCATACACACACTGGCATACACGCATTCATACACACATACTTCCAGACACACACACATTCTTACACACAATCAGACTGACATGCCGACACGCACTCACTTCACCATTCTTACACGCATTCACTCATACAACCACGCAAACAACACAACATTCACACATTCATGCACACACTCATACACACACACACACACACCACCCCCCACCGTCCCACCCTCATCCCCTGTCGGACACCCGACTTATCTTGTCCGGCGAGGATGTAGTCCAGCAGGGAAGAGGCGCTGCTACCACCAGCAGCACACCGCCAGACTGTATTACTGGTCAGAATACGGCTGGCAGAGTCCTTCTGTCGGGGCGGTGCTGGTGTTAGCCGCGTCAGCTTACTACCGTCCACCACCATGAGCACTGCCAGGTTTCCGCCCTTATTGTGGTGGAAGTCAGGCAGTGCTCATAATATGGCTGATGGATGGTAGCTGCCGTGGGGTATGTTGGTAGCCATCACTGTGGCGGTAGGCTGTATTTACTGCCAATGTCATAATGAGCCCCTAAGTCCCTTGGGAGGTTAAAGTCCCCACCCATAAGAATGTTTGAACCACTTGGGATTTCATTAAGCCTTTTATTAAGGTCTATCCAGAATGTGGGTAGTTTGCAGTTGGTCCATAAATATTGACAATAAAGATCTCCTGGTTCCCTTTGGAGATTTATGAAATGATTCCTTGGCCTTCTTTGTCATGTATGTTCTTAATTACTTGAATGCCTGTGGATCTGGCAAAGGCAGTGATGACTCCGTTCTTCTTATCAGAGTCAGGGGAGCAAGTCAGTTATGACTACCAGTTGTTTAGGAAATTTCGGGCAAGATCCTTATCTATTCTGGTCTCTTGAAGCAAGAGGATATCCCCTCTCAGACAATATTCTATAATTTTCCTTCTTTTGACTGGGTGGTTAAGCCCCTTTGTATTAAGTGATAATATCTTAAGAATCTTACTAGGCATGGTATGTAATGTGAGATACTCAGTAAGTGTCTGTGGAGCAACACATAAATGCCACATATCTGTATGTTATGAGATACTGAGGGTTGGCAGTAACCTGACTATTATACTTGGGATATCCCACCGGAAAGGGGGAGGGAGGCGAAGAGTGAAAGAAAGTGGAAATGATGCATAAATAGAAATCCCAATTTCCCACCCCAAGACGGAAATCGGAGTCTGTGGTAGACACGGAGTCACCTTGTGGGAGCTGAAAGAAAGAGGGAAAATATCGCAGCCAGGGCAGGAGACAGGGGCTGGATAGTGATCAAGTGGTAGGTAGCTATTAGGTTGCCATATGTTAGTAGGTAGGCTGGGTGTCTAGGCGGCTGTGTGGTCAGCTGTCTGTATATAACTGTAGGCAAACATTTTAAACATTTGAGCATTCAGGATGAATATCATAATGGGATAGGGCAAAGCTTAAAAAAATGCATTAAAAATAACATTAATAGCAATTCTCATCACTAACACTTAGCATGGGTTCATATATGTGAGCTAGTTCGACCATCAGTCATTATTACTGTGGGGAAACCAGAAGTTGCTGTTACGGGCATATCATGCAAGGCAAACTGTTAAAAACGTTCATGAAACATTCATAATAAACCTGAATTAATCTTTAAAAAATCTGAATGTGTTCAGTTAAAATTGAACAAATGTTGACCAATTATAGGTGCTCTAGCTCAGTTTTGTGAGGATTGACTGATGTGTTGTGAGTCCTTGTGAGTAGGAGAGAAGTTAGTTAGGCTGGAAGTTAGCATGCTGAGTCCCATTGAACAAGATTGCGGAGGGTTTTGCTCCTAATGTCTTAATACTGGCAGGAGTGTCCGTACAGTAGTGGAAAAGTATTACGTCTTTATGATTAGTGAAGTAAGTGTCAGGTGTAGTATGGTGTAGAAGGATATGTGATGTGTGCCTGAGTCCACAACAGAACTGCTATTGCTTGGAGATCTGCGAAGGAAACTACGCAAGGGAGACACAGAGTGGAGGTGGTACGAGTATGTAGCCAGAGAATCATTATATATGTAGCTACATGTATCTGGGTTGAAGGTCAGTATATAAGTTGATTTATGATCAACTTATAAGGATTATTGGGTAATCATCACATTAGCAGATCAGACAACAATAGATCTACATATCAATAGAAGTAAGATATCAACACATCTATAGTTTGAGGAAACAGAGTCTTATCTGTCTGGACGACAGGCGATCATAAGTAGACTCTGAATTTTTGCTGAGCTAGTCAATTACGAGATCATTTCTTGTTGTTGCTGATTTATAATGTATGATTGTAGTTTGGAGGGGTCTTCGAAAATCAAAGTTTTCCCCATATTAGTGATTTTACATATGTCAGGCCAAATGAAGGAGAAGGTAATGGTAATGGCTGTGAGGGAGTTCCGCAGAGCTAAAAATCCTTTCCTTCTAAACACCTAAACACAGTCTCTTTGGGGAAGTCCTGGAAAATTCCGATCTTGCTGTCATTCCAAGTTAGCGATATGGTTTTCCTCATGTGTAACCAGATAGTCTCTGAGTGGTGTAATCTGAGTGTCCTGAAGATGAGAGGTCTTGGAGTTTTGGAGCCCGGGATCACTCTGATTGTACGCTGTGTGCCCTCTTGATTTCAAATGATCTCCAAAATTTGAAACCCATGGTATACGGAATCCAATGTTCTAGGAAAGAGACACATGAAGGAGTTTGATTCTCAGTTCCTTCATTCAGTTCAAAGATTCGTAGGTTTCCTCTTCTATTCCTATTCTTGAGGTCAGTTATTGTCCTGGAGAGGGTGCTTATTTGCTTTGCAGTGGCCTGTTTGGATATTTTGGCTTTGCAGCCTTCGTCTTTAGCATGCTGATTCTTGATTTGGCCTCAGTAGTTCGTATGGAGAGTGATTTAAGGTTGTTTCTCATGGCTGAGATCTCTATTTGCATAAGGTCAGTGTTCACTGTGGTACTTTGTGGCAGTTCTTGTAGAGAGGAGAGATTGCGCATGATTTTATATATATATATATATATATACACATATATATATATATATATATATATATATATATATATATATATATACATATATTTTTTATAAAATCTTTTTATTTACATTTTCAGTACGTTACATATATTACATTAGGCATTTTTGTATGAAAATAGACATAGATCCAGCCCTATTGGCTGTACAAGTGACTTTGAGAGCTAACACTTCGGGTTTGGTATATAAGGTCCTCCATTTGATACAGTACAAGTTTCTCAGCTGTGACATGGAGTATATTAGTCTGGCATAGTATGTAACCTTCAATCATCATGTTCTCTGATTTGATTTCAACTTTAACTTATTAAACTTAACCTAAATCTGACATCAACGATCTTTTCTATGATGGATAAAGTGTATGTACCTTTCCTTGACCACTGCTTTTGGTTATATCTTGGGATAATGTGTTGCATGTGCTTGTTTCAGCATACGTAACTATCACCTGGGGGAAGCAGTCTAGGATTAAGAATTCTGTGTCGCTCGTTATGTGTTTATCTAGAGGCATCACTATGTAGGGGGGGGGGCTGCAGCTTTCCAGCGTTTGGTTAGTAAGCGTTTTGCTAGTATGAGTGCTAGGTTTGTTAGCTGTGGTAGTGCCTTTCCCTTCTTTGGACGTGGGAACAAACCCAGCAGGCAGGCCTCCACTGTCTGGCACATAGGTGCGTCCGCTACTTTTTCCAAAACATTTGTTACACTGCTCCAATATTGAGCGATGGCTGGGCAGCTCCAAAGCATGTGTAATAAGTCTGCCTCTTCAGTACCACATCTGGGGAAGCCTGGTGATGTGTCGGGATATATCAAGTGTATCTTGTGCGGTGTGAGATATGCCCTGTGTAAAATAGCATACTGTATACATTTTAATCTAGTATTCCGTGGTATTTGACTAGGGTATTTCAGTATTGTCTCCCAGCCATCCTCTGAAAGTTCTTTGCCAACATCTATCTCCCATTTAGTCTTCAGCTGGGCTAGGGGCGACGATAAATGAGTCCTCAACCCACAGTACAGCCATTTTATTAAATGACTACCATGTCCTACTGTGTAAACAGCGTTTACAAGTTCATCTGTAGGGGGTTCTTTACTGTCTCGGGCCCAGTGGTTTTTAATATAATGCAGTATGGTAGCATGTAAAAGAAAGAGTGATGAAGTCAAGTTGTGTTCATGTGTGAAGTCCGTGGGTACTAATAAATGCTGGTCTTTGAAGAATGACCCTACTGTGTCTACGCCTTCTTGTGACCACTTCTGTAGTTGTCGTTGGGACAGTATACCTGTGTTTACTGGTAGTCCCAGAAGTGGAATATTGGGGGAGCACAGGATTGTTTTAGTTGTATATTTGAGCGCTGTTTTCCAGTATTGCAGAGCTATTCGTAATAAGAGTGGTAGTTGCCTCGGGGCTTGGAAGCCAGGACATAACAGGGCATGTATGTGACCTTTATCTAACATTTCTTGGGTGTACTCGATTTCTTGTAAATTTCTTCCGGCTAGCCAATATGCCAGCCATTGCAGTTGACCTGCCATACAATAAGCCTTAAAGTCAGGCGCGCCCATGCCTCCTCTCTCTGTTGGCATCTGCAGTTTGGTTAGGCCTATACGGCGTCTACCCCTCCCCCAGATCAGGTCGATTAGCATTGAGTTGAGGGTTTTGAAGTGTATTTCTGGGATTTTCACTGGTAAATTCATAAAATAATATAGCAAGCGGGGGTAGCATTACCATCTTGGCCAGGGCGAGCTTACCCGCGACTGATATTGGTAGTGATGTCCAAAATTGTATCTGTGATCTAAGTGAAGCCATCGCTTTTTGTAAATTACCTTCCATTAGATTTATTGGGGTGCGATAAATTTGTATGCCGAGGTATCGGAATGTGTCTGAGGCTAGTTGTAGTTGTTTGTCGCCGAATGTTATTGTATTTCTCGGATCTGAGCCAGTGAGGGAGAACGCCACTGTTTATAGATAGTCCTGATAGTGGTGTGAATTTTTGGAATATTTGTGCTATAGTACCCAGGTTCTGCCTCATTTCTTTCACATATAAAATAATGTCGTCCCCATATAGTGATACTGTGTGATTGGTCCCAGGTGTGCCTATTCCCCAGTCTATACCGTCTTGTCGTAGCCTGCAGGCTAGTGGTTCTATCGCCATAATGAACAGTAAGGGGGATAGTGGGCATCCTTGCCTGGTGCCCCTTTGTACATGGTAGGTACCTGAGATGTTCTGTCCAGTGCATGCCCTTGCTGTCGGGGAGGTGTATAAATAACTGAACCCAGCGTATGTAGTAGTGGGGGACGTTGAACCTCTCTAATACTTTAAACATATATTCCCAGCTCAGGGAGTCAAATGCCTGTCTGAGATCCAGTGACAGGCATCCTGCATGTGGATAACGACTTTTAGCAGCATCTATTACATGGTACAGTCGACGAATGTTTAGGGAAGTGTTACGGGACGGGACAAATCCGCATTAGTCCGTGTGTATCAGGCTATCTATGTAATTAAGCAGTCGTTGCGCTAGTATTTTTGCTAATATTTTATATTCTGTATTTAACAGAGATAAGGGTCTGTAAGATAACATATCAGTTGTGGCTTTTCCTGGTTTTAATAGTGAGGTGAATATTGCCTGTTTAGTTGTGTCTAGAAGAACTCCATGTTTTAGAGAGGCATAGTATAATTTTTCTAACTGTGGGGCAAGTTGTGAGCAGTAGAGGGAGTAAAATTCAGATGGTAACCCGTCTGAGCCCGGTGCTTTATTTCGCGCCATACTTTTAATTGTTTCCTTTATTTCGTCTTGTGTTATCTGTGCGCTTAATTGCAGCTTGGCCTCCTCTGTCAGTGTTGGTAGTCTAATGTCAGCTAGGAAGACACCGATCTCGGCTCGATTTATAGTTGTAGGGGCTGAGTATAAAGTTGTGTAATAATCATGGAGAGCATTATTTATCCCCAGTTGTGTATTTATTGTATCTTGTTGTGGCATAATAATCTGCAGGATAGGATAGTCTATTTTCCGTAATCTTTCCACAACTCTGTGTGTTTGGCTCTTGCTTCTTGCAGCTGCTGAGTCGATGAGGGTCCTAATATCGCCTCTTTTTCTAGCCTGTTTTCTATTACCTTTAATTCCCTGGTTAGTACTTTACGTACTCCAGTTGTCACTCCCATCACCACACCCCTTATTACCACTTTAAATGCTTCCGATTCGAGTAATGGAGAGGATGCTGAGCCTGTGTTGTCGGCGAAGAAGTTTGTGATCGCTTGGGCTATTTCTGTTCTTAAGATATCATCTTCTAGTATTGATGTCTGTAAACGCCAGGTGGGGATCGGCATAGATCGCCGCCCCCACAATAGCGCTATCTCGAGGGGGTTATGGTCTGACAGTGTTTTTCCTAAATATGTAGCTTGTGATATCTGAGTCTGCACTGAAGTAGTGCACACTACACAATCTAGTCTCATGTGTACTTTATGCGGATGCGAATAAAAGTAGTATTCTCTTATATCTATGTTTCTAGCTCGCCAAAATCCGTCAGTGACCAGCCTTGTAGCCAATTGTGCATTGTTTCTGCCTGTCGTTGTGCATTAGTTCCTGACAATGGGGCCGTGGTGCGGTCTGTCGTGATATCTAGTACCGCGTTAAAGTCTATGCCTAGTATCCATGGGATGTTAGCCCATTGCAGTAGTACCCTCAACAAGCTGTAGGAGGCTGGCCTGGCTTGTAGTGGGTGCCAAGGGGTACTTACACTCCGTACCAGGTCCAGTTATCCCTTATTAGTGTAGAAGAGGTGTTTCTAGCAGCTTAGGCTGATAGAAGGTAGCTATAGCAGAGCAGCCTAGGCTGAACTAGGAGACATGCAAAACTCCTACTATACCACTGGTGTCATATGCACAATATCATAAGAAAACACAATACACAGATATACTAAAATAAAGGTACTTTCTTTTTTATGACAATATGCCAAAAGTATCTCAGTGAGTACCCTCAGTATGAGGATGCCAAATATACACAAGATATATGTACACAATACCAAAAATATGCAGTAATAGCAAAAGGAAGTAATGCAAGCAGTGTAAAGTTACAATAGATTGCAATAGGAGCACATAGGTATAGGGGCAACACAAACCATATACTCCAAAAGTGGAATGCGAACCACGAATGGACCCCAAACCTATGTGAGCTTGTAGAGGGTCACTGGGACTGTAAGAAAACAGTGAGGGTTAGAAAAATAGCCCACCCCAAGACCCTGTAAGGTAGGTGTAAAGTGCACCTACAACGCCCAGAGAGCACAGAAGTCATGATAGGGTGATTCTGCAAGGACGACCAACACCAGCAATGCAACAACAGTGGATTTCCGGACCTGAGTACCTGTAAGACAAGGGGACCAAGTCCAAGAGTCGCGACGGTGTGGAGAGTGGGCAGATGCCCAGGAAATGCCAGCTGAGGATGCAAGGAAGCTGCCACCGGGTGGAAGAAGCTTGGTGTTCTGCAAGAACAAAGAGGACTAGGAACTTCCCCTTTGGAGGATGGATGTCCCACGTCGTGAAGAAACTTGCAGAGGTGTTCCCACGCAGAAAGACCGCAAACAAGCCTTGCTAGCTGCAAGGGTCACGGTTAGGGTTTTTGGATGCTGCTGTGGCCCAGGAGGGACCAGGATGTTGCCACTCATATGAGGAGACAGAGGAGGCACCCAGTAAGTCAGGGAGCCCTCACAGAAGCAGGCAGCACCCGCAGAAGTACCGGAACAGGCACTTAGAAGAGGAGTGAACCGGAGTCCACCCGAAGTCAGAAAAGGGAGTCCCACGACGCCAGAGGACAACTCAGAGGGTTGTGCACTGCAGGTTAGAGTGTTGGGGACCCAGGCTTGGCTGTGCACGAAGGAAATCCTGGAAGAGTGCACAGGAGCCGGAGCAGCTGCAAATCACACTGTACCCAGCAATGCAGTCTAGCGTGGGGAGGCAAGGACTTACCTCCACCAAACTTGGACTGAAGAGTCACTGGACTGTGGGAGTCACTTGGACAGACTTGCTGAGTTCCAGGGACCACGCTCGTCGTGCTGAGAGGGGACCCAGAGGACCGGTGATGCAGTCTTTTGTTGCCTGCGGTTGCAGGGGGAAGATTCCATCGACCCTCGGGAGATTTCTTCAGAGCTCCTAGTGCAAGAAGGAGGCAGGCTACCCCCAGAGCATGCACCACCAGGAAACAGGCGAGAAAGCCGGCAGGATGAAGCGATACAAGATTGCAGTAGTCGTCTTTGCCACGTTGTTGCGGTTTTGCAGGCGTCCTGAGCAGTCAGCGGATGATCCTTTGGCAGAAGGTGAAGAGGGAGATGCAGAGGAACTCTGATGAGCTCTTGCTTTCGGTATCTGAAGAATTCCCCAAAGCGGAGACCCTAAATAACCAGAAAAGGAGGTTTGGCTACATAGGAAGGAGGATAGGCTAGTAACACAGGTAAGAGCCTATCAGAAGGAGTCTCTGACGTCACCTGCTAGCCTTGGCCACTCAGAGCAGTCCAGTGTGCCAGCACACCTCTGAATCCAAGATGGCAGAGGTCTGGGGCACGCTGGAGGAGCTCTGGGCACCTCCCCTGGGAGGTGCAGGTCAGGGGAGTGGTCACTCCCCTTTCCTTTGTCCAGTTTCGCGCCAGAGCAGGGCTGGGGGATCCTTGAACCGGTGTAGACTGGCTTATGCAGAGATGGGCACCATCTGTGCCCATCAAAGCATTTCCAGAGGCTGCGGGAGGCCACTCCTCCCCAGCCCTGACACCTTTTTTCAAAGGGAGAGGGTGTAACACCCTTTCTCTGAGGAAGTCCTTTGTTCTGCCTTCCTGGGACAGACCTGGCTGGACCCCAGGAGGGCAGAAACCTGTCTGAGGGGTTGGCAGCAGCTGCAGTGAAACCCCGGGAAAGGCAGTTTGGCAGTACCTGGGTCTGTGCTAGAGACTCGGGGGATCATGGAATTGTCTTCCCAATGCCAGAATGGCATTGGAGTGACAATTCCATGATCTTAGACATGTTACATGGCCATGTTCGGAGTTACCATTGTGACGCTATACATAGGTAGTGACCTATGTATAGTGCACGCGTGAAATGGTGTCCCCGCACTCACAAAGTCCGGGGAATTTGCCCCGAACGATGTGGGGGCACCTTGGCTAGTGCCAGGGTGCCCACACACTAAGTACCTTTGCACCCAACCTTCACCAGGTGAAGGTTAGACATATAGGTGACTTATAAGTTACTTAAGTGCAGTGGTAAATGGCTGTGAAATAACGTGGACGTTATTTCACTCAGGCTGCAGTGGCAGGCCTGTACAAGAATTGTCAGAGCTCCCTATGGGTGTCAAAAGAAATGCTGCAGCCCATAGGGATGTCCTGGAACCCCAATACCCTGGGTACCTCAGTACCATATACTAGGGAATTATAAGGGTGTTCCAGTATGCCAATGTGAATTGGTGAAATTGGTCACTAGCCTGTTAGTGACAATTTGGAAAGCAGAGAGAGCATAACCACTGAGGTTCTGGTTAGCAGAGCCTCAGTGAGACAGTTAGTCATCACACAGGGAACACATACAGGGCACACTTATGAGCACTGGGGCCCTGGCTGGCAGGGTCCCAGTGACACATACACTAAAACAACATATATACAGTGAAATATGGGGGTAACATGCCAGGCAAGATGGTACTTTCCTACACAAGCGTTCCAGGAAGGTATTGTGCGCAGTATTCGGGGCGTATATGCTTCCTAGTATTATATGTTTCCCATCTAGATTACCTTTGACCAGTGTGTAACGGCCTTCATCATCAATTTTGGTCTCTAGTATTTCAAATGGTACCCCAGCACGTATCCATACCGCTGTTCCCCTTGCAAACGCAGAATATGTTGTGTGTAGGAGTTGGCCCCGCCACTTCATACGGAGTTTCGTCGCTTCATGGGTAGTGAGGTGTGTTTCTTGTAAATAGGCTATATGTATATTCCGACGATTTAGTTGAGCTAAAATTCTATGTCGCTTTTGAACAGGTCCCATTCCCTGTACATTCCAGGTGATAATATTGTATTCACGTAATGCAGTCATGTTGAAATATTAATTTAGTGGTCTCTTTAGTAGTCTGTGTTACTGTCTGTCCCTCTTGGTATAATATATATGACATGTGTGTTCATGTCAGTGTTCCAAATCTACTTCCAACTTTACTTTTTAAACTGAATACTGGGCGAAGCTCAAACTGGCTTTGCCAAACCGTCATGTTATATAGAACTGTTATCGTTGCTACCCATGGGGAAGCATCTACAAAGAAAGGGGGCCTGTGCTCTGGGGTTCTATTTGGTGTACTGTTAATAGTTCTCGCCTGTGGCCAGCTAATTATTTGGTAGATGACAAGGAGTACGGTTCTCGACCGTCCGGGCCCGCCCTGTATAAAGGAAGAAGTAGATTCCGCGAGCATTGGGTGCCCAGCGATAGCTATGGAATACTATGTCTTTCTTCAGAGGTCGTGGGCTGACTGTGAGGTAACAGCAGGGAACATACTGAGCTGACCTCTGAATCAGATGCCACGGCACTGTCTATGGATGAAGGAGGTCCGTGTGGGGAGGAGTCTGTCCCTTGTAAGGAATACGCCCGATTGCAGTGCCTCATTTCGGCCCTCCAGGACCTGCAACATAGTTGGGCCAGTCTTTTTTCGAGTCGACTGCATCTTACCGCGTCTGGTCCTACGTGATTGATGGGGCTGTCTCGGGGGCAGGGCATCACTACGCTCCTCGTTCCCCAGGTGAGGAAAGGTCGCATCCAGCTAGTCGCATGCGGAGTCTGGTGTTTCAAAAAAAATTGTTTTCTGATTAAATGTGACACGCAACCGGGCAGGGAATAATAGTGCATATTTCAGTCCTTCAGTTCGTAGCCTCCAGAGGCTCTGCACTTCTGGACCATTAGTTTGTAGTCGGAGTATAGAGAGATTTGAGTGTTGTCTACTGTGATAGGGTCTAGATCTCTTGCCGCTTGTAGTATGATGTCTCTGTCCCTGTAGTTTAGGATCCGGGCTATCAAGGGGCGTGCTGGCGCGCCCGGAGGGGGTCTCTTTCCTGGCATACGGTGCGCCCTCTCTACTGTAAAGTGGATTGACAGTTTGTCCGCCTTTATTTTCTTTAGCCAGTGTTCTATGTATTGCGTAGGATTCTTGCCCTCCGTCCCCTCCGGGAGACCTATTATGCATACATTATTGCATCGGGATCGCCCCTCTGCATCCTCAGCACGTTCTTGTTGAGTTTGCAGCTGTTGTTGGAGGCGTTTCTTGTTTTCTTTGTGGGTCGGGAGGATCTCAGCGACATTGGATTCTGCCTGTTTCAGTCTGTCCAATAATTTTTTTGGGTCATACTTCAGGATATTTAACTCGATCGTTATTGATCCTAGTTTTTTCTCTATTGCTTGCCTTGAGTCTCTAATCTCCTGGAGAATAATGTCCAGTTTGTCCGCTTGATCCTCGGGTGGCGTTGCTTGCATTGGGTCATCAGGGGATGGTCTTTCCATGTCTTCTGATTGCTTTCCCTTGGTGCGGCCCATTGTTACTTGTTTCTATGCTAGTATTTGCGTAGAGGGGCGCTTGTTATATGGGGTGATTGTTACCTGTAGTCTGGAGTCTGCGGGCCTTCCGTCTGTGTGTGTCTTCAGCTGCCAGGCTCAGCGGGTGTGGTCTTGTGGCCGGTCCAGAACTTTGTGTTGGGTTCGGTTGGTATTGGGCTGTGCAAAGTTTTAGTTGCAGCGGAATTTCCCTCTCGGGCTGTCTGGTCCCCTCTGTGTGCCCGTAAGGCCCTTCTGGTAGAGGGCCAATTAAGTTCTGAACGGGGACTCGACCGTCAAGCGAGGGTAGGGCTCCAGTAGTTCCACGGCTCATCGCTCTCCGTCAGAGGGGTGCTGCCGCTCCCCTGCTTCTGTTTCCTGTGCACGGACATGCCGTTGGTGTGCTTGTTCCCTGGGCCGCCTCCTCGCTCCTCACCGCCAATTCGCGCTCTCGGCAGGTCCCGCGGGCAAGACCCAGGGCGCGGGGGCAGCCGAGGAGCGGACTCCCCAATTTCTCCAGGCACGCCGCGTCGACCCCCGCCCCCGGCACCAGCCTCGACTCGCTCTCCTCCCCTTACTCACCGCGGTGCGGCTTCCTCCGGTCGGCGTCTCATCTACGCCGCTGTTGCGGCGGGGGCCCAGGGCCGGTATTCCATTTCTGCACCCAGCCAGGTGCTCCGATCACTCTTTGGGGGTCGTCCGCCAGCTCTCACGCGTTCCGAATAAATTATCACCACACAGCAGTCCAATTTCGCAGCAGAATCTGCATTTTAGGCGGGCCCGGGATAGGAGCTCTGGGATTAGACGGCCGCCATGTAAGGCGGTAGACCACGCCCCCCGGATTAGGTATATTTTGTTGTTGATATCTGGGGCTTGCTTTGGCTTGACCGGTGACTTGATGACAGGAGAGTCTTGTTTGGCCCTCTTAAGGAACGCATTTTGTTCTTTACTGTTTTATTCTCTGTTCCATCTCTGTGTTTGAGATCTACTTTGTTTGCCATCACAAGAGCACGGATTTGTCCAAAAGAGCTGAATTGGGTATGTTAGCTTTGCCACAGATGAGATGTAATAGGTGATGGAATTATCTATGTTTGAAGGTTGGTGGAAGTCCCTTTGGTCTTTTCTTGTTGAGGGTGCTATAATCTTGTGCAGAGTTTCAGAGACTGTCTGAACTCATGCAGGGATTCAGAGATTGTCTGAAATGACATGTTACTTTGCTTCAACTAAAGGTGAATGAGTGTACAATTTTGTTCGCTTTTTAAGGTTGTATCAATTAAGAATTTGATACAGAAAGATGGTGGTATAGCGCCAATATAGGTATCACGTAAACACCTTGCAACCAGCCAAGAGCAATAACACAGGGCAGAGTCAGAAACAGGGGAAATTCCCACCCACTGCAGTCTAGCTTAGACCTAAAAACAATGAGAAAGATATGCAGGTGGTTATATCTTATTAAGCCCTTGTGTGTACTTGGAAAATATCCCAGTAAAGCTCTGGGATTGTAGACTGTGTAGGAATACTTGCAAAGGTTTAAGCTTTTTCTGGGCTGCCCTGTGGTTAAAAGAGCATCACCTGTGATTGAAGTATCAACAGTGTCTTGTGGAATGAAACAGAATGCAGCGTAATTTTAGAGAGATGTTGTAGGCACTGTTCTTTGTGTCATCTGATAGAGAGTGACTGAATGCCTAGGAGGTGGCCCTGGAACATCTGGTGCACTTAAGTTACCCTTTACTGGCACTCTCAAATGGTTCTGGCAGTGGTTCAGGCCAATTGTACCGTTGTGGTGACAAAGAGATAATATTGACCGGTCAGTGGCCAAAAATTGCTGAATGCCTCCGCTCCCACACTGTCTCTGTTAAGGATCCGCGGTAATGCTTGGAAACCCTACTTGAGACCTTGGAGACCTCACTTGCTAGCACTACAGGTAATACAGGTAGTGTAGTTAGTGAAGTGTAAGGAAATGCCTCCTTGGCATGGTTACCCCTTGACTTTTTGCCTTTGCTGATGCTATGTTTTGAATTGAAAGTGTGCTGAGGCCTGCTAACCAGGCCCCAGCACCAGTGTTCTTTCCCTAACCTGTACTTTTATATCCACAATTGGCACACCCTGGCATCCAGGTAAGTCCCTTGTAACTGGTACCTCTGGTACCAAGGGCCCTGATGCCAGGGAAGGTCTCTAAGGGCTGCAGCATGTCTTATGCCACCCTGGAGACCCCTCACTCAGCACAGACGCACTGCTTGCCAGCTTGTGTGTGCTGGTGAGAACAAAATGAGTAAGTCGACATGGCACTCCCCTCAGGGTGCCATGCCAGCCTCTCACTGCCTATGCAAGTATAGATAAGTCACCCCTCTAGCAGGCCTTACAGCCCTAAGGCAGGGTGCACTATACCATAGGTGAGGGCACCAGTGCATGAGCACTGTGCCCCTACAGTGTCTAAGCCAAACCTTAGACATTGTAAGTGCAGGGTAGCCATAAGAGTATATGGTCTGGGAGTTTGTCAAACAGGAACTCCACAGCACCATAATGGCTACACTGAAAACTGGGAAGTTTGGTGTAAAGAAATGGCTCCCTGTTGCAGTTACCCCCCACTTTTTGCCTGATACTGATGCTGACTTGACTGAGAAGAGTGCTGGGACTCTGCTAACCAGGCCCCAGCACCAGTGTTCCTTCACCTAAAATGTACCATTGTATCCACAATTGGCACACCCTGGCATTCAGATAAGTCCCTTGTAACTGGTACTTCTAGTACCAAGGGCCCTGATGCCAAGGAAGTTCTCTAAGGGCTGCAGCATGTCTTATGCCACCCTAGAGACCCCTCACTCAGCACAGACACACTGCTTACAAGCCTGTGGGTGCTAGTGAGAACAAAATGAGTAAGTCGACATGGCACTCCCCTCAGGGTGCCATGCCAGCCTCTCACTGCCTATGCAGTATAGGTAAGACACCCCTCTAGCAGGCCTTACAGCCCTAAGGCAGGGTGCACTATACCATAGGTGAGGGTACCAGTGCATGAGCATGGTACCCCTACAGTGTCTAAACAAAACCTTAGACATTGTAAGTGCAGGGTAGCCATAAGAGTATATGGTCTGGGAGCCTGTCAAACACGAACTCCACAGCACCATAATGGCTACACTGAGAACTGGGAAGTTTGGTATCAAACTTCTCAGCACAATAAATGCACACTGATGCCAGTGTACATTTTATTGTAAAATACACCCCAGAGGGCACCTTAGAGGTGCCCCCTGAAACTTAACCGACTATCTGTGTAGGCTGACTAGTTTTAGCAGCCTGCCACAAACCGAGACATGTTGCTGGCCCCATGGGGAGAGTGCCTTTGTCACTCTGAGGCCAGTAACAAAGCCTGCACTGGGTGGAGATGCTAACACCTCCCCCAGGCAGGAATTGTCACACCTGGCGGTGAGCCTCAAAGGCTCACCTCCTTTGTGCCAACCCAGCAGGACACTCCAGCTAGTGGAGTTGCCCGCCCCCTCCGGCCAGGCCCCACTTTTGGCGGCAAGGCCGGAGAAAATAATGAGAAAAACAAGGAGGAGTCACTGGCCAGTCAGGACAGCCCCTAAGGTGTCCTGAGCTGAAGTGACTCTAACTTTTAGAAATCCTCCATCTTGCAGATGGAGGATTCCCCCAATAGGGTTAGGATTGTGACCCCCTCCCCTTGGGAGGAGGCACAAAGAGGGTGTACCCACCCTCAGGGCTAGTAGCCATTGGCTACTAACCCCCCAGACCTAAACACGCCCTTAAATTTAGTATTTAAGGGCTACCCTGAACCCTAGAAAATGAGATTCCTGCAACTACAAGAAGAAGGACTGCCCAGCTGAAAACCCCTGCAGCGGAAGACCAGAAGACGACAACTGCCTTGGCTCCAGAAACTCACCGGCCTGTCTCCTGCCTTCCAAAGATCCTGCTCCAGCGACGCCTTCCAAAGGGACCAGCGACCTCGACATCCTCTGAGGACTGCCCCTGCTTCGAAAAGACAAGAAACTCCCGAGGACAGCGGACCTGCTCCAAGAAAAGCTGCAACTTTGTTTCCAGCAGCTTTAAAGAACCCTGCAAGCTCCCCGCAAGAAGCGTGAGACTTGCAACACTGCACCCGGCGACCCCGACTCGGCTGGTGGAGATCCGACACCTCAGGAGGGACCCCAGGACTACTCTGATACTGTGAGTACCAAAACCTGTCCCCCCTGAGCCCCCACAGCGCCGCCTGCAGAGGGAATCCCGAGGCTTCCCCTGACCGCGACTCTTTGAACCTAAAGTCCCGACGCCTGGGAGAGACCCTGCACCCGCAGCCCCCAGGACCTGAAGGACCGGACTTTCACTGGAGAAGTGACCCCCAGGAGTCCCTCTCCCTTGTCCAAGTGGAGGTTTCCCCGAGGAATCCCCCCCTTGCCTGCCTACAGCGCTGAAGAGATCCCGAGATCTCTCATAGACTAACATTGCGAACCCGACGCTTGTTTCTACACTGCACCCGGCCGCCCCCGCGCCGCTGAGGGTGAAATTTCTGTGTGGGCTTGTGTCCCCCCCGGTGCCCTACAAAACCCCCCTGGTCTGCCCTCCGAAGACGCGGGTACTTACCTGCAAGCAGACCGGAACCGGGGCACCCCCTTCTCTCCATTCTAGCCTATGTGTTTTGGGCACCACTTTGAACTCTGCACCTGACCGGCCCTGAGCTGCTGGTGTGGTGACTTTGGGGTTGCTCTGAACCCCCAACGGTGGGCTACCTTGGACCAAGAACTGAACCCTGTAAGTGTCTTACTTACCTGGGAAAACTAACCAAAACTTACCTCCCCTAGGAACTGTGAAAATTGCACTGTGTCCACTTTTAAAACAGCTATTTGTCAATAACTTGAAAAGTATACATGCAATTTTTATGATTTAAAGTTCCTAAAGTACTTACCTGCAATACCTTTCGAATGAGATATTACATGTAGAATTTGAACCTGTGGTTCTCAAAATAAACTAAGAAAAGATATTTTTCTATAACAAAACCTATTGGCTGGATTTGTCTCTGAGTGTGTGTACCTCATTTATTGTCTATGTGTATGTACAACAAATGCTTAACACTACTCCTTGGATAAGCCTACTGCTCGACCACACTACCACAAAATAGAGCATTAGTATTATCTATTTTTACCACTATTTTACCTCTAAGGGGAACCCTTGGACTCTGTGCATGCTATTCCTTACTTTGAAATAGCACATACAGAGCCAACTTCCTACATTGGTGGATCAGCGGTGGGGTACAAGACTTTGCATTTGCTGGACTACTAAGCCAATACCTGATCACACGACAAATTCCAAAATTGTCATTAGAAATTCATTTTTGCAATTTGAAATTTTTCTAAATTCTTAAAAGTCCTGCTAGGGCCTTGTGTGTTAAGTCCCTGTTTAGCATTGTCTTTTAGAGTTTAAAAGTTTGTTAAAGGTTTGAAATTAGATTCTAGAAACAGTTTTAGATTCTTTAAAAAGTCTTCCAACTTTTAGCAAAATAATGTCTGATACAGAGATGAATGTGGTGGAACTCGACACCACACCTTACCTCCATCTTAAGATGAGGGAGCTAAGGTCTCTCTGTAATATAAAGAAAATAACCATTGGCTCCAGACCTACCAAAATTCAGCTCCAGGAGCTGTTGGCAGAGTTTGAAAAAGCCAACCCCTCTGAGGATGACTTCACAGAGGAAGAAATTAGTGACTTGGAGGGCAATTCCCCCCTTCCAGTCCTAAATAGGGAGACCAGGGTCTCTCAAGCCCTGTCTCCAAAAATGATAGTCAGAAATGTTGCTTCCCTCACAGGAGGGTCCAGCATTTCTGAAATCACTGAGGATGCTCTCAGTGAGGATGACCCCCTGTTAGCCAGGATGGTCAAAAGATTGGCTTTGGAAAAGCAGCTCCTAGCCATAGAAAGGGAAAGAAAAGAGATGGGCCTAGGTCCCATCAATGGTGGCAGCAACTTAAATAGGGTCAGAGATTCTCCTGACATCCTAAAAATCCCCAAAGGGATTGTAACAAAATATGAAGATGGTGATGACATCACCAAATGGTTCACAGCTTTTGAGAGGGCTTGTGTAACCAGAAAAGTGAACAGATCTCACTGGGGTGCTCTCCTTTGGGAAATGTTCACTGGAAAGTGTAGGGATAGACTCCTCACACTCTCTGGAAAAGATGCAGAATCCTATGACCTCATGAAGGGTACCCTGATTGAGGGCTTTGGATTCTCCACTGAGGAGTATAGAATTAGATTCAGGGGGGCTCAAAAATCCTCGAGCCAGACCTGGGTTGATTTTGTAGACTACTCAGTAAAAACACTAGATGGTTGGTTAACTGGAAATGAAGTGTGTGACTATGTTGGGCTTTATAATTTGTTTATGAAAGAACACATTTTAAGTAACTGCTTCAATGAAAAGTTGCATCAGTATCTGGTAGACCTAGGTCCAATTTCTCCCCAAGAATTGGGAAAGAAGGCAGACCACTGGGTCAAGACTAGGGTAACCAAAACTTCCACTGGGGGTGACCAAAAGAAAGGGGTTACAAAAACTCCCCAGGAGAAAGTGGGTAACACTAGAAACAAAGAAAAAGAGTCCTCTGTAGGCCCCCAAAAACCAGAACAGGTGGGTGGGCCCCAGGACACAACCCAAAACAAAGGTGGGTACCAGGGTAAGAACTGGGATGCCACTAAGGCATGGTGTCACAACTGTAAACAGTCTGGGCACCACACCAAGGACACTTCTTGTCCCAAAAACAAACCCCAGAACAAAATTCCTGGGGTAACCAGTGTAGCCATGGGAGATGACTCCTCAGATGAGGAGGTCTTCCTAGCCTTCAACTGGAAACAGGGCCCAACAGGTGAGTTGGAGATTCCAGAGGGAAGTAGACACTTCCACCACCTACTGGTGAATGGAATCCCAACCACTGCCCTGAGAGACACTTGTGCCAGTCACTCTATTGTGCATGACAGGCTGGTGCTCTCAAACCAGTACATCCCAGGTGAGACTGCCAGGGTAAGAGTTAGCCTAGACAGGGTCACTAAGAGGCCTGTGGCTTTAGTGCCCATAGAAGTGGGTGGCACTCTTAGCTGGAGAAGGGTAGTAGTCAGTACAGACCTCCCCCTTGATTGTCTCCTTGGAAATGACTACCCAGAGGTTAGTCAGAGCTCAAGAGAGGAACTGGTCCAGTGCCAGTCCTCTCCCAAGGATTCTGGAAGTCCTGCCTCTGCAGTAAATGCAAGCAGGCCCCAGAAGAAGAAGAAAAGAAAACAGAGTAGGAAGGGTGGACAACCTTTAGCCAAGGTTACAGCAAGCCAAGGAGATTCTGCTCCAGTAGGGGAGAACTCCAAAAATGGCCCTGATAAAGTCCAACCTGACCCACAAGAAGTCCTGGCTAGTCAGGCAACTGTTAAACCTGAGTGGGTGGCTCCTCAGCTAAAAGAAGAAAGAGTGGAAGAAGGGTGTTTACTACAAGATGTGGTAACCCCCCACTCCAATACAGCAGACAGGCAACCTGAACCCAAAGAAGCCTGTAACTTAGCCCCTTCCCTTTTAGGTGAAGAGCTAAAGGTGTGGTTCTGGGCACTGACAGCTGTCAGTGGCCTCTGCTGGGTGTTAGCCTTTATGGCTGCACTATCCTTAGCATGGTGGTCTGACCCCATGCCAAATAGCAAGTTAGGCCCCCTGACCCTATTGGTCATGGTGGGGTTACTCCAGCTCTGGGTAACCTCTCTGGGTAAGCTAGGGGTAACCCTGGCCAAGATAAGGTTAGCAGAGGTGGATACCTCTAAGACCAAGATAGAAAGAATGGGTGGAGACATTGAAGAGGCAGACAAGAGGCAATTCAGACTAGGTCCTATCACTGTGGAAGTAGGTCAGTTCCCCAAAGGGAATGACCTGAACAGAAGGATGTAAGGCAGAGTAGGCCCTGCAACTAACCAGCCTATTTCTCCTACTCTTCCTCGCCTGACAGACTAGGAAGACTCTCCCAGCTTGGGCTGAGTCTCCTGGCCTGTGGGCTGGGGGGGGGCTTGTGTAAAGAAATGGCTCCCTGTTGCAGTTACCCCCCACTTTTTGCCTGATACTGATGCTGACTTGACTGAGAAGAGTGCTGGGACTCTGCTAACCAGGCCCCAGCACCAGTGTTCCTTCACCTAAAATGTACCATTGTATCCACAATTGGCACACCCTGGCATTCAGATAAGTCCCTTGTAACTGGTACTTCTAGTACCAAGGGCCCTGATGCCAAGGAAGTTCTCTAAGGGCTGCAGCATGTCTTATGCCACCCTAGAGACCCCTCACTCAGCACAGACACACTGCTTACAAGCCTGTGGGTGCTAGTGAGAACAAAATGAGTAAGTCGACATGGCACTCCCCTCAGGGTGCCATGCCAGCCTCTCACTGCCTATGCAGTATAGGTAAGACACCCCTCTAGCAGGCCTTACAGCCCTAAGGCAGGGTGCACTATACCATAGGTGAGGGTACCAGTGCATGAGCATGGTACCCCTACAGTGTCTAAACAAAACCTTAGACATTGTAAGTGCAGGGTAGCCATAAGAGTATATGGTCTGGGAGCCTGTCAAACACGAACTCCACAGCACCATAATGGCTACACTGAGAACTGGGAAGTTTGGTATCAAACTTCTCAGCACAATAAATGCACACTGATGCCAGTGTACATTTTATTGTAAAATACACCCCAGAGGGCACCTTAGAGGTGCCCCCTGAAACTTAACCGACTATCTGTGTAGGCTGACTAGTTTTAGCAGCCTGCCACAAACCGAGACATGTTGCTGGCCCCATGGGGAGAGTGCCTTTGTCACTCTGAGGCCAGTAACAAAGCCTGCACTGGGTGGAGATGCTAACACCTCCCCCAGGCAGGAATTGTCACACCTGGCGGTGAGCCTCAAAGGCTCACCTCCTTTGTGCCAACCCAGCAGGACACTCCAGCTAGTGGAGTTGCCCGCCCCCTCCGGCCAGGCCCCACTTTTGGCGGCAAGGCCGGAGAAAATAATGAGAAAAACAAGGAGGAGTCACTGGCCAGTCAGGACAGCCCCTAAGGTGTCCTGAGCTGAAGTGACTCTAACTTTTAGAAATCCTCCATCTTGCAGATGGAGGATTCCCCCAATAGGGTTAGGATTGTGACCCCCTCCCCTTGGGAGGAGGCACAAAGAGGGTGTACCCACCCTCAGGGCTAGTAGCCATTGGCTACTAACCCCCCAGACCTAAACACGCCCTTAAATTTAGTATTTAAGGGCTACCCTGAACCCTAGAAAATGAGATTCCTGCAACTACAAGAAGAAGGACTGCCCAGCTGAAAACCCCTGCAGCGGAAGACCAGAAGACGACAACTGCCTTGGCTCCAGAAACTCACCGGCCTGTCTCCTGCCTTCCAAAGATCCTGCTCCAGCGACGCCTTCCAAAGGGACCAGCGACCTCGACATCCTCTGAGGACTGCCCCTGCTTCGAAAAGACAAGAAACTCCCGAGGACAGCGGACCTGCTCCAAGAAAAGCTGCAACTTTGTTTCCAGCAGCTTTAAAGAACCCTGCAAGCTCCCCGCAAGAAGCGTGAGACTTGCAACACTGCACCCGGCGACCCCGACTCGGCTGGTGGAGATCCGACACCTCAGGAGGGACCCCAGGACTACTCTGATACTGTGAGTACCAAAACCTGTCCCCCCTGAGCCCCCACAGCGCCGCCTGCAGAGGGAATCCCGAGGCTTCCCCTGACCGCGACTCTTTGAACCTAAAGTCCCGACGCCTGGGAGAGACCCTGCACCCGCAGCCCCCAGGACCTGAAGGACCGGACTTTCACTGGAGAAGTGACCCCCAGGAGTCCCTCTCCCTTGTCCAAGTGGAGGTTTCCCCGAGGAATCCCCCCCTTGCCTGCCTACAGCGCTGAAGAGATCCCGAGATCTCTCATAGACTAACATTGCGAACCCGACGCTTGTTTCTACACTGCACCCGGCCGCCCCCGCGCCGCTGAGGGTGAAATTTCTGTGTGGGCTTGTGTCCCCCCCGGTGCCCTACAAAACCCCCCTGGTCTGCCCTCCGAAGACGCGGGTACTTACCTGCAAGCAGACCGGAACCGGGGCACCCCCTTCTCTCCATTCTAGCCTATGTGTTTTGGGCACCACTTTGAACTCTGCACCTGACCGGCCCTGAGCTGCTGGTGTGGTGACTTTGGGGTTGCTCTGAACCCCCAACGGTGGGCTACCTTGGACCAAGAACTGAACCCTGTAAGTGTCTTACTTACCTGGGAAAACTAACCAAAACTTACCTCCCCTAGGAACTGTGAAAATTGCACTGTGTCCACTTTTAAAACAGCTATTTGTCAATAACTTGAAAAGTATACATGCAATTTTTATGATTTAAAGTTCCTAAAGTACTTACCTGCAATACCTTTCGAATGAGATATTACATGTAGAATTTGAACCTGTGGTTCTTAAAATAAACTAAGAAAAGATATTTTTCTATAACAAAACCTATTGGCTGGATTTGTCTCTGAGTGTGTGTACCTCATTTATTGTCTATGTGTATGTACAACAAATGCTTAACACTACTCCTTGGATAAGCCTACTGCTCGACCACACTACCACAAAATAGAGCATTAGTATTATCTATTTTTACCACTATTTTACCTCTAAGGGGAACCCTTGGACTCTGTGCATGCTATTCCTTACTTTGAAATAGCACATACAGAGCCAACTTCCTACATTTGGTATCAAACTTCTCAGCACAATAAATGCACACTGATGCCAGTGTACATTTTATTGTGAAATACACCCCAGAGGGCACCTTAGAGGTGCCCCCTGAAACATTAACCAACTATCTGTGTAGGCTGACTGGTTCCAGCAGCCTGCCACACTAGAGACATGTTGCTGGCCCCATGGGGAGAGTGCCTTTGTCACTCTGAGGCCAGTAACAAAGCCTGCACTGGGTGGAGATGCTAACACCTCCCCCAGGCAGGAGCTGTAACACCTGGCGGTGAGCCTCAAAGGCTCACCCCTTTGTTCCAGCACCGCAGGACACTCCAGCTAGTGGAGTTGCCCGCCCCCTCCGGCCACGGCCCCCACTTTTGGCGGCAAGGCCGGAGAAAATAATGAGAAAAACAAGGAGGAGTCACTGGCCAGTCAGGACAGCCCCTAAGGTGTCCTGAGCTGAAGTGACTCTAACTTTTAGAAATCCTCCATCTTGCAGATGGAGGATTCCCCCAATAGGATTAGGGATGTGACCCCCTCCCCTTGGGAGGAGGCACAAAGAGGGTGTACTCACCCTCAGGGCTAGTAGCCATTGGCTACTAACCCCCCAGACCTAAACACGCCCTTAAATTTAGTATTTAAGGGCTTCCCTGAACCTAAGAATTTAGATTCCTGCAACTACAAGAAGAAGGACTGCTGAGCTGAAAAACCCCTGCAGAGGAAGAACAGAAGACACCAACTGCCTTGGCCCCAGACTTACCGGCCTGTCTCCTGCCTTCCAAAGAAACCTGCTCCAGCGACGCTTTCCAAGGGACCAGCGACCTCTGAATCCTCTGAGGACTGCCCTGCTTCACGAAAGACAAGAAACTCCCGAGGACAGCGGCACTGCTCCAAAAGAACTGCAACTTTGTTACAGAGGAGCAGATTTAAAGACCCCTGCAACTCCATGCAAGAAGCGTGAGACTTGCAACACTGCACCCGGCGACCCCGACTCGACTGGTGGAGAACCAACACCTCAGGGAGGACCCTCCGGCGACTCTACGACTGTGAGTAACCAAAGTTGTCCCCCCTGAGCCCCCACAGCGACGCCTGCAGAGGGAATCCCGAGGCTCCCCGTGACCGCGACTGCCTGAACTCCATTTCCCAACGGCTGGAAAAGACCCTGCACCCGCAGCCCCCAGCACCTAAAGGAACGGAACTTCTGTGCAGGAGTGACCCCCAGGAGGCCCGCTCCCTTGCCCAGGTGGTGGCTACCCCGAGGAGCCCCCCCTTGCCTGCCTGCACCGCTGAAGAGACCCCTTGGTCTCCCATTGAAAACCATTACAAACCCGACGCGTGTTTGCACACTGCACCCGGCCGCCCCCGCGCTGCTGAGTGTGTACTTTTTGTGTGGACTTGTGTCCCCCCCGGTGCCCTACAAAACCCCCCTGGTCTGCCCTCCGAAGACGCGGGTACTTACCTGCTGGCAGACCGGAACCGGGGCACCCCCTTCTGTCTATTGAAGCCTATGTGTTTTGGGCACCTCTTTGACCTCTGCACCTGACCGGCCCTGAGCTGCTGGTGTGGTGACCTTGGGGTTGCTCTGAACCCCCAACGGTGGGCTACCTTGGACCAAAAACTGAAACCTGTAAGTGACTTACTTACCTGTGAAAACTAACAATACTTTACCTCCCCCAGGAACTGTGAAAATTGCACTGTGTCCACTTTTAAAACAGCTATTTGTGTTTTATGTAAAAAGTATACATCCTAATGTAATGATTCAAAGTTCCTAAAGTACTTACCTGCAATACCTTTCAAATGAGATATTACATGTAGAATTTGAACCTGTGGTTCTTAAAATAAACTAAGAAAAGATATTTTTCTATAACAAAACCTATTGGCTGGATTTGTCTCGGAGTGTGTGTTCCTCATTTATTGCCTGTGTGTATGTACAACAAATGCTTAACACTACTCCTTTGATAAGCCTACTGCTCGACCACACTACCACAAAATAGAGCATTAGTATTATCTCTTTTTGCCACTATCTTACCTCTAAGGGGAACCCTTGGACTCTGTGCATGCTATTCCTTACTTTGAAATAGCACATACAGAGGCAACTTCCTACATGAAGGTATTGCAGGTAGTAAGTATTGCTTCTGTGCATCTATGGTGGCTTAACTTTCGATGCACACTCGGATGCCCAGAGCTACACTGCCACGGGGCCCACCTGAGTGATCAGTAGTCAAAGAATCGGTGCAACTCCAACCTGCTTGAACTTGGGTGCAACTGCAGCACGCTATTAGCTGATGGAGGGCCTGGTGCGTGAGCATTATGTCCAACTACAAGCAGATTAATGTATAGTACTAAAAGGTTTTCACCGCAGAGCCTGCGGCCCTGTGTTTGGCGGTCGTGAGCAACTGCTCCTGTATGATCATCAGATTAAGAATCAGCGCTCTCCTGCAGTGCAGTCACTCCCCGAGTTAGGCTGCAGCACGCTACTAGATGAGGTAGGAGTTGGTGGGCGAGTATTGTTTACAGCTGTGACCTGGTTTAGGGTTAAGTGGTGAGTGATATATCTTCTGCAGAGTTTCCTCCTGTGCAATCTGCAGCCGTAATTGTTGGTGTACGCTCCTACACTGTTTCTGCTAATATGTGACCACAGTACGCTGCAAGTTAATTTATGGGATAGCGGTGAGCACAAAATTCACTATACACTTTATCTTCGCTCTATGGTGTGATTTTGTGTGATCTGTTTGATTTTGTTTGCATGGCATGCTTGTACCCCTGGTGTTCTAATTTGTTTCAGTCAGAGGGCTAACGTGTGGGGAGGGGGGACAAAAACTTAGAATATAGCCCCGCAAACATTATTGGATAGTGTTTCTTGCCTTTATTTTTGGGATCAACAGTTATTTATTAGCGGAGTTGGACAAGGTAGTGTTCCATTGAACTGGCGCCATTTTGCAGTAAAATATACTGGGCCCACAGGAAGGGAAGATGTCTGTAACGGGTGCTGAGGTAGCGGCGATAGCAGCAGGCAAGTGCTTGAGTGTCTTTGATATCCGGATGGGACTCGGACAGGGCTTTTTTAAATGTATTTATTTTAGGGTTTCAGTAAGGCTGAATGCTGATCCTCCTGGCACCACAGCTGCCATTTTCTCACCGCTGGTCCGTCCGCAGGTTCCTGGGACGGGTGAAAAACTGTTGATAATGGGGAGCTTCTGGAGTTTAGAACTCTGTTAGGGGGGCAGGGGGACATCCTGAATTTCAATCTGCCTTGATTGGGAGTTGATGTTGGCGAATGAAGGGAGAAGGCCGCGTACAATCTGCTCTAGCTGCCGGAGCTCTCACTTAAGGCAGCCATCTCTTCCTGGCAGCAATACTCTAACGGCAGATGGAGTATACACGTTTGTTTGCAGTCCCTTGATTAGACCGTATTGGGACTCAATTTGGGCCCTGACCTCTCCTGCAGTTCGTCTCTTTATCACAATTGAAACTGATCTAATTGACACTTGGGATTAAATCAATGTTTTTTTTTGCCATTTGGATTGTTTGTCCGCAGATCACATACCATTAGCAGTTTCCTGTACATCATGGCATTAATGACTGGATATAAGGCCTTTTTGGCATAGTTTTCTTTGATGAATGGATGTCCATAACACTACAAACCAGAGTTTAAAACGAAATTGGGGGACACTCATTTCGAAAGGATTAGTGACTGGAGCATGACTAAGATATATGGTAATGATAGATGAAGCTGTCTAACATTCTCTGTAGATCGCAAATCGGTGTTCATTAAACATGGTTGTTTATTGTTTTTGATCCAGTATTTTCAATTCCTTGGGTGACCTTAATTTAAAAAAATCTGTCTTGTTAAACAATGAGCTTGTACATTTCTTGACACAACCGCGGGTACTCACTAAATCATAAAATCAGATATATATGGTTTGTTTGTGTTATATGATGATGTGTCGAAGGGTGGGTTGGAAATAAGGCTTAGGAGGCCTAGGTCTTTGTTGAATTTGGCATTTATTAAAAGTACAGAGGTGTTCACTGCAACAATAACAATGCTTCTCTTGTTTTTTTCTTCCTTAGGGAGCATCCTGTGTATGTGGCTCAACTGTTACCAGGGAGTGACGGTTTTCTCTTGTTCTCTTTCCTTCTCTTAGAATTGTTGCAGATCTCCTGCCATCATCCTCAGGGAAAAAAGAGACACTGGGATAAGTTATTAACTTTTATAGTATGCACCACCACCAATACACCCATGTGGTGTCACTCGTCTGAGGAACAAAGTGTTAGGATTATGCCTGTGGGAGAGGTGGATAAAGTCTCAGACACTGGGGAATGGTATAGTATTCATGCATGAGAACACCATGGTGACTGGAGTAGATGCCACATGTCTTCAGCAGAACACTCCCCTCTCCCGATCTGCGTGACATAGAGAAGAAAGAAAGAAGTGGTCTCAAATGCAAGCCAGAGAAAAAAAAGTAAAATGTGTAAGTAAAGGAAAAGAGAAAAACCCACGGCAGAACAGAAGAAATATTCACTGCCGGCCCTGGTTTACTTATCTCGAGGACCACATCTCTCCCTGAATTGTGGTGGGGTCAGCATGTAGTCAGGAGGCGATGGACACCACCTTTCTTCCGTCCAGGCCTCGTCGTCCTCCTCTCTCCGATCTGCGTCTTTCCAGTTGGCTTCTTCAGTCGGGTTGCGTTGGTCCTGGTTTGAAGCCAAGGGGGTTTCACAGCCCGTATCCGACACACCTCTTCTTTGTTGTTCTTGCTTTTTGATATATCCGCTTTCTCTTTGTTCCTTTTCTCCTTCACATTTTCTCTTCTCCTTCGCCGCCCCACACTCTTATTTTCTCATTCGTTTTTACTTCTGTGTTCTGCCCTCCTTCCAGTTGATCTCTTGGGTGCATCCAATGGAATTCATTGGTTGGGGACTCACTTATGGGTGTTTGTTCCTGCAAGCAAAAGTCCTTTGTCACTGTTGCTTTAACGATACAGCAGGTAAGGAGGGGGTTGGGGTGGGAGCAGCTTCACATGATGCCATTCGGGAGACCAAAGGCAGCCAAAAATAATTCCCGAACAACAACAGATCGTGCAGATTGTGCTTTTATAGAACAGGATAAATACTTCAATTTATCTATTTATCAATTCGAGCAGCAGTAACCCCCTCCCCCTAGCGACTTGAGACCCTCACGGGTGAGTAGCGCGCTTTATAAATGTTTTTTGATTTTTTTGATGATTTTTCTGCATCTGGGAGGGCGGAGCGGATATATAAAAACAGAGGCTGGGTGGACTTCTGAATGTTGATGTTTATTTGGGTTACAACACACACAAAATTGAAAGTGTACAAATGGCATCCGAGGGACAACAGTGTTAGTGTTATCTGTCCTTTGGCTATACTGGTTGGTTGCAGGTCGCCTTTTTCTGTACAGCGGTCTTCCGTCAGGATGACGCCGCCCGTGTCTCAAAGGAAAGAAAGCAGCTGTAAGTATATGGTTTAGAGCGAATCCCTGTTTATCTCTTTCACCACACCAGTCATTTGTGTGTTCAAAGCTGGGTGGGGGGGGTTTAAAAAGAAAGTGCAATCCTCTTGTAGGAATAAGAGCCCACACCCCGTTTTCTGGGGTTGGTTTACCTGTATTTTGCCCTTTCTAAATAGACTTCTGGTTTTCTCCTAGCTTTTATAAGTCACAGTGCTCAGTGTTGAGCCAGGTTAATGTCACCTGGGTTACAAGGCTCCTTTCCCGCTGAGTGGTCCTTCTCAGTGCTCTAATAAGTATGGGATTCTATGTGCCAGTTTAAATCAAAAGATACTCCAGCTCCTATGAACAGGCACCGGATAAAACACAGCTAATGTGACACCAAACAACCCTTCACAGTGACCTCTCCCCTCGTAACTCCACCTCTAACAATCTCACACCCTCTCCTCCGACACACCCGCTAGGCTGCAACTCTCCAGAGCTGCAGGTGCTCTTCAGCGTCCTCCAGCAGCATCCACCAATCCTGGCTCTAGGTCTCAGGGGTTTTATCCAGACCGGCAACGTCTTCGAGTGGATCTGCTTCACTTGCTGGTTTCACGCCCTGTATTTCCACGTCTTCTCCTTCTTTTGAACTTCTGGTTTCTTTCTCGCTTTCCCTCCATCCTGCGACATCTCCCTTTTCTCCTTCTCCTCACGCTAGGGATTGTCTCTCGCCTGTGGTAGTTCCGCCTCCCTGTCCGAAAACACATTGGCCCTTTTGATTTAACCCTTTCTCTCTCTTATTGCTGGTGTTCCGAGTTTGTCGGTAGTGTGGACTTGGGGACATTTGTGTGGTAAGTAGGGGGGCTCGGTGTCTGTTTTCTCACACTGCATCTGCAGACAGTTAGCCTCAGAAAATTATATTGGTTATGCCAGCAGTTTAAGGGAAAGGGGACCTGCTCTTGCAGTGATGCTGTTACATTTCACCTCAATAGTCTCAATCTACTACTATTTTGTAGGTGTTGGTGATAATTACTTGGAGATCATTTCTTGTGGCCACAGTTTTTTCATAGTTCCACTTTACCAGCATCTAGAGATGAAGAGAGAAAAGAAAGATTAGTGACAATCAAAACCTTAAACATAGAGATCAGACAAGCATAGGCACAGTGGAAGCACAGACACATGAACTATGAGGGAACCCAAACAGAGTAGTGTGTCAGCTGCCAGCAGTGGCCAAGATAGTGTACGAGACCTCACAGAGCCAGCAGAACTGACGGAGCCCAGAGACCTTGACCGAGGTGAGGAGATGGTTCAGGTGGACCCAGCTCCTAGACCCGCCACAACCAACAGGAGGATTGTGGATCACTAAATAGGTGCCTATCTGAAGCAGCACCACCCCCTCAGCAGGAGTGCTGATTTGCCCTGCAGAAAACACTTGTTACAGCACAAGGGAAAGGAGGAGGGATGAGAAAGTGGGGCCCTTAGAGCATTCTTTGTCCTTCTCAAAATATCTCAAGCCCCAAGTCCATTGAGCCGGACCAATACCCTTACTTTCAAGGAGGGAATAATAGAACGTGCCACACAAGCCTTAAGCTCTCTTATAACCCAGGGGAAGTTGAAACTCTACCAATAACCCAGTTTGGAAGAATTAAAAGGGTAGTAAAGGCCTGTGAGCCAGCCTTATCAAAAGAAATGAAGTTTACACAGACTCTGATCTTGAAACAAAGAGGCAGGGGAAAACCCCTAAGGAGTCAGGGCGGGACGTAAGTAAAGTTTTGAAGGCAGAGCGAGAGGAAGACTTTCTTAGCATTTTTCCTATTATTAATACTTACCGTTTATTTTTTCAAGGTCTGTTGGGGAGCAAAGGGCCTCAGGTTTGCGTACTTATCCCAGTACCTACAAAGAAGAAAAGAAACGGGATTCTGGACATACAAAGCCAGAAGGGAAATTCCGTAGCTCACAAAGGCACTTCATAGACTCAAACAGGAGGTTGTCTCTTGTGTAAAAAGGTCTTTTTGTGACACCTTTAATATAAAAAATCACTGTTAGTATCCCATTTTCCTGGTCTGGACAGTACTTATGTTGATCTCACCCTCACAGTAGAATAATTATCCCTATCCTTGGGTAGACATGAGGCACTGCTAGTTAGCCGGAGCAAAACCCGGATGTCTCTCAGTTACATTTGGTCTCCTATATAAATGACAAACAGAGGCAGTATATGTTTTAGTAATCAGTTTAATAAAACAACTGCATCTTAGATAGCAAAGCGTGAGCTGCAATAACCAGGACGACACAACATGACAGTATTAAATTTGTGACGAGAAGAGTAAAGCATAATAATAACACTATCATATTGTCACTATTGCCAATAGACTATCTCCTACCATAAGCTATGATAGAGCACGACATGTTGAGCTCTAATTCCGCCCTTCAGGTTCCCCTGGGAAGACATCATCCCCCATACCTGAGCAAAGGCGTGCAGTCTGCGTTAGCATCTGTAGCGAAGCAATCAGCATACAACTGTGGTTCTCTTGCTGGAATCTCCCAATATTCTCCTGCAGACTACATAGGACCCCATTCTAAAGAATGGAAGCCCCATTTTACTGCCTGCTCTTGAGCAAGCGTTAAAAGTGTCATAAAAAATGGCACAAGGAAATCTCCTGGTGCAGGCATAATGTAGTGCAAAGGCTTACAGAGTGGCGCAATGCATGCATTGCGCCACTTTGTAAATACGGTGCAGGGATTTCGGCCTCGTTGGGCCACATTAACGTTAAAAATAATTACCTTAATGTGCCGCAAGGTGGCGCTAGGGCATTATAAATATGCCCAGTAGTTCATGACCAGTCCACAAAAACCCTCTCTAGTAACACATAACTGACAGGCTTGTGACTCATCCCATTAAGGATGGTTCTTTCTATGGTAGCAGGTACTTCTTTGGATGTGTGATACTTTTTGTTTTTATAACAAAAGCATGTGAACCCATAAACAGTCCCACACAACTAATCTTATAATATGTGAATCTTGCCATACTGTTTTTCAGCAACTGAAAGATTTGTTTTATAAAGCTTCAGCCCTTTCACTTTAAGGTATGGTTAGTAGTGAAGGGCTAGAGGTGGCAGAGTCAGGGCAGAAGCAAGAATCTTTATCTGAACATAAGTGCTCTCAAATAGCCTTTGACACCTTCTAACTTACCAAAAACAGATGCCCAGCATCTGCCTCTATATGCAACACCACCTATACTTGCAGGCTTAGGATGGATCAGCAAGGATGACACAGTTATATTGAAGTTTATGATCAAAATATGTCCAGCCACTGAGCAATGTACTGTGATCAATCACATTCACATACCTGTCAATATGGTTTCAACACAACCGTGGGTGCATTTCGCTGACGCTTTATTGATAAAATGATTAGATGATTACATTTCATAAGAGACACAACACTTCAGTCCAGTTTATTTAATTTGCAAAGCACTGTAACTTAGGGCATGATGTACAAAGGTTTAAAACATCTTAAATGATTTGCAACTGCAAAATAGGCCTTTTTTGATGTGTCATGGGTCAGAAAATGTAGGTTCATTAAAATTATATAGTGACCCAAATATTTACCAACTTCTTCTTTTGTGATTGTCTTTTGCATTTATTAAATCGTAAATGTCAATGACTAAAATACATAATGAATGTATTTAGAATTCGCAATTTGCAAATTGTTGCAAAACAACAAATTGCATGTGTAATCTAACACCAGTTTGAGCTTGGTGTTAACCATTCACAAGGTATAGAAACTCACCTAAGTGCATTGCAATCTTTCACAAAGGAAGCACTATATGCTATGGTGAGAATGATGCATTTCCTGAGAACCCAGCAAAGGAGGAAGAGATGAGAGAGCATTTTAGGCAAAGGGTTACTTTGCTTGACCAAGCAGATGAGCAGGTAAAATGTAGGTACAGGTTTAGTAAAGAGGTGATTTTAAATTTAACTTCAGTTAAGCTGGAGCATGTTTTAGGAAGGTTTACCTAGCTTAGAGTGGCTATCCCTCTGCATATTCAAGTGTTATGTTGTCTTCACCTCTTTCCATCTGGGAGTTAGCAGTGCACAGTAGCAGTTGCTGAGGAGATCTAGTGGAGTGTTCTTTCTAGAATATTCTGGAGCTTTCTAGATGTTGTGCTTGATAAATTAAATGTCCATATATGTTTTCCACATACCCCAGCTAAATAACAAGCCACGGGGGGGGCTTTTTATTCTATTGCAAATGTTTAAAATCTAAATGTGTAGATGAAATAGATATACTTATGTTTCCATCTTCTGAAACAGCGTAAGTTTGTAGGACTAGGAAAAGCCACCACTCTCTAAACATCCAGGAGGTTTAAAGTGCAGTATATGTCATCACAGACGTTGTAGCTTGCTTGCCATGCACAGAAAAGTAAACATATGTATTTTCAGGTGACAGTAAATATTCCTTATGCCCTTGGATATTACCATCTTACTTAAAATGAAGAACTGCGAAACGGGAATTACACAATCATGCCCACAAACAAATTCAATAAGTAGTTGAAAGGACATTTTGATTGCTTAAAAGAAGGTTTTAATATCTGCAAAATAGTGGAAGTGGAGTATGACCCTACCACCTGCTGCAAAATAATAGCCACGTTTGCTAAATTTCACAAATTAGCAATAGAAAATGCAGGCCATTCCAAATCATTTCAGACGAATTAGGCAATGAGGATGAATATATGATTAGACCTCCACCATTATGACATGATGCTTCCAGAGCTGCTGAACCCATGCGTGGAGGAAAGATGTCGCCATTAATTGCTTTTGTGGTAAGAAAGACAGCACATCTTTTGTAATCTAAATGTTTAATAATTGTAATAACTTTTTAACTAAAATACATTTGTGCTTTATGTAGCATTACAAACATTCCATTTCATGAACTATGAAACATCATTTGAAAGCAGAGCAAATTCTGATACATATATATGTAACATTTTAAATCAAGATTCATAACTTATTAATGTTTTGAATTTCTAGTAGTAGATGTGCTGTTACAGTTAGCTCTCCCTGTGCACTTTAAGGTCTATTTGATCTACTGTAAGGTTCAGATGTTACAGACCAACTATTAACATTAAACGCTTCTTCACTTTCTGGAATTCTGATATTAGATCTGATAGCAACTTTAGCTGTTTCAGTTTCTTCCAGAGTGAGTGTATTTTAACAAAGTAATTCTGGTTTCATCACTACTTTGATGCACCATTTCTACCTGCTTATTAGAAGTGTGTCTGCATATTGTAGTAGTAGCAGATGCTAATCACACTATAAACTGCCCTAAAGCCTGTTTATGCATATGTGTAGATGTGTGTCTGTGCCTATTTTCTTGTGTCTGCAAGTGTTTCTGACATACGTCCTTCACTTCCTATCAGACATGTTCTCAATCATGCTGGCAACAGTGTTGTCTGTCCTGGTAAAACACATGTACAGCTACATAGCTTTCCCCCAGGTGGAAGATTTGGCCACTGTCAAGGCCGGATTTTATGCAATGGGACATATCCCCCATATTATTGGGACGATTGATGGGACACATATTAAGTAGGTGTACAGGAATCGTAACAGTTTCCACTCTATGAATGTGCCTGGCGGACCAGTACATCGCCCACATCAATGCTAAGTATTCTGGGTTGGTGCATGATGCCTTTGTCCTGAGGAACAGCAGCATCCCAAATGTAATGGCCCAACTACAGAGGCACAGGGTGTGGCTAATAGGTGAGCCTTGGTCCCCACCCACCCCACCCAGTGTATGGTAGTGTATGCCTCTGGTGTTAACCTCATAGGATAGTGTGTGGCTAAATGTTGTCCCTCAATACCTGCAGGTGACTCTGGCTACCCTAAACCTGTGTTGGTTGCTGACCCCTGTGAGGAATGCCAGGACAAGGGCTGAAGAATGTTATGAGGCACACGGGCGAACCAGAAGGATTATCGAAAAAAGGAAGTGGGGGGACTAACCAAGTTAGGCAGGATGCAAGTCACATGATGGCATGTGACAGCACAGTGCGTAACATCACGGTGCATGACAACACACATGGCAACACAGAAAGTGGCATCACAGCTCATGACCTCACAGGAAGTATCATCACAAGAAGTGACATCAGATCTTAAGACCTCACACATACGTAGGGGCGTGGCTAGCCTGGCCAAGATGGCGGACGTGTGAAACCGCAGCTCCGTCTGAGACTAACATTAATCCTCACTGAATCGACCCCGCCTGGGGTTGGAGACTGGAATCGAGTGACGGTGGGCCACGTGACACAGTGTGGTGCTGCTCGGGACCGTCTGCCGGCCTCTGGGGTGCTCTGGGCAGAAGGCGCGAGGGGAGAGGAGCTGGCGGTCTTGTGCGGGAGGACGCCGGCCGAGGGATAGGGTGCGGCGCATGAGCGGAGGAGCTGGTGCGGCAAGCCGCAGGAGTTCGAGACTGGAGGGTGCAGCGTGTGACGATCGGGCCATTGGAACTGAGAGGGGTGCCACGGAGGTGTTGTGGCCCCCTAGCCCCCCTCTCTTTGCTTATTGCCTTCCTCACAGAGCGGCACCTGCGAGGATCGGTGTGCACTGGGGGAGTCCTAGGCCGGCCGCGCGACCTGACAGAGGGTAGGGAAGCGGATGGCAGTCGGTGGAGTACGGAAGGAGACACCTCTGAAGTGGAGCTTACTCTGGGCATCCTACCACCTGTGGGAAGTGCCCTGTGATGACGCACTAGCGGAGGGTTCCTGGAGCGAGCAGGAAGCTGCTGATCCCCTGCGAGGAGACCGGGCACGGACGGACAAATCCTGGCTGGCTATGACCTGCTCCTGCGGGTCTGCCTGCTGGCCCATTGAAAACAGCGGGGGTACAGACCAAAGTGGTGAGTACTGCTGGCGGCAGCTCTGGACTTTTGGAGCGGCGTGGAACCAGGCCGTGTGAACTTTTGGTGAACCGCCCACGCGACTCGGATGACCTCCAGAAGCCGGAGTAAGGGCAAGGTGCAAGCCCCCAAACAGACAGGCAAACTAAATCAAGGGATCATGGAGGGTCCCGCACAGCCCCTGGTGCAGGCCACCCTGGATAAGATTCTTGGGGCAATAGAAGACACCAAGGGGGTCATTCTGACCCTGGCGGTAATTACCGCCATGGCGGAGGTCGGCGGTAGCACCGCCAACAGGCTGGCGGTGCACCGCTGGGCATTCTGACCGCGGCGGTTCAGCCGCGGCCAGAAACGGAAAGTCGGCGGTGTCCCGCCGACTTTCCGCTGCCCTTGAGAATCCTCCATGGCGGCGGAGCGCGCTCCGCCGCCATGGGGATTCTGACACCCCCTACCGCCATCCAGTTCCTGGCGGTTCTCCCGCCGGGAACAGGATGGCGGTAGGTGGTGCCGCGGGGCCCCTGGGGGCCCCTGCAGTGCCCATGCCAATGGCATGGGCACTGCAGGGGCCCCCGTAAGAGGGCCCCAAAAAGAATTTCAGTGTCTGCCTAGCAGACACTGAAATTCGCGACGGGTGCAACTGCACCCGTCGCACCTTCCCACAATTCTGAGCCGGCGTCCCCGTGGGAAGGGTGTTTCCCGCTGGGCTGGCGGGCAGACTTTCGGCGGTCGCCCGCCAGCCCAGTGGGAAAGCCAGAATGACCGCCGCGGTCTTTTGACCTTGCTGTTAATGGTTTCCACTGTTCGATTCTTAAAAGTTCCATGAGAAAAAACAATGTTTGCTTCACAAAGTTCTGCAAAATATTCTTGTAACAAAGAGTTTGAATCACAATGTTCGTGGAAGGTATTTCGTTATATTCAAATTGTCTATACACGAATCCAGAAATTGTTGTCAAAGTTCTTTCAGGTAATAAAAGGTTTTGCACTTACTTGTTGCTGGCAAGAGATACTGATCAGTCTAACCTTGTCTTCTTTCTCTTTTGCAGGTTACTCATAGGAGAGAGGCTGAAGCAAGGAGGAACCGGAAACCGGAAGAAGGAAGAGCCAGAAGCTGCGCCCATTGAAGTCAATGAAAGTCTGTAAAGAGCAGGAGTGCCAACGCCGAGGGATCTGTTCTCAGGTAAGCGGGAGGTAGACGAGCACAAGCACTGGGTGAGGCTCGGGGGATGCCTTTTATAGACAGGGCTGGGTGTGGTTTGAAGAGCTGGGTGTGGTCCTCACATGCTGCACATGTTCTTGGAAGGTGTGCAGAGCTGGGTGTGGTTTGAAGAGCTGGGTGTGGTCCTCACATGCTGCACATGTTCTTGAAAGGTGTGCAGAGTTTCAGTTATTATACAAATGAATTGGATTAACACATGGCCTAGGGAGGAGTATTTTAAAGAAGCCTTGGTAAAAGCAAGGCCCAATGTGTAAACAAAACAGCACATTAAACAACATACACAGAAGCCTAGGGGGGGTGGGGAAGGTGAGATAACAAGAAAGGCTTTCAATAGTAAGTTTAAAAGGGAGCTATTACAGAACCCACTAGTGCAGTGAGAGGGGACATGCTCTTTGCTGTGTACAAACCCTAACACCAAGACAACGCTCCAACATGACATTGGCCAAGTGGCAGTGGAGGTGGGCCTGTTGAGGGCAGACCACCAAAAGCTGGCTGATAGGGTCCAGGAGACAGAGACTGCGCTGGCAGAGTTTTCGCCAAGGCAGTGGGAACTTGCAGCCATGGTGCTGCAGCTGACAGACCGGGTCCAGCACCTGGAGTGCAGAGTGGAGGAGGCAGAAGGCCGGAGCTGCAGGAACAATGTGAAAATTGTTGGTCTTCCGGAAGGTGCGGAGGGCATGGACATGGTGTCCTTTTTGGAGGGGTGGCTGCGTACAGATGTGGCTCCGGAGCAACTTACTCCTTTCTTCACAATGGAGCGAGCGCATCGGGTGCCTTTGAGACCTCTGGCACCAGGGAGATCACCTCGAGTGGTTGTGGCTAAATTACTGCACTATAAGGACAGGGATGTGCTGCTGCAGAGAGCCAGGAAGGCTGGGCCCTTCAGGGTGGATAAAACGGAGTGGTGACTTTATTCCCGGACTTCACAGTTGAGGTGCAGAATAAGCGGGCTTCCTTTATTGTGGGGAAGGGGGCCCTTCGGGAGGAAGGGTATCAGTATTCCTTTCTGTTCCTGGCCAGATTGAGGGTGATATCCGAGGATCAGACCGCATTCTTCCAGACTCCGGACGAGGCCTGGGAGTGGCTGGAGGCACGTGGGACTGGAGGGAGCTGCTGCACCAAAACGGACCACGAGGGACGCTGGGGTCGCATAGGTCCAAGAAGACAGCAAAGCAGGTATCGTTTGCATACGGAACCGACTCTGGCCCAGAAGGAATCTGCAAAGAAAGCGCATTGGAGGCAGTGGCATCCATGCGGGGAGTGAACTCTTCGGCGGAGGCTAGTGAAGGGGCCTCGGACCGTGCCTCTGTTTCCTCGGTAGCGGGCTCCCACCATTCTGATGGAGCCCCTAGGGTGACCCCTGAAACCGCGATGAGCTGGGTTGAAACAAACTTTAATGCGTTGGCCCTGAGGTGAAGATGGTGACTTGAATATGAGGCCCTGATGGCCCTGGAGCCCCCCCCTATTGGTTTCTCAGCCACCAAGGGGAGAATGGCGAGAACACTGACTGACTTGTTGTTTTGGTTGTGCCTTTGCACTGTTCATTGGGCGACCTACGGTTGGAGAGGTGTCCTGGGGATGGTTGGGATCTGCAGTTGTGTGTTTTGGTTATGCGCAAGGGGTTGAGACTCACTTATTCGAAATTGATATTGATGATGGGGGAGGTGGGAGGCGGGCACTGGGGATGGAAGTCATGGGAAAGGTGGGCGATCCACCCTGATGTAGCTACTATGAAATGGCAGACTATAATTTTTTAACTTAGAACATATGGGGGATGGGGTCGCTGACCAAAAGACACAGAATCCTGTCATAAATTGAAAAGGAGGGGAGTACAGGCGCAGATGGAGATGGCAGGTGTTTGCTTCCAAATATTCTACCTTTGCACGGGGGCGATGGTGTGGATCAGAGCAGGGGTCCCATTTGAAGTCGTAACCACTGATGTAGACCAAGAGGGTAGATTTGTGATAGTGGAGGGTAGATTGCATGGGACACTGGTAATGTTGAGCAGTATATATGCCCCTAACCAAGACCAAATCCCTTTTATGCAGCGTCTCTCAAGCCACCTTACTAGACAGCAAGGGGGAGAACTAATGATTGGAGGGGACTTTAACGGTGTTCTGGATACCGAGTTGAACTGTTCCACTCCTCCACTAGCAGGTGCACTATCGCACAAGATAGCCAATGGATTACAGGACTGGATGCAATGTTGGGGATTAGAAGATGTGTGGCAGAATGAACACCTGGGGGAAAGAGACTACTCCTACTACTCGGGCTTACATCAGGTTCATACCAGAATAGACAGGGTGGTGTGCACTGCAACCATAGGTCTCGGAATTACACACTCTGAATACTTGGGGCGCACCCTCTCTGACCACAATCTGCTGCTTCTTACTTGGAGAAGTGCGGAGACCAGACCTCCTATACCAATGTGGTGGCTGGAACCGGCTGCACTAGAAGACTTGGCCTACAGGGAGGAGCTTCGCTCTTACCTCACGGACCACATTAATATCAACAAAGGGTCCACTACATCTAGGACATCTAGGCATGTAGAATGGGAAATGCTTAAGGTTACAGCCAGGGGGCACTGTATGGGGCAGACAGTGGGGATAAAGCGTATACTGGAGCGAGAACTTACCCGCTTAGAAAAGATTATACATGACCAGGAAAGAGATGGGGGTACTGACCTGACAGTGCGGCACAGACTTGTTGAAGCAAAGAAATCACACGCTCAGACTGAGGAACAGTTACGTTGCCATAGCCTGCAGAGGTACTTGACATCTATACAGGCGAAGGAGGGTAGGTCGGGCAGGATGTTGGCGTGGTTAGTGAGGCCCAGAGGGGAGGGTGCACCAATAATGAGTGTGCGCGACATGGGAGGGGTGCGTGTGTTTAGACCGGCTGATATAAATGTCACCTTTAGGAATTACTACACCTCACTTTACAGGCAGCCGGAGGCGGCTATACCGGAATCCCTGGGCAACTACTTACATTTGCTACCACTACGAAGCCTGGCGCATTGGGTGGGCCAGTAACGTTAGAGGAAGTCAAAGACGCCATCTCGCAGTTGTCCGCGGGTAAGACGCCAAGCACAGACGGACTCCCTATAGAGTTTTACAAGAAATACTCGAATATTCTAGCACCCCTACTGGTTGAGTTGTATGCGGAGGCACTCCAGCTGGGTTTGCTTCCTGAGTTAATGAGGGAGGCTTTGGTGGTCCCCCTTCCCAAACTCGAATCCAGGGAGGTATCGGTGACTGACTTCCGGCCGCTCTCAATGCTGAACTGCGACTTTAAGATTCTAAGCAAAATCCTGGCCAGCCGGCTAGCCCTGCATATAACCAGCCTAATACACGATGACCAAAATGGGTTCATTCTGGCACGTAATACTTTTCTTACCCTTAGGCGACTGTTTGCGCTTCTACACATGCCGCAGGCAGAGAAGCCGCCAGGGGCAGTGCTCTTGTCGATAAACTTTAAGAAGGCCTTTGACTCGATATGTTGGGACTACCTGAGAGATGTGATGCTGCGGATGGGCCTGGGTGACGGTTGGGTGCGATGGGTTGACCTGCTGTATGGTAAGCCAATGGTGAGGGTGAGGGCAGGCCGGACGGTATCAGCAGCTTATCCCATATTTAGAGGCACTAGGCAGGGCTGTCCGCTGTCCCCATTATTGTTTGCTCTTGCCATTGAGCCACTGGTGGCCCAGTTCCGTGTGGAGGGTAAGGGTAGGGGTGTGCTGTGGAGCCTGACTGAGCATAAATTTCACTCTACGCAGACAACATATTAATCTAACTGAGGGATGATGTGACTAGCCTGCCTTGGGCATTAGCAAGATTGGCGACTACTCGGGCCTTAGACTGAACAGAGGCAAGACATATGTCTTCCCATGGACGGCAGGTGAAGAGCAACCTCCCACTTGCCCTGTGGATATTGTGTGGGCTCCCAGCACCTTTAAATACTTGGGTATCCAGGTCTTCCATGACTTGAATGACCTCTGTGAGGGTAACCTTGGTAAGGCGCTCCGTTCACTGCGGGCTTCTGTGGTTCTGACGATCCCTTAAATTATCTACGATGGGCAGAGTTTCCCTGTCCAAAATGATTATGCTGCCCCACCTCCTTTATTACTTCACCAGCCTCCCGGTGATTATCCCTTCGAGCTGGTTCAAGGAGCTGAACACACTGCTGCGGGAGCTCATTTGGGATGGAGGGAGCAGACGTACTGCTCTGTCTATTCTCTGCCACCCGGTGACGGCAGGTGGATTGGGGGCCCCAGATTTTGAACTCTATTATCTGTCGTGCCAACTGCAGTGGATCTCCTGGTGGTGTGCTGGGGAGGGACGCTTGGACCGAGCCACAACTGGCAGTGAGATGAGTGGAGATTTAATAATAGCACAAATGCTTGGCCAACGAATAAATCCTCAGGAGAGGAACGTCCTGATGACGGTGGCACTCTCCTGCTGGAGGAAATGTATGCGACGTACGGGAACAAAGGTAGCTTACTCCCCAGCGTTACCACTGATGGTGGTGGCATGGGGCACCACAGTTTATCTACTACTGGGGGCTCGGTTAAATGCCTGGACGGGAGCGGGGTGGAATTTCTGGGTGACTTCTTCCGTGACGGAGTGCTGCGAACCTTTGCTAATATGACTGAGGAGAATGGAGTGCCGAGTGGGCAACTCTTACTATATCAAACCTTGACACACCAAATACAGGAACACTGGTGCACAGTTAATGTGTAACCGGACACACACAGGGTTCTCCATCTCCTACTGACCTTGGGGGGAGACACTCACCTCATCGCCAAACTTTATAGAGCCCAGATCGAGGACACTTTGGACTCTCTGCAGCCTCTTAGGGTGAAGTGGGAATGAACGTTTGGTAGAGACTTGACAGATGTGGAGTGGCGGAGAGTATTAGCTCATCCTCGAAGGGTCTCACGGCATACCCGCCTTAGGTACATACAGTACAACTACGTTCATAGAACGTACCTCACCCCACATAGGTTACGACTCATATATGGGGGAGACCCTAGGACGTGCCCCAAATGTGGTACACTGGATGCAGACTTGGACCACATGGTATGGCATTGCCCTGAGATAAAGTGGTGCTGGAGGGTGGTGCTGGACGAACTGGGCAGAACGCTAGATGTAGGAATGGAATTGGACCCCTCTTTTCGCCTCCTGGGCCTGAGCTCTAGGCCGGCTTCTAACAAGGTTGGTAGTAGGTTCCTGGATCTGGCTTTGGCTCTCTTTAAGCGTCGTATCGCCATGTGTTGGAAGTCGCCTAGGAGCCCTCCATTAGGGGTTTGGGGACGAGATGTGGCGGTGTGGCACAAGCTGAGTTACAGGTTTTGAGACGTGAGGAGGCACGGGGAATTCATCAGCACCCTATTGCCCCACTCTGGGTGGAGATACTGGACACATGGGAAGGGCAGACGCTGGAAGGGGGGGTTAGCTCGGTGGCTCAGGGAGTGAGTGCAGACATAATACACACAGCTATTGATATAGGCGTCAACCAGCATAATACGGGGGGCAGTGATGAGAGGGGACTAACCACTTAGCAGAGGATAAGTGGGAGCATGGCAGCGATGTAGTCGGAAACGCCCTGATCCTACCCCATACTACACCGAGACACTAACCAACGGGGCGGACTGCCTAACCTTAGGGGTGATCTGGTAGGAAGGGAAGTTGGTGAAGTGGCGTATGCACTTGAGCTGCCACAACAGTATCGCCCCCGCTCTACAAACCCCCCTCCAGTGTTAACTCACCCCATTAGCGCACTGTTACACTTAAAGTTAGTTTAGGTTTGAGGACATGTTGGCTCTTGATCACAGTATGTGAGCTCTTGGAAATTGGCAGGGGAAAGTATAGGTAAGGCAATTAGGTGCGAGAATGGATAAAAAAATACATGGTGCTTAAGCAAAAATTGGATTAAAACATTTGCCTTGCATGTGCACTATATTTACTTGTATAAGAAAGCTACAATTGAATTATGACCTGTGCCTTGAAGAATGTACACTATTGTGATATTATGCATCGAGGAAGCATAGAAGCAAAATGCCAATAAAAACTGTTAAAAAAAAAACAAAAAGACCTTACACATACGTTTAGCAGATCTACATTTGAGTGCATTACAATATTAGCACATTAGATTTTATGTCGGGTTGTGTCAAAAAAGTGACGCAACCCAGACCCAAAATCTGGGCCTCAACTTATACATTTTTTTTTTTTAATGTGGCCACAAAGAAATTGGCAAAAGCGGAAACATGGCAGCAGATCTGTTATGCTTAATTGGTTGCAAAGTCTGCATTTTTAAATATTGTTATACGGTTCCCACAAAAAGCAGAACTGTATTAGGATGACAGAACCTTCAGGATGTAGGGATTTAGTCCGTCTACACCATCAGGAAATGTCAGCTCAATTCCGAGCTCACTCACAGTGCCTCACCTGAACCCCCAACCTTCCCAGGGTAATAGATGAATTTGACAACCCCGAACATGACCACTCATTCCCAAGGAAATCGTGGAAATAGATCTTACCCCTTTCATTGTTTACTTATGCATGCCCAGGATAAACATAAAAAAGATACATATAAGGTTATTAATACATATATTGAAATAATCATATTCTTGCATAGAGTGCATGAGCTGCGATTATTAGGCAGATGAAATAAAGGATTGTACCCAGCATTATTAACATTGTGACCAGAATAAATAATCCGACCATGACAATCTTATTTCTATATGTTCTTACCTATCACTACCTACACTCTGACAGCATAGTAGGAGTATCCTCTGTCAGATCAAGAAGGATGGCCTGAATTCCACATACCTGAATAGCTGGGCCAGGGACCCGGTGTGAAGTAGAGTTGGCAATCCTTCTCTGCAAGTTAAATGGTCAGCGTCAGGAGGCCTGCAAATCAAACACAGGGTTACTTCCAGGAGATTTGTGGCCAGAGTGCTCTTCTGACCCCTGTAGGGCAGCACATCATTCATATAATATATAATAGAATCACACTGTGTTAGAGTGGTTAGTGCAGTGCTATTGCAGACCCTGGAATGGTGTGGGGGAAGAGCAAGCCAAAAGTACCGCAAGCACCTTGGACAAACTATAAGCTGTAAGCTGCTGTTACTCCACAGCTTAGCTTTTGAATCCCTTAAAACCCTGCCCGGATGTTCAGCCAGGAGGTCTGAAGACCTCTAGGATCTTTGTTGGTACCAGTATGACTGCTCAGCTTCTGTGTTTGGGGAGAGTTATCCTTACAAGAGCATGCTGGGAGTACTAGGAAACCACACAGGTAAGTAATGATGTACCCCGTAGCGACCAGGAATGCAGGAGTAAAACACTGGATTTCCCCAAAACCACCCCAAAGGATGAAAAGAAGAAACAGAAGACACCCAGAACAGCCTGCAAGGAACCAGCTGTGGAAAACTGAAGATGGAAACCTGTGGAGAGAAGGGACCAAGTCCAGAAGTGTCTGTGGAGTCCAGGGGGAGCAGGGGATACTACCCACCCAGAGGTACCTTTAGGAGTTGGTCGACGAAAAAGGAAGACAGGTCAGCACTGCAACACAGAAGCTGGAGAAGAGTTCCTGATGCATGCAAGAGGTGTCCCACGCTGGAAGCTGGATTGCAGATGGGTGTCTGTGCAGGATTTCCACCAACAAGCCTTGGCGAAGGCAAACTCGCGTTTGGGGAAAAAGAGGTGCTGCCGGGGACCAGAAAGGACCAGGAGAACTCTACCCAGGTGGGGGAGTCACAGGGGACCCTCTGCATCGCAGAAGACCCATAGGAGCAGAGACAGCACCCACAGGTGTCCCACAGGACAGGGGACACAACAGTCGCTGAAGCAGCCCACGCAGCACCACAGAAGTTGCTCCCATGTTGCCAGAGGACCATGCAGAGGCCCAGGAGTTGAAGGAGGGAGTGCTGGGGGCTGGAGCTACACGTCGCCTGAAATTCCACTTGGAGGAGAAGCAACAAGCCTTGGCAGCTGCAAAGGATGCTGTGCACGGGGGGACTGGCTTGCGTGGAGTGGAAAGGACTTACCACCACTAAACTGCGATAGCTGATAGAGAGGACCAAGGGAGACCCTCTGGACCACCACCTGTGATTCAGGACCCACGCCACTCAGGATGAGGGAAGATCCACGCAGCCGGTCGTCGGTGCAGCCAGGTACCTATAGTTACAGGGGAGTGATGCCTTCACCCAAAGGGAAATTCTTTCTTCTTCTTGTGCAGGCTGAAGAGTTGCAGTCTTCTGAGGATGCACAGCCGGGGAAAAGTTGCAAAGCTGGCAGGAGTTCTGGATACAACGTTGCAGAAGAGTCTTCCTTGTGAATCTGCAGCTTGTCAGTTCCTGGAGGGTCCAGTTGCGGTTCCTGAGGCCAGAAGTCTAAGCAGAGGTTGCAGAGGAGTCCTGCTGGAATCTTGCAAGCTGAATCTGAGAACCCTCCCCAAAGGATGACCCTATATCGCCCAAAGAGGGGGCATTGTTACCTAACCAGGTAACTACTTATCAGAGGGTACCTGGTCTGGTCACTCAGGTACTCTCCGAGTTCCCTGCCAAACTTGGAATCAAGATGGCAGAACCCTGGGACCCTCTGGAGGAGCTCTGAGCACCACCCCTGGGGTGGTGACGGACAGGGGAGTGGTCACACCCCTTTCCATTGTCCAGTTTCGCACCAGAGCAGGGACTGGGGATCCCTGAACCGGTGTAGACTGGTTTATGCATAGAGGGCACCAAATGTGCCCTTGAAAGCAAACCAGTGGCTTGGTGAGGCTACCCCTCCCAAGCCTGTAGCACCTATTTCCAAAGGTAGAGGGTGTAACAACCCTCTCCCAAAGGAAATCCTTTTTTCTGCCTTCCTGGGTTTGAGCTTCTGAAGCAGCAGAAGGGCAGAAACCTGTCTGAGGGGTGGCAGCAGCTGGGATGCCCAGGAAAACCCTGTGAGACTGGTTGTAGAACTGCTGGGGGTCCTCTAATAAGCCCCCAGAGTGCATGGGATCATACTTCCAATACTTGCAACAGCATTGGGGTATGATTCCGACATATTTGGTACCAAACATGCCCAGGTTCGGGATTACCATTATGTAGCTGGATATAGGTAGTGACCTATGTCCAGTACACATATAAAATGGCGTCCCCGAACTCACGAAGTCCAGTAAAATGGGGCTGGAGTTTGTGGGGGTACCTCTGCTAGTGCAGGGGTGCCCTCACATACAGGTACCTGCACCCTGCCCTCTTGGCTAAGAAGGCCTACCATAGAGGTGACTTACAGTGACCTGGTGCAGTGACCTGTAGTGAAACTGGGTGCGTGTTCCCGGTTCACGCAGACTGCAATGGCAGGCCTGCAGAGCCCTTTGCATGGGCTCCCTGTAGGTGGCAGAATAACTGCTGCAGCCCATAGGGATCCCCTGGAACCCCAATGCCCTGGGTACCAAGGTACCTTATACTAGGGACTTACATGTGGGCAGCAGTATGACAATTGTGGAGAGAAAAGGTTAGTATCAACCAAATGTGGTGGAGAGAGCATAATCACTGGGGTCCTGGTAAGCAGGATCCCAGTGAACAGAGTCAAACACACTGACAACAGGCAGAAAATGGGGGTAACCATGCCAAGAAAGACAGCACTTTCCTATAGTTGTGAATCTAATTTGACAAAGCTGTGATCAGTTGCAATGTAGAGGTATAGACGTAATTCCTGTGTGGAATGAAAAGACTTCCCTTAGCGGCCATATGGCCTGCTCAGTTTTGCCATAATTGGAGGATCGACAGAGCCCTTTGCCTGATCTAGCTACTTCTAATTTGAAAAATGTGAATGTGTCTATTTTTAACAGCGAGAGATCACTAAAATATATGGAGTAGGATGATACTGTTCTCTCCTCCCTACGGGTGGAAGATGAACTTGAGAAATGGAATTGGTTTGCTGGTGCATCAAATTGTACTCAGGCGATGGAACATGCACCACGCTCTGGCCACTTGTAATAATTTTAGAGTGGTTTCCTGGAATGCAGCAGGAATTGTAATTTTAACCAAAAACTTGATTTTTTAAGAACTTTACATGCTGATTTAATCTGCATCCAGGAGACCTGGTGTACAGTTGATTTTTTTGTGTCCAGGTTATATTGTTTTATGCCTCAATGCACAGCCTTCTAAGAAAGATCTTGCAAAGATGGGAATTGCCATTCTTTTGTGTAATATGTTAAAATGAGAATATGAACATTTTATGTCTCCTTCCACGTTTTATCAGGTACTGAAGGTTAATCCTTCTGTAGAAAGCGGTAGAAGAATTCCTCTGTTAGTGGTAAATGTATATATTCACACTGATAAGAGCTATAATAACACTTTAACTGATGTGTTTAATTCCATCTCATTGATTGAGATGAATGTGGGAGAATGTGAAGTGTTGTTAGTGGGTGACTTAAATTGCAAAGTGTCTAATCATTCTATTTCTCTATTTTGTGATGCAGAGAGGAAATCTGTTTTTAATATCCCATCTTTATAGTTTCCACCAAATGTTTAAACAAATAAAAGGGGACATACTCTTTTAAACTGTTTGAGGGATTGTGGTTATTTGATTCTAAATGGGAGATTCAATTCGGATTCACCTACCCAATTTACACATAAATCTCGGAGGGATGGTTCTATTATCAACTATTTTGTTGAGTCCTATACTATAGCTCAGTCCCCTGAGGATTTGATAGTGTTTGATCCCTTGTTTAGTGATCATAAGATCCTTGCCCTATCATTAAAGATGAGCTTATCGTCTGTAGAGGTCTGGAACTCTGATGGCCTAGTAGCTAATTTTAATAATCCTGGAAGTACACATTTAAAAAATGTTCTTGAAAGGGCCATTCTGTTTCTCGATGAGTGGAGTAGGGACATCTTGCATTGTTTCTCTGATTTTATGGGCATGATAGTAAAGGGAAATCAGTTTGTAAGGCCACCCTGTAAAAAGACATGTCGTTCAGTTTTGTTCCTGAGCAAGGAAATTAACAGATTGACCAGGCTACAGTTTATTACAGTTTCAAAGGAAAAAGGTAGAATGATTTGGTTATTAAAGAGGAGAAGAGGGCAGTTGTAGGCAGGCATAAGAAAGAAGATAGTTGAGCGGAAATTGATTGATTTGAGAGAAGCTGCTCTGTTAAAAATTCTCGTAAATATTGGCTGATTGTTTCTGCATGCTGTGGATTGTGTAACTTTTCCTTCACACCTCCCATAGCTGAGGCAACGTGGAGAGGATATAGGCCCTCATTCTGACCTGCCCGCCAAAGTCCCGCCGTCAGATTACCGTTCCGCGGTCGAAAGACCGCGGCGGTAATTCTGACTTTCCCGCTGGGCTGGCGGGCGGTCGCCTTCAGACCGCCCGCCAGCCCAGCGGGAAAGAGGCTTCCACGATGAAGCCAGCTCGGAATCGAGCCGGCGGAGTGGAAGCTGTGCGACGGGTGCAGTTGCACCCGTCGCGTATTTCACTGTCTGCGCAGCAGACAGTGAAATACATGTAGGGGCCCTCTTACGGGGGCCCCTGCAATGCCCATGCCAGTGGCATGGGCACTGCAGGGGCCCCCAGGGGCCCCGCGACCCCCCCTACCGCCATCCGGATCCCGGCGGTCGGACCGCCGGGATCTGGATGGCGGTAGGGGGGGTCGGAATCCCCGCGGCGGTGCAGCAAGCTGCGCCGCCGCGGAGGATTCAATGGGGCGGCGGTACACTGGCGGGACCCCGCCAGTGGTGCCGGTCCGACCGCGGCTTTACCGCCGCGGTCGGAATCCCCATTGGAGCACCGCCGGCCTGTCGGCGGTGCTCCCGCGGTCCTCCGCCCTGGCGGTCAAAGACCGCCAGGGTCAGAATGACCACCATACTCTCTTTTTGTATGCAGAATATGTTATTATTTAGTTTATTGTCTAGTTCCCTTATTGATTCTGAGCATATATTAAATAATGTGGTCAAGGATCGCTCTCAAGAATTTGGGTTAGGAGGCTATTGACAGGCGTCACTTTGCTCACCTCCTTAGAGATCCTTGCTATTTTGTTGCGTGGGTGGAACTCACAAATGTAGCAGATTGGTGTTTTTGGGATAGAACTGAAGGACAAATTTGAAGACGCTTGGTTTCCTGTAACACTCTGGCATTCACTGCGTCCTAGCAGCGGTAATCCGGAAGTCCTTTTGTTTATTCCACAGTGATGAATCTTCTTTTACGCATCTTATTTACAAATACGTTTTTGTCACTTTGAGAGAGAATTTGAAGTTTTTAGAAATTTTAAATGTGTTTTAGAATTGTCGGAGTTTGATTTTGATACAATTCTTGTTCTATCAACCCTACAGTTGAGAATGTGTTTAAAGGATGCTCCTTGGCATAAAAGTTATCAGTTAGAGCTAAAGCTGTGCAGCCAAAAGAGGAGATTTGATGTTTTAATAAATTCTGTTACTCTAAAAAAAACTGCAGCCCTATTTAACTTGGAATCTTCCCCTTGGAGTGAGACACTTGTGTATTTTATTTAGATTGAATATACTGCTGTTAAAGGGTCTAACTCACAAATGGTATAGCACCTAGAAGGTTTGTGATTTGTGTCAAACTGATGTGCAATACTTAAAGCATGTTTTAATTGTCTGTCCCACTTTGCTGCTACTGAGATAAAAATGGTTGAAACCCCTCTTTATGAAATATATGGTACGTTCATCAAAAGAAGCTCTTAATTTACTGTTTAATTCACAATTGAATTGTTTTGTTTTCGTATTTTTTAATTTATATTGATTGTCTTACAGAGTATGAGGGTTCGTATAATGATGCACTTTACGATTAAATTAGAGTCTGATAGATTGTATATTGATGTACTTTACTTGTATTTTATTGAAATTTTAGCATATTGATTTTGAAGACCTTGTTGTTTCAATATACTTTGTCTTATTTTAATGTGGATCTCCTAGAAATTCAAAATCATAAATAAGGAACTTGAACACTGCGTTAGAGGCCCAGTCCTGATGCAATGATATGTCTAGATTTCTGGAGCTGTCTCCAAGCAGGCAATGAAAGCATTAGGATATCTTATACTGTGTTCCCTAGCCTTAGCCAGAGTGTACAGATTACATGGCGAGAAAAGACTTACTGAAAAATTACAGCGTATTCTCAGTACCATATCGTGCATGCATAAAAACAAATAAATGTAATTGCTAAAAACGATGTCAGCCTAAAACGTGTAAAATGGATAACTAAAATGAAGAGCCAAGGTGGAACCAAGATGGCCTCACAACAGTATCTGCTGGCTTAAGGCACCTGCTGCAGAGCTTTTGTGTGCCAACTAAATCTCAGGGAATAATGATAGCTAACTCTGGAGGTTAAGGTATTTGCCGGAGAGATCTGTGTTTTGCCTAGTCCCAATCTTGAATCAAAGTAGCATGAAGGGTTAATATGTCTTCTGCAAATCAGGGTATGATTTTTATGTTATGGGTATGATTTTTATTTTATGTAAGTGGGTAAGTGGATTACTGCTTTTAACACAGATATTCTTTTGTTACTTGTAGTACATAAATTATAATCCTAGTATAACACAGTGAGCTATAAAGGACATGTGGCTCCTACACCTCCTACGTGTGATGTAAAGTACTCTGACACCCTGCATTGGGCTGAGTAACACTATAAAAGAAATAAACAAATTAGTGGCGTTTAAATTGATAATATGTTAAATACTGGGACAGACCACCACATTTGGAATTCCTATAGTGCATGCACATCTCTTATATATATGAAGAGACTGAACATACTCAAAAGCATGCCTCTCTTAAGTACGTGATTAATAAGCTGTGTGACTTTGTTTCCCCTCCATTGCATTTAGGTACGAGGCTCCGGATAGCTCCCAGCCAGGATACTCCAAAAGGTGGCTTGATGGCCCCTGAACTTGGCCTTCGTTATGAGCCTAGCTGGATTTTGGTAAACCCCTCCCTGCCTGCACGTTGCTGCTCAGAACAAAAGCAGACAATGTGCAGGCACTGCTGAATGTGTCCTAGTGTCTGAAAATTACACTGGGAAAAGTTCAGCATATTTCTGTGGGGGCCAATCACTTGGCAGGGTAAACAGTGTCCACCCTGTGAAAAAAGTGGGTAGACGCCGTCAATCTACATATACCCACGACTTGTGCCCTAGTAACACTATTCCTTCAAACTCACCACCTTGAAAAGTCCTGTCTGCTAGTTCGAACTACTCTGGTACTTGAAATCTCAGTCATTCTATGGGATGGCTTTGAAAACACCATCCAGACCTCCCAATTGCCAAATCATAAGCGTGGTGCCACCAAACTACCCGCCTGCATTTCTTTAAAAAAAAACTGAAAGACGCGGAAGAGGAGCTATTCTCTTATCTCCTGTTTCACTAACTTCTGGGCTGGGCCTTGATCAGCCATCTTCTGCATCAAAATACACAGCTAGGGGGAAGGAGGGATGTTGGAGGGCAAACGGGGTTAGGGAAATTGTTCCCAAACATTTTAACCACAACCCACTTTTTAGAATGACTTTCACGAACCACCTACCTTTAATGGGCATGAGGAGGGGTATTGTTGTTATAGTGCACTGGCATTTACAGACAGCACATTGTCCCCTGAAATGGTCCCTATCTTTGCACATACATACAATCTACTAATAAAATAATACAGAACACAAATTAAAATATATACAAATCGGGTTTCTGCGACTAAATAGCATCTGTGTATTGTTAAGTGTCTTGATTTGTTTTGACCCTATTATCTGTTTCCAGCACACTTCTGAAGTACAATAAAATGGTATTCATGTTTGCTTTCCTAACTGTTGAATGCATACAGTTCATTTAAAGGTAATTTAATTTTGTTGAGTGTTACGAATCAATGACATCCTACTAGCCTTTCCTTTCAGACTCTCTGTACTCCAGCAGGATTGTCACATAATTCACTCTGAAGTCAAAGAAAAAAGGAAACAGCAATCCCATGTTAAAACAATAGGCAGTAATGTGTCAGAAGACATAGTCTGACATTTTGACCTCTGTCTTTGAAGCAGACAAATGTGACAAGATAAATACAGAATGCAAAGGCATCTTAATTTTATTGCTAGGACTTTCCTGACCCACCAAAAATCGTCTCACGACACAGTTGCCACAGTTTGGGAAACATTGGGTGAGGGTAGAGATTAACACAGATACAATTTGTTTCCTGTCATAAATAATGCACCAGTACCCTAAAACAAATGTCTTTTAGCCCGGCTACAGGTATTTTATACATTGGTGCAGCCTCTAGGGCTGCAAGGACAGTTGATAAGTGGTTGTTGAGATAACAGTTTATCTCTATCTTGTGGGATAAGGGATGGGCAAAGAGACTTCATCCTATAGAGGGAGTAGATTGCAAAAGTAATGATTGACCCATCTTTATTATGGCATTAGAGAATGTGTGTTAAAAAAACAAAACAGACTCAGGTATCCTTGAGAAGCTAAAGAAAAAGACCTGTTCCTACTGAAGAGTTTTACAGGAAACCTTTCCCAGAATATTTGAAAGCAGAAATCCCACTAGAGTTATTGGTGAGAAATGTACCTCTAATGTTTGTACACAATGAATAATGTAAAAATAATCTCAGCCTTATTTCTAGGAACTGCTCTGGATTGACATTTTCATTTGAAGATTAACAGAAATCAAAAGCAGATCGATTATCCAGAGCAGAAAATCTGGAATAGTGATGTGATAAGAGCATCTGACCTTATTTGGCTTTTCTTCATTCATTTATAAGGGGATGCTTTAGAGGTTTGATGGACTTTTTGATTGCGCTTAGAGTAATTCCCACCATTGGACCCAGTTCAAATACTAATCAATAGAATATCAATCAATAGACTGAAATATCTTGGGGTCAAAAATTTCCACTCACAATGACCCCTTTGGCCATGAATAACCACACCTTTGTGTATAGGTTAGAATGTTTATTTCCCTATATTAATAATGCTAATATCACATAACTTATTCTCAAAATCAAATGATAAACATACAGAAACAATTCCGGTTTGACAGAATCTCCTAAAGAATCTCAATTTAATCAAAGCATGTATGGTTATGCACTCTAGAATCACAGTACAAATAAATAGCAAGAATAACTGAGCAATAGAAATAGCATACATTTAGATTCAGCAAAGAACCAACATCAACTGTTGTTAATAACTAGCAAACATCTTTTGTGTGTCTCCTGGCTAACCTTCTGATTAGAATAGCATGTTTGGGCTTCATGCAAAACAATTTAGTCAACACAAATTTGGAAAAACATCTAGCAATAGCTCTATCAATATTAGCGGTTGGTACCTAGGGACAAAAGACAAATAACATGAAGTACAGTAACATTCTGATATACCTTTCCTTGATATGGATCAGCAAGCTGCGATAGTCTTCGTCAATTGAACATCTGTTCGGTCAACAGGGTTATTGGACTTAGCCATAAAGTTCGAGATAGGAAAATCTCAGGAATAGTAATAATCGGATAGGCGCTTCTCAGAAAAAGATAAAGGGAAAATTAGCTCTCTCCTCTCCATGCAGTCAGGCTAAGTTAAAGTTCCTTAGGACTTTTTCCCTCGTTGCTATTGGTCAAAGAATCGTACGTTTACATTTAGTTCAATGAAAGTAGAACCTCAAATCTAAGATACAACTAAACTGTCTTTCACATGTCGATGATTAGCTCCCCTTCACCTGTTCCCATCATCGGGCTCGTCAGGTAACAATTTTGTATCTCTCTCTACTCCAGTCAGTGCATCCATTGTTAGCTCCTGGGAACTTCGCTTTCACACACACTAAACTCTACATTGTAACAATAGCTAATACAGCGTATTCTAGCTAGCAGTTCTCATGAGAAAGAAATTCATCTACTAGTATTTGGTCAACACGGTGTAAAAATACATATATTAATTTCTCTACGCAGCCATATTATGTGACTTATTTAAGCAGTGCAACTTAACATGAGGCTGTGCAACTAGGCCCAATACCTTGCTAACTTACAGCCCATCCTTAATAAAGCAAATACATAATAAGTAATCATTAGTATAACACACTACTACATTAATCTAAACACGGGCACGTCATGTTATATTAATGAGCAATTAATAAGGACACTTTGTGATTACTGACGGCCTCTCAATTAGGCACATCTTCAAAGTCATGTATTATTTCTCTATATTAATTCATTTTCTATGCAAATTCAGCATTCTGAATACATGAATTTTTATTAGTAAAGTTCAGCGCTAGTACCTCATACTCACACCTATCTGCTCACCAACATTTTTTAGGGTACAAAAGCCATCAAAGGAGCAGGGACAGACTGAGAGGGAGAGGCAAGGGGTGGGGTGATACAAGGGTCAGTAGCAGCCAGGAGAATGACAATCGAGGAATCAATCATACCAACTGTAACTATGGGTACAAATAGTACATCTGTTGCACCCATCTTTACCATTTCCTCCCATTTACTTGTCCTCAATGAGAGTAAAGTCTTGGAACCTAGACTGAGGTTTGAGTTGACTGAGAGGCTTGATTTCTTTCAAATTAAAACTGAGATTTACCAGTTTTTCAGAAAAAACAGGCTAAGACACTTTTTCAGACCCCTGCCACCCCATTAATACAAGGGAAGGGACTGATTTACAGCTCGCTTTCACTTTCTGTACCCCAAACTATTTGAAGTCAGGAAAAAATACACACTTTTGAAAACCTAGTGATGAAACAAATGCAAACACTTGAAACTTGAAACAAAGAATGACTCTCTCTCTCTCTCGCTCTCTCTCTCCCTCTCTATATATATATATCTATATATATGTATTCTGACAAATTACAACTTCTCAAAAGATGAAAAACATGCATAGGCCAACCTGAGTTGAGACAGACAGATTACCCTCAGGCCCAGCTGGCAAGGGCAGGGTCATTGTGATAGAAGACACCGAAACCAGTGGCATAACAAAGGACCTGCAGCCCCCATCCTCCCCTACCCCCCCTTTCCCAGGGAGGCCTGAGCTCCAGCCCCCCCCCTCAGCACAGTACACTGGCCCGGAGACGAGCCCCCCTAAAGTTTTGTTTCGCCACTGACCGAGGTATATGGAAGAGAGATCCAGAGACAGCTGAGCATTGTGGAAAACCACACCAGATTACAGACTAACCCCCCTCCAAGACATTCAGACTGAAAAAAGATGAACCACTAAACACAAGTATCCCTGGCCCTTGACACAATAGCAAAGCACTGGACTCTGATACAGGAAAAAGTATTATTTATTAACTTTATTCTGCAATTATTTGAAATTCCCTTAACCAAAAATTACTTCCTCTTCCGGACAGGCTATTATCTATAAAAGAAAGGTGCTGCCATGGGAGCGTGTTTCACTCCAGACAAAGCAAATTTGGTGGTTCTTCCTGGATTCCAGTTCGGACTCTACCCACATGACACAATGCAGCAAGTAAAGTAATCAGTAATTTGGGTACCAGCTGTTTTTCACTCTTAAGTTATCAGTTGCAATAACCATTGAGTACACTTAGTTGTTTACTGTTCATATGTTGTAAAAATTAAGTAGCACAACACTGGTCCCATATTCACACCTCTGGGTGTGCCCGAGTATACGGGGATATTGGGAGTCGGTGCAAGGCAGGGTATCCTCAATCATTGATTGCTCTCTAACGCTTATTACGTAATTGGTGACACTGGGCATTTGTGGGGTGCAGATGTCAGGCAGGTACACACTAATTTTTAGGTTGAGCGCGCAAGCCCTTTGACCTGTTGTAAGAATTGTGGGCTTTTAACCACGCCCACCTCATGCCCATCACTTTCATTTGTTCGTGGGCTTGCCCTTCAAAAATGACTTGATGTCATTGGTAAGTGCTTTACGTTTGTCTTGCCTTTGGGCGATTTTGTTACTGCCTTGCACACTGCCCCTGTTAAGTGTATAATTGCACGATTGTCAATATGCTTTGCTGTGGGTGAACTACTTTGATTTTTTGTCTCTCCCCTTCATGAATGGCGGCCATGGCGCTCACAGCGCTTACTCGATCGCTGCGTATCTGTGAAGAATTGTTCTATCGGGATAACTACTGTGCAGTCCTCGCGATTAATTAACATATTTACACAATTTCTCTGCATCACCGCAATGATGGAGATTGTCATGCACTCTAGTTTCTTCATCTGAAGAGTTGTGCTATATTAAAAACAAAAGCCTGGATTTCACATGGTCGATTATGGCATAGTGGGTGTCTTTTAGAATGAGCAACAACACAATTGTTTGTCTTATACTGGTCCCAAAAAACAGCATCACTGCCTACAGTAGTAACTGGACTCATTTTGTACTGGAATGTATTTGCTGTACCTTAGATCCCACTATTTTCACATATCTTTCTCTCCCACATGCGCACGCATGTACGTAGGTAGGTCAGCACGTGGCAGAGAAAAATGAGATATACCCTGGTATAAAACTTTGTTAAATAAAAACACACACACTCAAAAATTGTTTCACAGTATCTTTGAGAATATATATTTGGGAATACAGTGGTCCGTACAACCAATAGGCCTATCAAAGTTTGTCTCAGTGGAGCGGGCCCACTGTGTTCCGCGAGTGACCCCGCGCCCGGGAGTGCCTCCACGACTGATAATAGTAAGAATATTTAATTTCGGAGATAGAGACATGATTCTGCAGACAGCCCGCAGTGCCCCTCCTGTACAGTATGAAAACACTACTATAACCTTTTTTGTGGACTTCACCATGCACGTACAAAAACTTCGGTGTAACTTCTTGGAGGTAAAGAAGGTTTTACGAGATAGAGGCCTGAAGTATTCCATGATGTTCCCCACCAAAGTACGAGTGGTGGCTGAGGGTAAAACATGGTACTTTGAGAAACCACAAGATACCTTCGACTGGCTGGAGGGATGGCGCACAGTGGGAACGCTGCAACGGAAGACACACCCGGGAAAAAGGCAACAAGGAACAGATAGGCCTGAACATCGAACATCACAGGAGCATCCCAGAGAACATGGCTGCTCCCTGGAGCAGACTGAGACCTAAAACACCCTACAGGAAATGGGGGGCTTGGTGACCTTAACTTAACTGTTGAACAAGGGATCTCCCAGGGGACTGCCTATATGGGACGGCTGCACCCCTTGAACCTAACAGGTTTGTGGCACTGTTTTTGCCAAGAGGACACTGGGCAGTGCATGGTACGGACAATCCCGCTGTTGCAAACCTGGCAGCAGAAGCATGGCCAATGCTTTCCTTACGTAGGGCATATATTGGGGACTTCTGAATGTTGGTAGCCCCACCACTAGTTGAATATGTTGGATTGGGGCGACAGGCACTCTGCAGCTTTGGTGGGGGGGTGACTAGTTCTAGATCCACCTTGCAGGGAGGCAGGGAAGGGGGTCGGTTTCGAACGTTCTTTAGTTTTTTTAGGAGAAATGTTATTACATTCAGCAGGCAGCACACTCGACTGGATGCGGCACGCAACTCTTCCTGGGGGTAGATGTACTGAGAGTGGATACCTGCCCCCGCGTGATGCTTGGACGCCCCAGGTGGCACATTTCTCTATCTTTACCCATGACATCGTCCACACCAGAATTTAAGCTAATTTCCTGGAACGTAAACGGCCTGGGCGACAAGCTAAAGAGGGGTGGTACTCCAATACCTAAAAAGCATGCCCCAGATGTGGTGCTCCTACAGGAGATGCACTAGCAAGGTAACACCTATCAAGTCTTAGTTCGTTGGGGATTTAAACTGATAGCACACGCGGGATACACCTCAGGGTCTCGGGAGTTGGTGTTCTGATGCAAAAGACCTAACCCTTTAGGGTTCAGAGCACTTGGGTGGACCAGTATGGGAGATACACAGCAGTTTCGGGACAATGGAAGAACACTACGGTTAATATAGTCTCGGCTTACATTCCCCCAAGGCTACATGACACTGCCTTTACCGCACTCAGTACCCTTATACTCGGCCTCCCGGAAGGGGAACTAGTACTGGGAGGGTACTTTAACACGATGCACTGTGAGATTAAGGACCAGTGGCCCTCCTGGGGACTGGGTTCCCATTATCACTCCTTGTCAGAGTTTCTGGGGGCCGTGGGGCTAGTAGATGCGTGGCAGGTCTGCCATCCACACGAGCTGCAGTACACATTTCATTCCGGGGCCCACGGAAGCATGTCACGAAATGATTATGTCCTTGTCCTTCCAAACATGACCCCTTGCATCAAACAGTTCGACCACTTGGCGAGAGGCATTTTGGATCACTCTCCGATCTGCCTGACATATGAGTGCCCACCTGTCTCGGAACAGTGCAGTCTGGTGCTCAACCCCTGGTACCTCCAAATTCCAAATATTCGACAAAGTCTGACTACAAATGGGAAGCACTACTTTGAGGAAAACACAGGCTCAGTAGAGTCAGCACAGACACTTTAGGAGGAAGAAGGCAGTAATGAAGGGTCAGGGGATCTCACCGATTGCAGGCCACAAGAAAGATAAGACGTAACGCCTAGAGGCATTGTAGAAGGAGATTCTAGACCTAGAGGCCAGAGACACAGACTCGGGGGAGGAGACAATGTGCCATCAATTGGCCTTGAAAGAGTTTAGGGATGTCTCCACTGATGCAGCTCGCTCACAATACACAGCGCAGCAAAGACACCTCTACGAAATAGGTGAGAGGGCTGGAAAGTTAATGGCCTGGTTAAACGGCAAGGAAAGGGCAAACCGATGGGTACCAGAAATTGTGTCAGACAGCGGGGACCGGGTGGAGGGTAGGTGGCAGATCGCAGATGCATTTGCTGCCCACTACATGCAAATATATTCCCCAGTTTCGGCAGCTACGGCACTCGAGGCTCGGGAATTGATGGCAGATGTTGAACTCCCAGTCCTGACTACACCAGACAAAATTCTAATAGATCAGGAGATAACAGCAGACGAAATAACCCAAGCTATACGTGACTTGCCTCCTGGCAAGGTACCGGGGCCCAATGGCCTCCATATCGAAATATACAAACTCACAGCGGCCATGACTGCCCCACACCACCTGACGATGTTCCTAGAAAGCCGATACAAGGGAGCTCTACTGAGAGATCAGAGGCTGGCTCAATACTCAAATATGGCAAACGGCCTGAGTTATGTACTTCATACAGACCAATCTCACTCCTCAATGCTGAAGTGAAAATCCTGGCTAAACTCTTGGCCTCCCTATTTGGTCAAGGTGATCCCCTCTCTGATCCACCCAGATCAGTCTGGCTTTATACCAGGACGAAACACAGTCCTGAACTTGCAACATTTTTACGGCGTCCTGAAGGGGTGCCTCAAATCCGTGAAGACGTCCTGGTCTTCTCTCTCGATGTGAGGTTGGCCTTCGATACGATCGAGTGTCCGTACCTCTTTGAGGTTCTCCAACGATTTGGCTTTGGGGCACATTTTGTAGAGTGGGTGCGCCTCCTATACACGGAGCCCCTGGCTTAAGTAACCATGAACAGAAGTACATCAACATCATTCTGACTGCAGCGGGCATGAGACAGAGCTGTGCATTATCCCTCCTGATATTCGCCCTAGCTCTGGGACCTCTGTTGGTCTTTATAAGTGATGACCCCCTGTTTCGAGGCCTGAAATGGACAGAGGACTGGGAGGTCAGGATATCCCTATATGCGGACGACATTTTACTGTATGTAACAGACCCCACACTAGACAGAATACTTCATGTCCTAACACAATTCAGCTTTTATTCAGGCTACACTATCAATTGGGATAAGTCTCTGATCTACCTTCTCTGGGGCACGGCCCCATGCCTGCTGGCCAGATGCTCCGCCCACATAGTCACATAGGGGTTCCGATAATTAGGCATTTATGTCACTACAGACCTGAGCGCATTTAGAGCCCACAATTTGACACCCATGCTGATACACCTGCAGAAGGATATGGAACGCTGGCATTCCCTTCCACTGTCTTTGCTGGGCAAAGCAGCCTTATTTAAAATGATGGCTCTGCCTTGTTTTTTGTATGCTCTCCAGAATACACCCTACCCCGCCCCTACCTCTTAATTCTGACACATTGACTGTGCGCTTTGCACCCTTCTCTGGGACACAAGCCTCACTCATGTATAGCCAACAAGAAGCCCACACGAAGTTGGTACGATGGAGGCATTGCATTGCCTGACGTGTGGGCCTATTACCGAGCAGCTCAGTTGGTACCTATCAACCATTGGGTCCATCTCCCTCAGACTGAGCCGGCTTATCGACTAGACCATGAGGCTATGAAACCTGGGGGCTTCCAGCAGGTACTGTATGGAGGGAAGAAGCCCCGAACCGTCCCTGTTCCCACGGCAGTAACCCTCGCCATCTGGCATGAAACACTTCATTCAATGGGTTGGAAAAACACGATTACACAGGCCACCCCGCTGTGGGAAACTGCAAGCTTAAGCACTTTGGGCACACACCTGGGCTTTCACAACTGGGACAGTATTGGAATAGCAAAGATGGGAGACCTGTGGAGGAATGGCTCAGTCCTTTCTTTCACAGATTTTCAGGTAGAATACCAGCCAGCACCCACTGAAACATACCGGTACCTACAAATCCGACATGCACTAGACATGACGCTTCAAAGGGGGGTGGACCCCGTTGAGTCCTCCCCGCTCGAAGAGGGCTTACTTACCAAATACATGCCCAAGGCCATTTCTCTCACTTACCGGAAACTCATCAATAACTCCCCTGATGTTTTCGGGAATTTGAGGAGTCAGTGTGAGCAAGACCTGGGTGGGGTGAACAACAGGGAGTGGCAGGAGGCTCTCGTTTCCCAGAGGGAGGTGGTAGTGCTCTCTAGATCCCTAGTCCAGTTGAAAGTCCTTCACAGAAATTACTATGCCTGCACGACCTTGGCAAAGATAAGCAGAGTGGAAACCCCCTTTTGTTTGCGAAATTTCGGATAGGGAGGGAACTTTTGCCATATGTTATGGAGCTGCCCGGTCATACAGAGTTATTGGGAAGCAGTGATGTTATGTCTAAATACTGTGTGTGGGAAGGTCGTTGAGCTTTCCCCTAAGTGTTGCCTGCTGAACATCTGAGGTGAAATGGATCTCACCCGCCTAGACTGGGTATGGATGACTCTGGTACTGATAATAGCGAAACATAACATTGCCCGCGTATGGAAGGTGAGTCACCTGCCGGCACTGGCGGACTGGAAACAAGATCTGGACTGGTGCATGCTGGGAGAACGAGTGGTCTATGCGAGTAGAGGATGTCCAAGGAAATGGACTGGGGTCTGGGGGAAGTGGAACACCTACAGAGGTTTGTGCTCTCCGCCCAGCCCCGTAAGAGCGGAGGGCTACAGTCAAATATAACTGTATCACTACGTAACACTTTGACTATGCCAGGATTGGGAGGGAGGGAATGGGCCTGAGGGAGTCCCCTGAGGGAAGTAGCGTGGCTAAACCACATCCTAATATTGTCTAATGTGCTGCTGCAATGTTTTTGGTTGTTGTTCACATGCAATAAAAAGAATGGCAAAAAAAAATCGTTTGGTGATCCACCTGTGGGTCACAATCAACAGTTTGGGAAATACTGATCTAATATGTCACTACTCCATTTAAAGACCTTACTAACAGCCAGGGCACTACACTCAAGCACATCCTGTACTTCATAATGCGCACTTCTGCAGGTGGCCCACGTAGTGAAGTGTAAAAAGTGTGCTACTCTCATCTGCAGATGCATGTGAGTAATGGAGACCAAATAATTGGCTAACAGATGGGATGCTGATTGTAACTATAGTAAGACGTAGTTCAAGTACAAACTGCCACTTCAAACTATTATATATCAGTAAACTTTTATTATTCTTCTGTCATAAAAACGTTTTTGGAATCAGATTGGGAATGTTGAACCGCACAAACGTTCTCAGAGGTTTTAATAAAATGAGGTCTGCACAGAACATGAGTGAGCACTTACCTGATGGAGCTATCTTGATAGTTGTTAGTTACATACAGTTTGTTTTTGTAATGTCGTGTCTTGTAGTACATAGTAATTATCAATGTACTGTGCTTTGATTTTTTCTGAAATACTTATTATGAAAATGTGAGAATTGATAAATGATGAACCAGTGCTATATGTAAAAGTGAATCTTAAATATTAAACAATTACTGCTGTTTGCAACACATATTTTTCCTAAGTAATTATTTTGCTTTCCTTCTCTTATCTTATGACTGAGCTGACAAAACTTCTCTGGAATGCACTTCTTAGTTTAAAGAAGACATTTATTATCATTACTTCACCACGAGGTTCCTGAAAGACGAGATTAGTAGGTTGGAAGCGCACGTTTAAAAGTAGTCGCAGCAATGAAAGCAAAATATATCAGAGTACTTCTCAGTTGCAATTTACACAGCAAATACATGTGATTATATTATAGCATAACTTCAAAGCAAAGAATAAAAGTCAAAATTGCATCACCGTAGGGCCTATCACTGCTCGTCATCCTTCTCATGCCTGCAAGTTGATGACTCCTGTTCAACTGCGAGAAGGAGATTTTCCACCCAAACGGGAGGCCAGGCAGCTGACGTCCGCTCTTGACTGAAGTCCTGGAGAATCTCCCCTTGCTGCTGCCCAGGGACACCGTTAAAAAAGCCTGGCCCCTTCCTCTCAGACCTGGGAAATAAAACAAGCCATTGGAGATTGACCAGATCTCCTAAGCCTCTCCTCTTCAAAAGGCTAAGTAAAAGGGAAAACTCCAAATATATGCTCTCTTATCACGTTAGGGTTTGTGTGAAATCGATTTGAAAAACACAGCTTGGTCTACCATGTGGAAAAACACAGCTCATCTGCAGTGTCTCAACTGCAATGTCTAACTCCACGTTAAAGCCAATAGGCAGCTAACCTAAATACCAAATGTAATATCTAATGCCATGTTAAAGCCAATAGGCAGCTAAACTGAATACAGAATGTAATGTCTAATCCCACGTTAAAGCCAATAGGCAGCTAAACTGAATACAGAATGTAATCTCTAATGCCATGTTAAAGCCAATAGGCAGCTAACCTAAATACCAAATGTAATATCTAATGCCATGTTAAAGCCAATAGGCAGCTAAACTGAATACAGAATATAATGTCTAATGCCACGTTAAAGCCAATAGGCAGCTAAACTGAATACAGAATGTAATCTCTAATGCCATGTTATAGCCAATAGGCAGCTAACCTAAATACCAAATGTAATGTCTAATGCCACGTTAAAGCCAATAGGCAGCTAAACTGAATACAGAATGTAATGTGCTCCTGATGAACATTGAACAACTAATATGCACAGTGGTGAAACACAAAGTCATTGGTCAAACACAATTAATGGCATAACAGCAATGTATATTGCTGTTTAGAAATACTCATCCATACATATCCCTCACACAATCTTTTGGTGCCATATTGTTCCTGTTCCTTGCCCACATCACATCTTTGGTTGCTACATCTGATCTCAGCAGATTTCCAATTCCTTTAAGATCCATAATGGTTATTCATTTTCTTACAAACACTAACATACGCTGTTGTCACTGCTGCTAGGTAATCAATCATCAATCAATCAATCTGGCCCTTGTCCCCCAAGGGTGTTGCAAATGGCAAGTGATCCTATTGTGGAGCCTGTGGGAATGATGTATGCTGAAGTGATGGAATCAGGTGTGCTCCCTGCCACCTGGAGAGAGGAAATTGTCCTGCCTTTTAAAAAGAAACCAAGAGGGGAACCAGGTGACCTCAAAAACGTATGCCTCATCACCCTACTGCCCATTTTCACCGAGATTTTGGAGAAACACATCAATCAAGAGCTTGCTAGCTTCTTGCTTGTGCATGATTGCCTGGATCCCTCTCAACATGGATTCTGGAAAAACAACAGCACGGCGTCCGCCCTAATTGCCACTACAGATACCATTAGAAGGCAGGCAGATCAGGGAGGTGGCGCCATCCTAATTTTACTAGATCTATTGACAGCTTTTGTCACCATCTCGCCCCAGATAATGGTACAACATTATCATCAGGCAGGCTTGAGGGATTCGGCTTTGGGCATTCTGGAGACATTTCTGCAGGATAGGACCATGCCAGTCAGGGGCAGGGATTTTAAATCAGATCTATTTCAGGTCATCTCTTAGTCTGACCCTTTTTAATCTGGATGTGTCACCCCTTGCTAAACTGGTTCGATAGTTTCCAGGTGTCTTCTTAGGATGATGATGCCCAGATTATCGTCTCCTTTGGAGACAATGTGCAAACTGTGGCAGATAGGTTTCAAAACTGTACGAGAGAAGTTAGCAACTGAATGAGACAGAAAAGGCTGAAAATGAATGGGGACAAAACAGACATTATTATCTTTGGGGCAAACAATTGTATTTGGAAGCACCATTGGTGGCCCTACTCCCATTTCTGAAGCTGAGAACCTCAGGGTCATAAGCGACTATGCCCTGACCTTTGATACGCAGGTAAATATAGTTACGAGTGCCTGCTTTTGGTTAATTAAAATGCAAAAAAAAAGTTTAGCTTTTTTTATATCTCAAGCACTAAGAGTGATGGTGGTCTTGGCACATCTAGATTGGACTACTGTAACACCTTATATCTAAATATAAATCAATCTTCCTTGAACAAGGTGCAGCTCATTCAAAATGCAGCCACCCGGCTGGTGCTCGGGCTATCCAAGTCTGCATCTATCAAGGAGGACCTTAAGGAGCTGCATTGGTTACCTATCAGGAAGCGTATCTTTTTTAAAGCACTGTGCCTGAGCAATAAAGCCCTTCACTTCCAGGGTTCAGGTTATCTGCAAGAGGCTATTAACTGGTATACCCCTAGTTGCCTGTTAAGGTCAGCGGACCGTAGGCTGGCACTGATTCAAAGGAGCAAAAAAAGTAAAATGGGGGGACCGGGCCTTCTCAGTGGCAGAAGCTAAGTTATGGAACTCGCTACCACCCAAAATTAGGGATATTACGCCCCTTTTAATATTTCAAAAACAACATAATACTTGGCTGTTATCACAGTAGTGTTTTCCGGTTCCCGTCAGCCCTTCTTATCTGTTTTAGCGCTTCAATACCGCTGGTCTGAATGCACTTTATAAGTAATACAAATACAAATCAAGTGGTATTTGTATAGCGTGACTTGTCACCCGCAACAGTATCCAGTCACTTGCTGTAGATCTTGAGCCCCTTCCTAAAGTCTGTCAGCAAGGGAGAGATACGGAGGTGAATGGGAAGGGTGTTCCAGGCTTTGGCAGTGAGGTGGAAGAAGAAGCATCCTCTAGGACGGCAACAGCGTATGCGAGGGAGCTGCGCAAGGGCGAGGTGAGCAGAGGTTCCTGGGGGTACAGTGGCATTGCAGATGGTGGTTCAAATAGGCAGGTCTTAGGTCGTGGGAGGCTTTGTAGGCGTGGGTCGGGAGCTTGAAGTGGCACATCTTCTGGACTGGGAGCCTTTGGAGGTCTTTCAGGTCCTGGATGATGTGCTTGAGGATTAGTCTGGCGACTGCGTTCTGGATCATCCGGAGCGTTTGCATAAGTTTAGTGGTGGTGCCTGCATAGAGTGCGTTGCCGTCGTCCAGTCGGTTGGTGATGAGGGCATGTATGGAGACTTAACACACATAGAAGCAGACTTCACCCAAAATGTAAGACATTGTTTTCAGATAGGCCTACAAGTCAGTTTATCAAATTCATTGGAATGTTGAGTTTAGGGCAACCAATTCAGAAATACTCCATAACTACCGGTCCAGTCTGTCAAATGCAGCTCTGCCACAAGAGTAAACAGAGTACAGGAGGGACAGAGGATGGCAGGGGGTAAAACTTCTGGTACATGTGTGTGTTAATTAATATCAATATTAGTTCTAACTTAGATGCAATTTTAGCATGTGCAATACCAATACTTAGAGTGGGCAATATATATCAGCCCATTGGTTGGCTTTCATATCAATCTTATTCATGTTCTTGTATTTTTCCCTCCTGTACAGTAGAGCTTCTTTACCACACTTCTAATTAGATAACTTGTATACTTCCACTGTTTATATTCACTACTTTTTTTTTCTATTTCTTTGCATACTCCATGGGAGTGCATTTTTTCCCTCTCCCCGTGTGGTGCTTTACTCATCATGTATCTGATCCAGGTCTATTATTCCACTAGCCAATCACATTTTTAATTCAACTTCTTTTTTTGGTGAGGAGTGCTCCAAGCAGTGTTTGAACCATCTTGGAATGGTAAATTAAAAGCATTTAAAGAAAAAGGTTCGCCGTAGTAGCCCCCATACATGCGCATTTGGGGCTCATACAGGTGCATATATCATCACATTGGGTAAGCTATTTTCATTTTGTTCCCTTTTGCCAATGTTGTTCATCTTTTTTATTTTTTAACAAGCAGTGCCAAAGCTAAACAATCTCCTAATGCCTAACAAAGGCAAGACCTATTGGCTTTGTCAATGTTTGTTCTGATTTCTTATACAGTTCCGTTTGTCATCCCAACAGCATTTATCCTACTTTGATTTTTTTCTCCAAAATTGTTTTTGGTGCCACATACTCTTTTACCAAGATTTCCAACTCCTTATCATTAAACGTTCTCTTCCTCCTCCTGGAAACTCGCTCCTGTGGCTCTTGCGTTGCCATCTTCTTTGTTTTTGAATTATCAGGGCAAATCATAATGTGTGATATTCTGCTGAAGTTGCTAGGCATACATCAAAAGGAATTGCTCTCTTTTATAATATCACTGTCCTTGAAGATCTGGAAGTGATCTAGCAAAGTACTTCAATTCTGCAGAAGACCTAAGACAACCTCTGTGCAGCATATGCCAAGAGGCGTATCGGTCTTCCGCTTATTGCGCTGCACTTCAGGCAAGTGGACTTGGACAGTCACAGACACCTTAAGGGCCTCTGAACTGCTGGTTTTCCTCCTCAGACTTGGCCCCATTACCAGCCCGCTACATGCGGTGCATAGAGCAGTGATTCTTCACCTGTGGTCCAGGGACCTCTGGGGGTCCGCCAAGGTTTCCCAGGGGGTCCGGAGCTGGTTAGAAAAGTAAATCATATGAACACAATAATAAAGTGTATATAAAGAAAGGAGCAAAATGTAAAATTGAAAATGTAAAACATTCTGTAAAAATGTTGGAATTTTAAATCAGAGGCAAAAAATTAAGTTTGTAACCTCAGATTGATTTGTGGGAGCCGTGCAAGGCCATTAAACACAATACAGTATGGGTGACGAATGGTCGCCATTGAGTTTAGAAAAGCTGCAACCTTCCATTAAAAAAATCGTTTTTTTTGTATTTGATTGTGAATAAAATAAACTATTTTGTTTGTATATCTATTTGATGAATGCTTGTTTCTGTATTTTTGTGTATTGTTTTGTGATTCAAATCATTGAAAATACTTAGGCCTGGCTCCCTGGCTTCCAGCAATGACACAGTGGGGGTCCCTGGATTCCAATAATGATTCAGTGGATGTCCCTGGGTTCCAGTATGAATACGTGGGGGTCCACAGAAGTCAAATGTTAATAACCACTGGTATAGAGCATTCCTTTCTCCAAGCCCTGTGATATTTTGCTGATGCAAATGCTGTTTTTGTCCCTTTCAAAGGGGTTTCGATGACTGTGCACGGAAATGCCTCCTCCATGTCTGTGAATGCACTCAGCTGTAGAGTTGACCTATTTAGCCTCCAAACTAGCAGGGACCCAAAGCTGATAGTGAGTCAGTTGCATGTTTACATGGCAGCTTCACTTGTAGCTTTTGCTTCAGTCACTGAGTTGAGAGAAGCAGGACAGAACAGAGGGGGTTGTTGCTTTTACCTCCCTATTCCCCCAGGGCTTCCAGACTGATCCACGTCACTAGGATATCATTGGTTGTGTTTTCCCTTTCCGATACCCTCCCCCCACCGTGCTCCTTCCTTGGTTATTGCATAGGTCTTCCCTTTCCCACACTCACTTTGCTTTTTTCAGACTCCTCTCATCCTCCAGGATCAGGGTCATTTCCTGGTCTTCCTTGGGCTCATTGGTGCATTTGACTTCGTGGAGGTGGGTGAGTTATTCAATGGGTGATTTCCTGAGACCGGCATACCTTGAACTCCTGGTATTATATTGTGATACTTACTCTGCTCAGACTCTAAAGGGTTTTGTAATGAAGGGGATTCAGAAATATTGCCCGATTTGATGCTGACAACAAACGTATGGTCATGGCCAACCACCTTAGCAAAAAGCTGCCCACTTTCAGAACCGACCAAATTTCTTTCATTTGCACCTTTATGTATTTGTACTGGGCAGAAATGTAGAACCCTACACTTCATATATCATTTGAACTAGGCAGAAGTATAACCTCCTGCACTTAATGTGTCAGAAACCCAAGAAACTGAATAATTTGCAAAAGTTATATATAGGCTTTTCTTCTTATAGATACCAAAGCCTAGCAGTTGAAGATGAGACTTCACCCATCTGATCTAATTTTCCAACAATGTCCTGCTATGAGATATGATCAACATGTTGTCTACATACAGCACCAATTTGATGCTGTGTGGCCTGAGCTGAGCCACCACCGTCTTGAGGACTTTCTTAAAAAGCAGGGAGCTGTAGACACCCTGAAAGGAAGGGCCTTGTAGTGACATTTCTTTTCTCCCAACAAACCTGAATAGTTTGTGATGAGCATAAATAGGAACTGACAGGTATGCATCCTTCAAATCTGCATGCATCATCCAGGCCCTTGATTCTTCAGGCAATGAGCACCTTCCATATTGTGATGTCTGTAAAGAAAGAAACTGCTCAACAATCTGATGTTTATTATAACCGGACAAAATCCCCAGTTCCCGTTCCGAACCAGGAAGCGATTGCTGACAACACACCCTGAGTTTGATTCTAAACCATCTGAACTGCTTCCTTCAGCAACAACTGTAACTTCTTGACTCACCAAATCTTTCTTCATCATGGAAAAAACACATGCGATGAGGAATGGTCAACTGCACTTCTTGGAAGCTAAAAAAAATAAGCTATTTCAGAACTGTGTGTAAACACTGTGGATCTGGAGACAAGTCTGTAACCCTATATCCTCGGGGAAAAATATTCAGTTTGGCAGGACTTACCATTGTTAAGGTTGAACCACCCTAGGCATCTCTAAAATTTGAGCCTCCAGTGGCCTCTCCCATGATAGGGAGGCAAACCCTACCTTATGGGTAAGTGATATTTCATGACCTTATCGTGGGGCATAAAATGAATGTCTGAAAGAGGTTTAATGTTGAGCAAGGCCTTCTCAAAAATGCAGGGGCTGAACACTCTCCTCAAATTCTGCTGAAGTTTGCAAAATGAAGAGAAAGGCTGTTGAAAGTTTCTTGATAAACTTGTCCCCAAATTGCCTTCAGCATAATCACCAAGGGCGAGATGTACAAAGCATTTTTCCAGTCGCAAATTGTTGAGTTCCCAGAATCGGCCCGTTTGCGACCGGAAAAATATTTTTTTTTCAGATGTACAAAATGAGATTCAGTAACTTTCTACCAAATCACAATTTGCATATGTGTTTCAGTATTTGGAAGGTGCATGTTTTGGGCGTCTCTTCCAAATATTGAATCGGTATTGTGTATATTACTGTGTTACGACCACATTCTGGTCATAAAACAATAATATTTTAGCACTATTTTAAAAGTGGTAATAACCCATCCACCAATAGGGAGGGGTCACCTTTGGACTCCTTCCCCTTTGAGAAAGTTGAAAAAAAAAAATTGAGAGCAGGCAGTGACTACTGCCTACTCTTAAAAAAAGAAACATCAAATTTTCATTTTTTTCTTTTTTAAACGCATCCCATTTTCTTTTATGGAAAACTGGATGCATTTAAAAAAAAAAAAAGTTGGCTTTATTAAAAACATAATCATAGACATGGTGGTCTATTGACCTCAGCAGGCCACCATCACTGCGATGGCAGCGATTCCTAATGGGTCGCAAATTGCGACCTACCTCATTAATATTCATGAAGTAGGTCGATTTGCAACCTGCTAGGAATCACTTTTTGGGTAAAATAATTCATACATTAAGAATAGCAATATCTTAATTGCGATTCAGAGATAATTACAATTAGCAAATCAGTATTCCTAATGTCTGCACATCTGGCTCCAAGTTCTTTGCCCACTAACCCAGCGAATATGATGTCAGTCCTCAAAAAGAGAGGGCTGAAGTGTTCTGCAGACACAGCAACATCGGTATTACCTTGTAAACATGTTGCACATTGTGCCAATCCAGATAAATCCACTTGTTTATAATGGTAATGTTTGGGCCAACGCATCGATGCTGTAGGGCAGTGGTTCCCAACCTTTTGACTTCTGTGGACCCCTACTTTATCATTAATGAAACCCAGGGACCCCCACTGAATAATCATTGGAGTCCGGGGACCCCCACTGAGTCATTACTGTATGATTGGGACCTAATTTGTCAATATTTGAAAATATTTTTTAATTTTTTAAGCAGTCGCGGACCCCCTGAGAAGACTTCGCGGACCACCAGGGGTTCCAGGACCACAGGTTGAGAACCACTGCTGTATGGTATTTAATGTTTGTTGTCCTTGTTGCTTGCATTTAAAATTAAGAAAAACTAGCCATAGTTCTGCCTCCAGTCCGAGAACCGACACTGTTTTCTGTCAATTTTGTCAAAGCAGGACTGTGTCCATAGCGACAACGGATTTTGTTACTCGTTTTATTTTTTAGCTTTGCAACTGTAACTTGTGGCGGTCGTGCAAGCAGGTACTCCGACACCTATTGCCTGTCGTAAAGCAGTTTGTGTTAGTGAGTTTTGAGATATCCTTCACTGTTCACGCCTTCACCAGTTAGGCGCAGGTTTATCAGAAGTTTTACCAATGTCTGCATTTGCCTTACTGGTGGAGTTCTCAAATGATGCTGCAGTTTGGATGCTACGGATATTGCCAATAATAAACTGTGGTGTGTCTAAGTGTGCTATCAAAAGGAGTAAAGTATTCACCAAATATTCTGATTACTTTGTATGTCATCAGAGTAGCTATTGAAGATGTTCTGTTTTAAGAAAAAGACATAGCTGCCCGCTGTTAATTTAATCATTTGGGGAGGGAGCGTGAGTGGACCTTCCCTCCCCGAGGCCATTTTGGCCCCCGGGGACCCCATTCTCCAGACCGAAATGTAGGAAAATAGGGAGAGGGAGCCGCGTGGCCCCCTTCTCTCAGTCATTTTAGGCCCCAGGGACCCTACGTCCTGGGGCCGATATTTTTGTAGATCCATTGTAGATCCCAGGGACCCCCGTACCCCAGGACGAAAACTCAATTTAAACGGAGGTGGGGCTTGCAGCACCCCTCACTTAGCCTTAAAAGGCTGGGGCTGGCTCACTTACTGTACCTGAGATAACTATAGCTGGTGAATTGAAGTGATTATTTTAGTTTAAACGTTACCTTGTCACTAAAACTTTCACCTATGAAAGTACTTTAACGTTTTTTTGTGAATTTCGACGTTTTTTTAATGTAAAGTAAGATATAATTAAAATTCTAAACTATAGTGCATGCAGGGAAACGTGTTTGCTCCCACCTGGCAGGAACATTTTTAAATCTCCCGCCAAACAGGAGCAAACGTGTCTTCTCTGCCTGCATTAGTGTGGGGGGGAAACACAACAGATATTGCTCCCACTCAGAGGGAGCATGCAAAATTAGCTGCTCACTCCGGTTGGGAGCAATGCCCGCTTCCACACTATGTGCCACCAACTTGAGCTATGTGGATGCCCTGGTGCCCAAGAAGGGTCGGGAAGGGGTGCCTCATGGCCCCTCCTTTTAATTATGTACTTTGGCCCAGGGGGTTGGGGTCCCTGGGACCAAATAAAGCTCGGGGAGGGGGGACTCTAGACCCGCTCCCCTTTGTCTTAGGTTTTAGCCCCGGAGGATGGGTTCACTGGGGGATAATAGGGCTCTGGGAAGGGGGCCACCTCCTATTTTTTATGAAACACGGCCCTGGGAGATTGGGTCCCTGGGGCTTAATAAGGATCAGGGAGGACGAGAGTGTGGCCCCCTTCCCTTTTCATAGGAATGTGGTCCCAGGGATGGGTCCTCAGGGACCAAGAAGGCTTGGGGAGGTGGGTGGGGTCGCACGCCCCTCAGCTTAATTATAGAATGTGCCCCGCCTGATGGAGTTTTCTGGCATAATAAAGCTTGGGGAATGGGCAGCAGCCCCCAGCTCTTTATTACTGCATTTAGTCCCGGGGGATGGAGTTCCAGGGGCCTAATGAGGCTCTGAGGGTGCATGTCCCCCAGCTTAGAATTTGGGGATGGGGTCCCTGTTGGTCTAATAAGGCTTAGGGAGGGGGATTGAATGGCCCTCCTCCCCTTTAAATAAACAAAATGCCCAAGGGAATGAGGTTCCTGTGTCCTGAAAGTCCTGAAAGGCAACCGTACTGTGCCTCAGCCTGTGGGGGGGTTGACCACAGGGCCAACACCCCCACCACCCACAGCCAAAGGCCACATGGATGGGTTAACTCAAAGTCCATTTAATAGTGAAGTGTTCTTGATAGCCTTACAATTCTTACAGTGCAGAGATACCGATACAAACAAAAAGACCAAAGGCAGCCAACACATGTTCCAATCACTTGATGTTTTCAAGGCTGCCTGTTAATGTAAGACAATAAGGAATGATGCTGAGTAAGGTTGTGTTTCATAGTGTAGTAATCCCCACAAAAAAGTGCACCCTTGGTTGGCTGGGCACATTTACCATGTGAGCACCTTTGAACATTGTATACAGTTTAGTTACTTACTTACTACTTATGACCTCACATATAAAATCACTTATGGCATGTTCTATGACACTATGGCATTATTTATGACATCACGGATAGAACCTCATTATGTTTGTTTTCAGAGAATATATATATATATATATATATATATATATATATATATATATATACACATAACTAGAGGGAGAGAGAGAGAGAGATTCAGAGTGATCCGTTAAGGAGCAGCCAAGAAATGTTTTTCTCCAATCATTTTTCCATTGGAACGTTAGGCACAGCTACTACAGCACAAACGGCGGAATGGACTTACACCAAATCTGGCAGAAAGCTAGATCTTGCTTTTTGTGATTTGGTGTCAGCCCCCCCTGAAGGCATATTGGGGGGTTGCCCACAATCTTCCCCTAGGGAGCAGAAAGTCCACCAGACACCAGTATAGATTTGTTAAAAATAGAAGTGGTGGTGTGGTCTGCCTAGGCAGCTGTCTGTGCCCCACCCCATAATGGCCCTAGCAGTCTTTCTGACTCCCAGGAAGAAGATTGGAGGGGCTTAACCCCAATCTGCCTACCTAGGGGAGGGGGAAGAAAGTCCAGTAGACACCCGGGAATATTTGTTTAAAAAAAAAAAGAATTGGGTGGGAACAACCCATCAGGTATAATGCCATGGCCCCACTCAGTAAAAGCCACAGCAGTTTGTCTACCCTTGCATGTGTTAAAAAAACAGAAGAGGAGTAGGTTAGGCCCTCACAGTCATCACTCTGCGTTTTCATTCCAAACAGTCACTGCAGTCTTCCCCCACCCCATTATGCAGATGGAGGAGCTTTCCTCCAGAAACAAAAGGGATATTTTGTTTTTAGAAAACATATCCTAAGGCCCTCAACAATCTTTCCGTCCCCACTGTGAGACAGAAAGCTCAGTACACCCAGGGATTTTTAAAATAGTTTTTTAAAAGAATGGTTTTGAGGCCGGCCTTTATTGGACCACATGTCTTTCCGTCCCCTTGTGGCTTAGAGTATCCCAACACCTGTGGCAAACAAAAGGATATTTTTAGTCTTTTTGGCATAGTTTAACATATGGACTGGCAAAGAGGGGGTAAATCTCAATTTCCTCTCACTTGCCACGATAAATGACCACACTATTTGGGTTTGGAGTTAGCCGGCAATCAGGGACCCTACAAACACTGGGCATTTCTGCAATCTAGAGACCCCCGGCAAATCCAGGATGTGTGGATCCCACTCAGAATGCCCTGCAAACTTTACACTTGGACTACAACTGCACATCTTCCTCAGATTTCTGTGAGGGATAGTTTAGGAATTAATGGACACCATCAATGCCCCTATGTGTCTAGTTTTTAGAAATGTTTGGGTTTGGTAGGTTTCCTGTTGTAAGGTAGACACTGGAATATTAATTGAAGTAAAACAATCTTCTTTATTTCACAGTTGAAGTACTTCAGGAAAACATTGCTCAGATGTTTCCCACAAGAAAGGTTTCATGTCACCAACTGTAAGGATCAAACCAGGGGTTGAAAGAAAAAGGTGGGAGTCAAGTAAAGGCAGAAGAGAGGCAGGGTAAAATGGGCAGTTACAACATTTCCTTTTGTAGCGGTTGAACCCAGGCCTAAATACCACAACTGCCCATTTTACCAGAATGGGTATTTTCAAGGCAAACATTTGATGTCCTCTACATTGAGTGTTGGGGTCTTTCCTGTCAAGACAATAGTACCAGTTGACAAAGTGGAGTACAGTTTTATCAGGAGAAGTGAGGGAACACAGAATATTGGTACCTTTGTATTATCAACTGAGTTCCTCTCCAGTTTTGGCTTCTAAATATGCAACCACCCATGCCTTTTGATGCAAAACCCTATCAAGAACAATAGTAAACAGGGTTTTGCACCAAACGTTGACGCCATTTGAAAGGAGGTGTTAAAAGGAGAAGTGGTTTCATTTCTCCTTTCTTTTCCGACTTTGCATGTGTGCTGCACAGACAATTAAGTCTAAGCATAGTATTTTGTACTGTAAGGCTATTCTTCCAGTACAAAATGCATGCAAGATTCATGCACACACCCTTTCACTATGTCCCAAAGGTGTGCACGTGGCGCACAGCAGCTACAATCTGTGCCCCTGCTAGTGAAAGGGTAGGAGAGAGCCCTATCTCTGTAGATATGGCTCTCTCCTACTCTCTCCCTGTCACCCAGCGCAGCATCTTTGGTTGCTACGCTGCATTGCCTGGCATCTTTGTAAATCTGACCCAATATGTTCTCTAAATCATATGTTGGCATGGGCAATCCCAAATTCAGAGCTATATACATAACCACTATTCCTTAAGTCGGTATCTTGGGCACAATTAGAAAATGCATAGATTGCCTTCATACCCATTTTCATAAAATTTTACCATATGAATTACTACATGATCAATACATCAAGAAATATTAATATGAGCGTGCATCAGTGTTTGGCTCTGGGTATAGCATGCTTTTGGACAAACAACAATACTATATATCCCTGCAACTAAAAGGGTCAAATGGATGTAACTGTATATTACTTTTATGAATTGTTCAAAAGCTCAGGAGATGGTAATTTTAGCACAGAAATGGCAGAAATTTAGCACAGTGGCATTGCTCCACTCTGGGCTGGTGCTGCAATGCCCAATGGCCCCCACAAGGGGACTCTTTAACAGAGATCTTTTGATCGCCAATGAGAGACTGGAGTGTTTAATGTACGTCCAGTCAGTGGGCGAGAAAATTGGAAAAAGTGTCTTAAAATCAATTATAGACTAGGTGGAATTATGTGTGTACTATGTGGTTAATAGAATGCCCAGTGTATGTTGAAGTTAAAATCAAAAGAGACTGCAGGGTATCAAGGTCCAAGACCAAGGGGGTCATTCTGACCCCGGCGGTCTAAGACCGCCGGGGCCAGGGTCAGCGGGAGCACCGCCGACAGGCCGGCGGTGCCCCGCAGGGCATTCTGACCGCGGCACTTCGGCCGCGTTCAGAAGAGGCAAACCGGCGGTCTCCCGCCGGTTTACCGCTGCCCTTTGAATCCCCCATGGCGGCGCAGCTTGCCGCCATGGGGGATTCTGACACCCCCTACCGCCATCCTGTTCCTGGCGGTTCGCCCGCCAGGAACAGGATGGCGGTAGGGGGTGCCGCGGGGCCCCTGGGGGCCCCTGCCGTGCACATGCCAATGGCATGGGCACGGCAGGGGCCCCCGTAAGAGGGCCCCGCAAAGTATTTCAGTGTCTGCTAAGCAGACACTGAAATACGCGACGGGTGCAAACTGCACCCGTCGCACCCCTGCAACTCCGCCGGCTCAATTCTGAGCCGGCGTCCTCGTTGCAGGGGCATTTCCTCTGGGCCGGCGGGCGCTCTTTTGGAGAGCGCCCGCCGGCCCAGAGGAAATGTCTAAATGGCCGCCGCGGTCTTTTGACCGCGGTGCGGTCATTCAGCGGCGGTAGCTTGGCGGGCGGCTCCCGCTGCCCGCCAACATTAGAATCAGGCCCCAAGTCTCTAAGGTGTAAAAGTGTTTGTCTTATGTAAGAACAAATGAGTTACTTGAATCTTATTTATAGGTCAACATGTTTCATGCCTGAAGTTGTCGAGGAGCAATTAGTTGCCATTTCATCAGGACCCCAATTCTCATGTACCTAATCTTCTAGAAGAGTGAGGAGCTGTCAATGTATATCTCTATTCTCACCCCTGTGAAAGGTGTGGGAAATCTATACCTTATGGCAAACATGAACGGACTCAAGGTATTGCATGACTACTTTGTTCAATAAGTAGGGACCCTCCAAAACATCAAAGGTCCTCATGGATAATGATAACGTGACTCATGAGAAAGCAAATATTTGTGCTCTGCGGTCAAAGGCATATTAACCTACCCCCATCCTCGCATCCAAAGACACCTTCGGCTGCGAGGATGGCCGGAGGTTACTACGCCGTAGACCATGGAGCACAAACTATGTGAAGTAGGGTCAACACGTTTCTTGCGATTGTGGCCCAACGGAATCTTAGGCAATTCGTCAGGACCAAAGAAGATGACGACAACCCTACACCTGATTGTGAATGAAAGTGTGTATTACATAAATGTGCCCAATCAATACTTAAAGTCAACTATACCTGCTATGGTACAGGATATCTGAAAACCAACCCTATTAAAGTAGTGTTTGTGCCCCTTAGGATTGGGCAGAGGACCGCGTTTAGCTGCGTAAACAAAGTGATTCCATGCAGTAATTCACCTGTGACCTACCCTCCTCTGCCGCCCTGGAGGTGCGAATAGATATTGTTTGGGCACATTTATTTTAAGCTATCGTGGGCCATTAGACCCTAGGAAAGCATTTATTTGTTTTTACTTGTCAAGGGGAGCACCTCATTAAACCGTCTTTGGTACCCCTTGGACATTTCTAACTACTCACTGCACCACCCTACACTCATGATATCCTCACTTGTACTCATCATTACGGCAATTAAATTAAAAGACCTGAACAAAGAGCACCCTTGAGGCCCGTTAGACATTGCAGAGGTGGTCCAAGGAGGAGCAGCACAATGAGGAACTATGACACCCTTCTGCGTGTGTGAGGGCGTTCACTTCTGATCAACTAGATCCCCCGATCCAGTTGACCAGCCCCGACTGACAGCTTCTCCTACTCCAATTTTCTTTCCCTAGAGGAACAGCATCCATCTTTGTTTAATCACTCATTAAAGACTCCAGTGCTATAGCAAATTATAACGGGGATCTCCCTGTTTGGTGCCTTTAGCTTTTTCTGTTGAATCAAGCTACATGAAATGAATATAGAAGGCATATGTCCCAAATGAAATTCTCTCCTAGGCTGACCCGCTGGAAATCCATAAGAATAAAAGTCTATTCCATAAAGTCAAAACCCTTTTGCCATCTAATAGCACAGTGAACACAAAATTGTCTGTGTAAGTTTGATGCATTAGGCTGAAATGGTCTGTAATTTATGTGCCATGCAATGCAGTGATGTAACAAAGGTCCCCGCACGCCCTGCACTGTGGGGGGGTCCCCCGAGCTTCAGGGGGTCCCCTCAGCACAGTACCTTGGCTGGAAAGCTCTGGAGTGAGTCTGGAGCGGGCCCCTCAAAGTACTTTGCAGGGGGCCCCCTCAAGTTTTGTTATGCCACAGATGCAACGCCCAGGGATAAATGCAGATTGATCAGGGAGAGCAAGGCCCTACATATATGGCATGTGCTCTCTTGCAAGTATCTTCACCAAAATATTTGTGTCTATATTGATTAAGGACAATAGTGAGCCACTTTCCATGCTTAAGAAGCATACATATGATCACCTTTCTAAGAGTTTGCAGTAGAATTTCCCATTGTCAGCCCCTCCTTTCACAGCCATTGGGTAATTATATTCTGCCCTAGATTTAGCGGTATCTATTATTTAAGAGCTTGAAATAGGATGGCTGGGGGATCCCATCTCAATATTGTCTTATGGTAACATAAGAGGTGGCAGTTTGCAAGGATTATAGGTGGGTGCAATAATTAGCAAATGCTGACAAAATGTTGAGAGTGCCTGTTATTGGATTGCCTGTGTCTTCCTCCATTCCAGGAACCTCATGTAGGGACTGTTATAAGCAAAACAAGCTGTTTAGTGTTCTGTCCAGTCACTATCCTTCACCATGTCTTCTAGCACTCCAATATTTACTTCACAATTTAACCTCTCTATCCCCCATGCCCTGATCTCACCTAGTTCTTTGTTGAAGTTAAGACATTTAATTTTGCCTTCAGGGCACTGAAGCATCAATTGAATAGGTTTAAGTACTCTGTCATCTTTTGAGATACCTACACCTCTGATGCCTGCCTTAAAGGCGTTCCAAAGCATCCCAACACTACTATAGTATCTTGTGTTCAGCTGGAAGCATTAACCAATTGCCTGCAGTACAGTAGTGACGATAAGAGGAATCACCACATTGATCACTTGATCCCTCAAGAAGGGACTGTCTGCAGCAGCACAGGACTCGAAAAATCATAAAAATGCTACTAGACCTGCAGGTTGAGTAACCTGAATAATCTACTTGTCCTAACTGCAATATACTTGACCCGTAAATGGGTCTCTTAGTGTGTGATCCTAGGCAAATATTGTATTTTAAAGGGTTGCCTTTTTCTTCATTCTCACATATAAGCGCACCTTCAAATATATGAGTTAATGATTTCTGCTGTGCAAGAAAACCTCTTGTGTTTAATAAAATAGACTAAACATTTGCTCTGTGTATAATAAGAATCTAGCCCACATATACGGTACACATGACCAATGACTTGCCTCTTAGTTTACTCATAGCATTGCCATCAGGGCAGGAGTGTTTCTCATTTTATGTTTAAACACTCGCTTTTAATAAATATTACTAAAGAATGATGTGACAGTGCACTGTCATTTGCATACAGCAAGTTTCCCAAAAATGTCCAAAAACCTTATCACTAACTTGCTACATTACTGATAAAACAATGTAGTGTATTAACAAAAATCTGTGAAAATTGTGTTTTAAAAAACATATTTATCATTTGCACATCACCAAGTAAAGTGTTCTGATTTGTTTTCATCCTATTAAAACATTTTTTTCATCACACGGAAGTGCAAAGAAGTGGTCTTTCACAATTAATGAAATATATTTTTAAATGTTTATAAAGTTGACTTAGTTCTTTAAGTGGTGTGTGGTAGGAAAAACCTAACACCCTACAGTCTTTGATTTCACACTCTTTGCACAGCAGGTCAGACACTTCACCTTACAAAATCCTGGAACTCTGCAGTCAGATGGAAAAGTAATTGTAAGAAAACAAAATGACTTTTGACCTCTGTCTCCGAAAACAGAGGGTAGGAAGTTGGCTGTGTATGTGCTATTTCAAAGTAAGAATTAGCATGCAGAGAGTCCAAGGGTTCCCCTTAGAGGTAAGATAGTGGCAAAAAGAGATAATTATAATGCTCTATTTTGTGGTAGGGTGGTCGAGCAGTAGGCTTGTCAGAGGGTAGTGTTAAGCATTTGTTGTACACACACAGGCAATAAATGGAGAACACACACTCAAAGACAATTCCAGGCCAATAGGTTTTTATATAGAAAAATATATTTTCTTAGTTTATTTTAAGAACCAAAGGTTCAAGATTTACAAACAATACTTTAAATGAAAGGTATTTCACTTAGGAACTTTAGGAACTTTGAATTAGCAAAATAGCATATACAGTTTTCACACAAATGGCAATAAGCTATTTTAAAACTAGACACTGCAATTTTCAACAGTTCCTGGGGGAGGTAAGTGTTTGTTAGTTTTGCAGGTAAGTAAACCACCTACAGGGTTCAAAGTTGGGTCCGAGGTAGCCCACCGTTGGGGGTTCGGAGCAACCCCAAAGTTACCACACCAGCAGCTCAGGGCCGGTCAGGTGCAGAGGTCAAAGTGGTGCCCAAAACACATAGGCTTCAATGGAGAAGGGGGTGCCCCGGTTCCAGTCTGCCAGCAGGTAAGTACCCGCGTCTTCGGAGGGCAGGCCAGGGGGGTTTTATAGGGCACTGGGGAGGACACAAGTCAGCACAAAAAGTACACCCTCAGCGGCACGGGGGCGGCCGGGTGCAGAGTGCAAACAGGCGTTGGGTTTGCAATAGGATTCAACGGGAGACCCAGGGGTCTCTTCAGCGAAGCAGGCAGGCAAGGGCTCCTCGGGGAAGCCACCACCTGCGCAAGGGAGAGGGCCACCTGGGGGTCGCTTCTGCACTGAAGGTCAGATCCTTCAGGTCCTGGGGGCTGGGGGTGCAGTGTCTTTACGAGGGGTCGGGTTCTTTGAAGCAGGCAGTCATGGTCAGGGGGGAGCCTCTGGATTCCCTCTGCAGGCGTCGCTGGGGGGGGGGGCTCAGGGGGGTCAGCTCTGGCTACTCACAGGGTCGTAGTCGCCGGGGAGTCCTCCCTGTAGTGTTGGTTCTCCGCAGGTCGAGCAGGGGGCGTTGGGTGCAGAGTGCAAAGTCTCACGCTTCCGGCAGGAAACGGGTTGTTTTTAAAAGTTGCTTCTTTGTTGCAAAGTTGCAGTCTTTGTGAAACAGGGCTGCTGTCCTCGGGAGTTCTTGGTCCTTTTAGATGCAGGGTAGTCCTCTGAGGCTTCAGAGGTCGCTGGACCCTGTGGAACGCGTCGCTGTTGCAGTTTTTCTTGAAGTGGGGAGACAGGCCGGTAGAGCTGGGGCCAAAGCAGTTGGTGTCTCCGTCTTCTCTGCAGGGCTTTCAGGTCAGCAGTCCTTCTTCATCTTAGGTTGCAGGAATCTCATTACCTAGGTTCTGGGAGCCCCTAAATACTCGATTTAGGGGTGTGTTTAGGTCTGGGGGGTTAGTAGCCAATGGCTACTAGCCCTGAGGGTGGCTACACCCTCTTTGTGCCTCCTCCCTGAGGGGAGGGGGACACATCCCTAATCCTATTGGGGAAATCCTCCATCTGCAAGATGGAGGATTTCTAAAAGTCAGAGTCACCTCAGCTCAGGACACCTTAGGAGCTGTCCTGACTGGCCAGTGACTCCTCCTTGTTTTTCTCATTATCTCCTCCGGCCTTGCCGCCAAAAGTGGGACCGTGGCCGGAGGGGGCGGGCAACTCCACTAGCTGGAGTACCCTGGGGTGCTGTAGCAGAGGGGGTGAGCCTTTAAGGCTCACCGCCAGGTGTTACAGTTCCTGCAGGGGGAGGTGAGAAGCACCTCCACCCAGTGCAGGCTTTGTTACTAGCCACAGAGTGACAAAGGCACTCTCCCCATGTGGCCAGCAACTTGTCTGGTGTGTGGCAGGCTGCTAAAACTAGTCAGCCCACACTGGTAGTCGGGTATGGTTTCAGGGGGCATCTCTAAGATGCCCTCTGGGGTGTATTTCACAATAAAATGTACACTGGCATCAGTGTGCATTTATTGTGCTGAGAAGTTTGATACCAAACACAGTTTTCAGTGTAGCAATTATGGTGCTGGGGAGTTCGTGTTTGACAGACTCCCAGACCATATACTCTTATGGCTACCCTGCACTTACAATGTCTAAGGTTTTGCTTAGACACTGTAGGGGCATAGTGCTCATGCACTTGTGCCCTCGCCTATGGTATAGTGCACCCTGCCTTACGGCTGTAAGGCCTGCTAGAGGGGTGACTTATCTATGCTATAGGCAGTGTGAGGTTGGCATGGCACCCTGACGGGAGTGCCATATCGACTTAGTCGTTTTCTCCCCACCAGCACACATAAGCTGGCAAGCAGTGTGTCTGTGCTGAGTGAGGGGTCTCCAGGGTGGCATAAGACATGCTGCAGCCCTTAGAGACCTTCCCTGGCATCAGGGCCCTTGGTACCAGGGGTACCAGTTACAAGGGACTTACCTGGATGCCAGGGTGTGCCAATTGTGGAAACAAAGGTACAGGTTAGGGAAAGAACACTGGTGCTGGGGCCTGGTTAGCATGCCTCAGCACACTTTCAAATCATAACTTGGCATCAGCAAAGGCAAAAAGTCAGGGGGTAACCATGCCAAGGAGGCATTTCGTTACTCAGAGCAACTGGGACAAGATAAGATCAAGATTTAAAGTTAAAGGTATCTTGATTGCTCCTTCATTATCTGGCTCAACAATACACCTGTTCTTTGTCAACTCTCCAAAAGGGGCAAGAAGGTCCTAAAAATAGCTCGACATTCTAAAAAGTGGCTCGCCATAGCAGGTGGGCGTGTAGATTTTTCGAGGCCTGCAGCAGCACTGGTGATCATTCAGACAAGTGCACAGCCTTATGTGTTAGCAGCCAATAATGAAGACATATGATACACTGAAGAAAAATATGTATATTCTCATCTCAGTGGATATTTCTGGTATTATATATTGGCATGGTTGTGTTGCTGCATAATCTTTGTGATTGAACTAGAGACCAACTGCACCACCCTGGTAGGAACTGAGGTTCAGTCCATGGGGGGTCCAAGACTATGTTGCATTCAAGGCTTCCACCCCACAAGATGATTGTGTGTGGGTCAACCCCCCGTGCACGTGACATACTTTGTGAAAAAAAAGCTAGGAGTATTCACATTTGAACTGTGTGTGTTTAGAAGAGCTATGGACCATCATAGATTAGAAAAGGAATCGACCTGCTGCATCGGACAAACCTTAACACATCTACATGGTGCCTATTTACTTTCATGAATTTTTACAGTATTTGTCATTTACCCTCCAACATTCCATGAAAGCAGTCCTACTCCACTGGTCTTAGGATCATTAGCTATACATTTCTGAGGAATATAATGGAGGATGTGCTGTTACCCATCTATTTTTATCTACTGCACGTTTTGCCAGGTAAGTTTGTGCATATGCTATTCTTCATCTCATATATTCTAACCAACACAGGTTTAACAAAACAAATAACAGGTATAGATCTATGACCCACTCATGTCCCATAGTGGTCCCCAAACTGACCAGTGGAATTCCATATCCCTCTCAAAATGAGAAAGTGAAACCCAGGAAAGTGTGTGTAATGTCATTCTGAGTAGAGTAGCACCAACTCCCAATGTATATTTGATGCTTCGAAAGATATGATTCCACTTTTCACGTCAGACTACAACATTTAAATTTTATATCAAAATGAATATCATAATGCATGAGTGTCATTTGCAAGGTAGATTAAGGAGGGCCAAATCACTTCCAGAAGTGACTAGCCATGCCCCATCCAGACTGCATAATCTCTTAGGACCCCAAATATGAAAGACAGCATGGCAGTTTGTGGCGGATTTATATAACAGATTGCATGACTATTTGAACAATAAACTACTTACAAACTTGGTGAAAACTTTGTAATAAATAGTATGACAAATTGGAACTTAAATTGCATGAAAAAATTGTCTAATGTTGTGAGTAGTCCACGGAGTAATGTTCTACCTCTGCACAAAGCCACTCTTGCACTTAGGAGCAGAAAGTCCTATATGAACGCCAATACATTACAACACAATACAATGCCATTTCAAAGTTGCTAATGGCGTGAAGCATCCCACATAACTCAGAACAAACAACTTTAACCTATATAAAGAAGAGCTCAATAATGTTCATGAAATGCGTATTACAAAAAGCATAACAGCATGACAGACTGTAACATTTATACATGAATAAATCACTAACACTGCTCTCACAGAGTGGTGTGCTGCCCACCCATAAACGCTTCAGCTTTTGGTTACTTTCTCTTTCAGTAGTCACAGGAGGCACACACAGGAAGTTGACTGAGGGCAGCCCCCCTTGACCACAGTGTCACTACAGGGGACTCCCAGTGTTCTACCCTCCATGGAGCCCTCAATGTAGTGAAAACAGGCATCTACCCAGAGCTTCTCACCAACCACAGCGAATATTACATGCATTAGCGTGAGTGGGTATGTTTGCATGGAGTGCATGACAGACTTATTAGTAGGGATCTCGGTCCTGAAGAAAGCCATGGGCGCCTGTACTTTCAGGCTGAAACATGTCATCCAGTGGGATACAGGAGCGATAGCCATGCGCGTTATCCCCACTTGCCATTTACTTTCAACATCCCTCTAGAAACCTACCAAATAAAGAGATACTACAGGTTTATCGAAATGAATTATTAACCATCATCTCAGCATCCTCATCTCATGGCTAAGTGGGACTTACCCTCTAACAACAAAGCACTTATTGTTTTTTCTGGGACTTCATCCACCTCCTAAACCGTGCTTAATTTGTAAATAAAAACGTGCCGGTGCGTTAAGTCCTCTCATGAAACACGGCGTGATCCTGAAGCCACCTCAGGCCTCTTCAATCCATATAAAGCCACTCTCTACCCCTTCAGCTCACTCTAGCAGCTTTCTACTTTCTCCCTTTGTGACGCTTTTTCGTTTTTCCCTTCCTGTGTCTTTCCCATATGTGTCTTTTAATCGCAGCAAATGCTTGAGGCAAAAGACTAAGCCCCGGCCCGCAAAAATAAGTGCCTGTGCTCAGCAGCGGAATCAACAAGCACAAATTAAGCACTGCTCCTAAACTATTGTCAGATGGATGCAACAGCCTAGGGAAGAAGCATGCCACCTAGGTCAGCGTGGAGGGTTTGTCTTAATGTTTTATATAAAATGGAAGACATAGGGTTCCCTTATTCTGGTGACTCTTGGGTGACACCCTTCCCAGGTAGCATTTTGTTTATTGAGGCAGAATTGCACAGGGGAGCTCAGCACAGGGCAGCCATCATCTGATTTTATGAAGGTCTTTAAAGGAGTGTGTCTGTTCACAACTGCTTGTGTGGCTCATGTGGTCCCAACCTTCATTGCAGGTGGTTTTCGTGGCAGAGAGATCAGGACACCGTGTAGCCTGCAGAGCGTGTGGGAGAGAAGCAGCAAAAGCAGACGGTAGGAATTGCTCGTTTCCCTGGCAGGAGACTAAGTTTTGGTTACTTTCCTCTTCTTTTATCAGCTCAAGGAGATACAGCTGAAGTTTCAGGGGCACGGAAAACGATTCTTGCTTGAAGGAAACTTTCCTCTCTGTACTTCCATGCAATGTTTGCAAATGTCCACGTCATTCCCGTGGCACGTAGACAAAACAAAGTTGCAGTTCTTTGCCTCGCTTCTTATCGTAAGTGGCCATATTAAAAAAAAAAAAAAACAGGAAAGAAGAAAATTAGCTGCTCCTTTTTGCTGGAAATCAAAAGTCGCTATAGACAACCTGCAGGAAAAACTAGAACGGGAAAAAGAAAATCTCAGAAAAAACACAGACAACTTTCAATTCATAAAGCAGCCAACCTGAAATAAGCAAAGGAAGCTCCTGGCGCGTTTCAATCGAGTTACAGCTTGTCAGACAAGCATAGCTGTGTCCAGACCCAGCGTGGCACCCTGTGTAGGTCACAACCAGAGGCTTGGAAAGCTGGCCACTTAACTTTGTGTGGCCCTCTCAGATTGTGAGCATTTTGTTTAGTAATGACACCCAGCACTTATAAAGTAATAATACTTTATCTAGAACGGTAAAAAGTCATTGTCATTTCTCAGCTCAGCGTCGATAGCACTAGCTAATCCTATGCTTGAAGAAATTACTGCAAAAATTACAAAAAACTATGGGCCAGATGTACAAAGCAATGGTCGCAAAATACTGGTCACAATTCTACTGATAGAGTTTTTATGCGACATATGCAGCTGACCTAGAACCAAGACTAGTCACCCAGTATGCAGCAGCACTCAAGGCAGGCCAGTTGCCGATCTCTGCCAAAAAAGCGCTGGTCGTTCCACTCCTGAAGCCAGGTCGCCCCCCCTCAGGATGTTGGGTCTATCCCCCGCTGTCCATGTTAAAAATGGATTGCAAAGTTTTGAGCAGAATCCTGGCCCCTGGGCTCCTGCCACACATGAGCACCCTGATCCATGCCGATCAGGCTGGATTCATACCAGGATGGAGCTCCAGGCTCTTGACCCTCTTCAAGGTGGATATCCAGAACAAACGTAGGGCTGCAGTAGTGGCGATTGACATTGAAAAAGCGTTTGATAGTCTGAGCTGGAATCTCCTCTATACCATGATGGTGAAGATAGGACTGGGTCCTGGATTCATTGAATGGATGCGACTCCTTTACTTGGTGCCCAGGGCCTGGGTTAGTACCAGCAGGACCGTATCTGGCCAGTATGTTGTGGAGAGGGGGACAAGACAAGGATGTCCACTTTCCCAGTTGCTGTGTGAGATAGCGATCAAGTCTTTTGCTGGCGGCGCACAGGATGGGGAGCCCTATTGGGTCCTAAATGCGCAAGGCTCATTGTATCGTATCGCCCTGTATGCAGATGACATGCTTGTGTTCCTGTGTGACGTGGAGACAGATCTACTGGAGGATATCTAGCTCTTTGAGCGATCTGGAAATGCTTTGGGGGCTTCACATTAACTGACAGAAATCTAAACTGTTCCTGCTTTCGGGCAGTGCACCACGGCCTCAGGAACTGCATGGGCTTACCTGGGAAGATGGCTGCCTAAAATACCTGGGTGTCAAGATCTACCATAGTACCTACTAGACGGCAATATTGGTTCACCTGTCAGGGCTCTATGGGTCAATGTTGAAATCAGGAAATCCTGCTACTGTCAGTGGCAGGGAGAATAGCTGTGGTGCAGATGGTAGCGCTCCCCCGATTTCTGTACTACTTTTCCTTGTTGCCCATTCTCATACCACGCCGTGTTGTTTGGGAATTGAACTCGCTCCTCGTGGCGCTCGCGTGGGGAATGGGCAGGCAGCGGGTGGCGATGTCTAAACAATAGCGTCACACAGCTGAGGGGGGGCTGGCAGCACCGGATATGGAAGCTTGCTATTTGGCGGTACAGCTCCAGTGGTTTAATCAATGGTCGAACGATCGAATGGACCCAAACAGGGGTATCAAGGGCTTGACTGCCAGTAGCCAGATGCTATTTCAGCATCTGCTGGACCACAGACAACTGCTATGTGGTGGTCCTATGGCCCTCAAAGTGATCCATCATTGTTGGCGGCGCTGCCTTTAGTAGACCCAAGTTTGGAGACCCTATTCCCGAGATGTGCCCTAGGTAGGGCTGGAGATGGCGGCCGGAGGAGAGGCGCAGCCAGGTCTGACATAGTCGTCAGCATTCGGGGTGACCCGGATCTCCCGGCTCGCAGTGTTTAGCTCTGTAGAAGGAGGAGGTTTAAAGACTCAAAACTTCAATAAAAACAGATCATCCTAAAAAACTGGTTATACCCGCTTTCTTTACATCCAGCTGCCTAATGACTAATTTGAAAAACTTACCTATGCAACCAAATGCTTTGTTTTTTTCTAAGCAGATATTAATCTCTTTGTTGATTGTAGAAAACCTAGACACTAGAAAAATTGTGTGTATAATTGTTTTACAGAGAACATAAACAATGAGCTCTATTAATTGTAAAATCTTGCAGCACAGGTGACAAACTCTTTTGTTTGTGTCCAACCCTGAGAACCCACCTACCCTACACCCTTCCCCGCCTCTGGGACTGGAAACTCAGACCTTCCTTGGGTTCTCCTTGCCAACTTTGGTCTATCAGTGAGCATGTTTCCACATTATCAAACGTGAAAGCAGCCATCCTCCGCAAGCATGACTAGGACTGTCAAAAGCAGGGAATCAACATGCAAAGGCTCCAATTAATTTTCAACAGGTGGGCAACCACCTACCTTTAAACCCCACCTACATGTTCACCACTTTAAACAACACAATTTGCAGACACTTCTTAAACAGATGGTAATAACCTGGAATGCTGGGCGATGCTCTTTTGATTTCTTGATCAAAAACCTTTACATAGGCTTTTCATCCAGTTCTTTTCATCTCACGAGGACTCCAGAAACTCGAGAGAACCATGCAAGTTACTTTTGGTAGCTTCAGCTTGGGTCAAGCAGTTTTGTTACACAGAAGTTTGGCATCTCAGCCGACATTCAAGTTCAGAACAGACACTCGTGGTTCTCTCAACAGTCCGCCTGTTGACAGACCATTTTGAAAGCAGCCTTACAAGAAAAAAAACATTTTTTTTAAATGGATAAGATTCTGCATTTGAGCAGAGGACCATAACTAGAGCTCTTTAGTCAAGCCACCCACACAATGTTCTGCCACATCAGCTACATCTGGTGAAATATGCCCTTAAATGTGCATCAATTTGTGTCCTGTTTCAAAGTATTTTAGGACTAAGTCAACTCAGTTTACACTCTACACCAGAGTATTTAAAGAGTTCATAAGAGGTGTCTTTCTGACTTTTCCTCCCGTAGCAAGGCCACATTTTCCTTGGTAATTTAATATGAATCATGGACCCTCATGTAAAACCGCATTGAGTTCATTTAGAAATGTTCCCTTCGAATGCTGTTGTGAAAGGCGAGCGCCCTGTTGGCTACTGTATCAGCCAGAATGAGAGAAATGTAAGTTTTATCCATAAATTACATTCCCAAAATCCAGAGTTCCCCCATACTACGAACCTACACATCTTGTCAAAGGTGCATGTCCTTTTATCCGAATCCAAGGCTCTTTCTTTACACAGCCTTCCCCTCCAGATTAAATTCATTGGATATTAAACGGTCTAAAAATCTGTCCAGGAAAACAGATCAGCGCGTTCTTGCTCAAAAAATGGTTTTGCTCAGTGGAAGCAAGCCACAATTCGCAGGCTCTTCGCATGCAGGGTTTTCTGCCATAAAACAAATCTAGCAGACATCTCAGAGCCAATGTTTGCACTCACTCAACCAGAAGCATGGCAGTCCACTGCACAGTTCGCAGGAGTGTCGATTCCTGAGACCTCCAAGGCAGCAACGTGGGCATCTACGCATACCTTCAAGAAGCATTACTCCCTCGTCAAAAAGAGGAGTAAGACAAGTACCACTGGCAGCCTGTTTAAGATGAGCTGCGTTACTACTTCATGTTTATGCACATCATATGTATTACTATGGTAATTGTATCTCAAGAATGTGAATCTGTCAAATATCCAATGTTGGAGAAGAAAAAGCTAACTTCCAACTACAGTTCCCCAACTTTGGCATGTTTCAGAAATGGGCACGCGACCCAACCACCTCCAGCACGGTTTGAGATGTTGCTTGACTAGCTGAGACATTTTGAGCAACTCAACCTCTGAAGAATTGCTGCTATGTTTGGCCACAGTTCGGGTCAATTAATATGGTGGACACACTGAATGTGGTTTATGTTTAAGTTAAGTTCGAGTCTATTGAAGCACAGCTAACTAAACACTGACTACCCAGGATTACCAGCATGATGATGGGAAATAGTCAAGCAAGTAAATGTTGCAGCCTTGACTTTTAAAGTACACAACAAAAATTATCAGTCAAACCACTCATTTTGAATTATCTTCGAATTGCACAACAGGAAACATATTGTAAAAATAGGTGATGAGGCCCACTCCCTGCAGGGCATTACTGATGAGGGGAACCACAAGTGGGAGATCCAGAGACGGACTGCTTATGATCAAGCCAAGTGGAGTTGGACAACAGCAAAGAAGACTAGTTCGAATGTCATCAACAGCTAGTGAAATCAGGAAGAGGCACTGCAAGACGTGGGATGATTCCATTGTCAGTAGCCCAACCTGGCTGATGAATCTGATCAGAGACTCCACAGACACATTGTGGATGCGGTAGAAGGAATGGTGGTCCCAGCTTCCTATGCCTCAAAAGCTGTTTGTGGGTCGGAGGGTAGAGTGTGACCTGAGACTCCAGAGACGACAATGTTGCTTCCTGTAGCTCTTCAAGAGGGCAGAGTTGCTGGGCATGTGATAGATTTTTTTACCGAAAAACTGATGCTTCCTAAGCCATTTGGTAAAGATACTCAGCTCGAATGCTAAAGGGATCAACACTGGCCAAATGCCTGCCAAACATCAACCTGCTGAGGTCACAGAACAGCATCATCTGTCTCCTCGAAGAAACTCATCTTTTTAAGTAATTCTGGTGGAAGCTAGGGCCCAAGGGGTTCCCCAAGCTATATTTTGCATTTGTAACAATAATGTGTGTAGCATTTCCAAAGGGAGAATGAGCATATCATACAGGACGAAACAGGCAATCCCATCACAGTGATTATTTGGGCACACAGATGGTGATGGATACATCTCTAAACTGACACAATGCAAATCAAAAAGTTTGTTCGGGCACACCCTCCAACAAGTCTTAAGCTTTTGTATAGGAAAGGAACATGAAAAGGAAATTACATCAACACATTACATGACACGAAACACAAAGGATTGGGAACAGTAAGGATTCACAGAAGAAACAGCAATGATTGAAAACGAAAAGATAATGAAAACCTGAAGTGGTCATCTGCAAAACAGCGTTAAAAAGGCACCTGCAACCCTCGGACAGGGGATTGCCATTTTGGTGCTGGAGGAGCAAGGAGCATCTGCTAGGAGCCTTGGAGCTTGAGAGAAGGCAGCCCCAGGAGAGTGAAACTCGTAGCATGCAGCTATGGGCTTCATTCAGTGTCTTCTGAGCCCTATAAACCACAGGACCACACAAGATACTGTAGTTCTCCTGTGTGCGGGCGGCAAAGACACTGTGACAGCAACACCAAGTGTGTGACATCACAAATCGTTTGGGAGGGAACATGTGTGTCAAACCTTTTATAACCCTCATCACAACAGGTGATTTAGACAAGGACAGTTGGTCTGGCAATGGTAGAAAGACTGAAAAATACCCTTTAATAGTACCCACTGCTGGGCCTTGGTGGGCAAAACCAAAATAACATCGGACAACTTAACTTGGCATTATTGGACTGGCGTGGATGGGCACCTGGCTGCGATGATGATGACAACCACCACTTCAGGTAGCAGATCAAATGCAGTCAAGTGCTGCTGCTCAATGTCCACACATGGAGCTGCAGATTGTTCAGGTGAAGGACCCTGCCTCATTGCTGCAACAGAAGATCCTCAAGCAGTGGTAGCTTGACTGGAAAACAGATGCTCGTGCCCAGAAGTTCTGGGTGCCACACCGTCCTGGCCCAATCAGGAGCCACTAGAATGACTTGAGCCCAGTCATTTCTCAGTTTTTTTCTTCTTTTTTTAATGTGGAGAAGGAGGGGCAAAGGTGGTAAGAATGCAGGACTTCCATGTTTCATTTCATCCTGAATGCATCTCTTAGTGAGCGTTCTTACAGAAATTCCAACACAAAACCTTTGACATTGCACATTCTTGACAGTGATAAAAAAAAAGATCTAGCCAAAGTTCTCCCTACTGTCGGAAGATACCCTGCATCATCTCAGGATTTAGATGGCATTAGTGACCTGAAGGGCTCCGCCTGCTTAGCTCTTTTGATGTGGCATTCAAGGATCCTGTCGGGTGGTTCACGATCTTGGAAATGCTCTTTCACTACAACCAGCTCCAGAGGCACAAGCCCCCCCTGTGACACAGGACCAAGGACCTCACTCTGACTTGCTTGTTGCAATACCACATGATGGTGGTATTGTCCATGAGGACCTGCACCAAACCGCCTTGATAGACGTCAGTTCTCTCTGAGATCTGTACCATGTTGGAAAGATTTCCCCTGATGATGCACCCACTGGAACTTCAAGTCCCACTGCAGAACCCACATACGCCATTGGGCATGTGATCAACAGGATGCAGGTGGCCACGAAGCCCAGCAGCCTAAACGGCATTCTCACCGAAATCCAGGACAGAGGCTGAAACACTGGTATCATAGCCTGAATATCATGGACTTGCTTCTTGGGAGGATAGGCTTGACATTGCACAGTGTCTAGAACAGCTCTGATGAAGGGGAGTCTCTGAGAGTGAGTCAGGTGTAACTTCGGCACGTTTATAGTGAACCCCAGTGAATACAGGAGGTTCGCCGAAGTCTGGAGATGGGAGACGACAGCCTGGGGTGAGCCTGACTCCAACAGCCAGTCATTGAGGTAGGGGAAGACTGAAACCCCTAGTCTGCCCAGATGAGTTGCGACCACCACCATCACTTTCGTGAACACCCCAGGGGCACTGGTAAGGCCAAAGGGAAGCACGGTAAACTGAAAGCGCTTGTGACCTACCACGAACTTCAAGTAACGCCTGTGGGCTGGCAGGATGGGAATGTGGAAGTAAGAGTCCTGCAAGTCCAATGCTACCATCCACACTCCAGGGCCCATGGCAGATAGGACCTGAGCCAGAGTGAGCATTTTGAACTTCTCCTTTCCAAAGAAGAGATTGAGAGCCCGGAGGTCTAGGATAGGGCAAAGGGCCTTGTCCTTTCTGGGCACCAGAAAGTAGCTGGAATAACAACCTCGACCTACTTCTGACACAGGGATCCTCTCACTGGCTCCCTTGTCCAGTGGAACTGTAACCTCCTCGCTGAGAAGTTCCAAGTGATCCTCTGTCATCCGATCATAGGATGGTGGCATGGCTGGAGGGGTAGTCTCGAAGGTGAGGGAATAGCCCCTTTAGAATATTTGCAAAACTCACCTGTCCGTTGTGACGGATTCCCAGTGGGGCAGTTGATGGTGAATCCTGCCTCCAACTGGTCTGGGATGGAGTGATGGGCTAAGATTTGGAGGCTGCAGCGGGGGTGTGGCTGACTTGGGTGACCACCGGTTCCCTGATCCACAGGCACGTTGGATCCCGTGGCCATACAGAGGCTGGACAGCATGTGTGGCACAGTTGCTAGAGGAAAATGGATGTGGTTGGGTGCCCCTTCCGTAGCTAAGAAAGAGGCGAAAAGAAGACTGAGGGGGACGAGGAGCAGCTACGAGGCCAAGGGACAGAGCCGTAGTCGAGACTCCTTAAAACTCTGTAGCGCGGAGTATGCTTTGTCTCCGAAGAAATGGGTGCAATCAAAGGGCATGTCCATAAGCGATTCCTGGACAGTCCCCAAAAACCCAGACGTCGTCAACCAAGTGTAGCGCCTCAAGGCCACTTTTGACACTACCAATCTGGCTAGTGAGTCGGTCGTGTCGAGCCCACAACGTATTGTAAACTTGGCTGCATCTCTCCTTTGGGCTTGGGAGAGAACGGGCCAGGCCTCCTCCGGGACCTGTGGCAGCACCTACCGACCGTATACCATAAAGTATGGTAATAGAAGCCCAAAAAGCATACAGTGTTTACTGACTGCAACTCCAGACTGTAGGAAAAAAACAACGTCTTTCCAAGTTGGTCTGGCCTTTTTGATTCCCTCTCCGGGGGTGTTGATGGGAATGTGTCAGAAGGTGGAAGAAGCCTGGATGACTAAGCTCTCAGGCGTAGGGTCAGGAATTTAGGGTTGTTAGGTGCAGGCTTGTGGTGGCGGGAAATCGTCCTGTTAACAGGAACCCCTGTGCTAAGTTTGGACCATGTTCCCAGCAGGACATCAGTGAGGCCTGATTAAAGGGCAAAATGGGATCTGATGTAGAAGCCCTGGGCTGAAGCACCTCAGTCAGGAGGTTTGTCCTGACTGACACAGAAGGCAGCTCGATGCCCAGGACCTCAGCAGCTCTTCTCACCACCATGCAATAAGAGGCTCCATGCTCCGTAGCCACATCAGGGGGAGAAGCCAGCATCAGGAGAGGTGTCTAGACTACTGGCTTCACCCAATTCCTGACCCCAGTCCACTTCTGGATCAGCTAGTTGGAATTCTATAGGGACCATTGACTCCTCCACACTCTCACCATACCCATAAGTATAATGGTCAGGCTCTAACCTGGGGCACATAGCCCCTGCCAAAGATGGAATCGGTGACAAACGATGTTGGTCTGGCTCTGGGTCAGAGTCGGGAATGAGAATAGGGTCAACGTCGATCATGGGCCCAACCGGCGTCGGAAGCATTGATGTCTTTGCAGACACTCGGGAAAGCCGCGATGGCACAACCGGTATTGGCACAGATCCGATAACAGAGCCTGAGGTGCCGTCCAGAGCCACCAGAAAATAACCAGAGGGTGCCCCCCTCCGACCCTTCTGGGCCCAAGGGCATCACATGAGGGTCAGTCTGCCCAAAAATGAGGCGCATGGCGTTGTAAAACTCCTCGAGGCAGGGGTGGCTCCAGTTCCCAGAAACTCGGGGAGGCGCGGAGCCGAACCAGAAGTAGGCTCCAAGGACAGAGGCCTGGAGCGTGGATGCTCCTCCCTGGTCACATCGGCTGGACGACGGGGTAAAGTCAAAGAACATTTGTTCAACTTCTTCTTGCGACCTGAATGTCCCACGATGTGGAGTGGGACGAAGACGAGTGGTGGTGGCCCCGCGAGTGGTCTCGTGACCTTCCTCTTGAATGAGGCCGGGAGGGACACGGAGCTGAACGCTGGACCGCCATGAGCTTTAGAGACAGTACTGACAGTTTGACAGCACTAGAAGTGGAAAACCTGGCCTCATAGAATAGAAGTAGCATATCCATATTGTCATTGCCTGAATCACAGAGTACTATGTGGATGTCCACATGAAACAGGTCAAGTGCCTGGTGACCTTGCTTATATTGCTTGCATCTCTGTGAATCCTCCTTTTCAATAATTGATATCTCTTCCATACTGTCTGCCACACTGAGGTTCTCACATACCTTGAAGGCAGCAATGACATGAACAGTAGTGGTGAAAGGGTCTTTTTTTAAAGCTATACTACAGATCAAAGGATTCTGGCTTGTTTGATGGTGCACCTATAACAATGGTGCCATCAACCTGGAGTTGTTACACTGCATTCTGCTCAACTCCTGCTCCCTCAGCAAACCCGCCATGGAAATCTGGATCACCCCAGACGTCTCTTTCATCACCAAACCATGGCTCGGCCCCTCCACCCCCCTCCAACCACAATATTGCCACCGCCAGCCCCAACAGATACAAGATGGTACACCAGGACTACCCAAACAAGCACGGCGGCAGAATCGCCATCATTTTCAAGAAAACCATTCAATGCTCTGCCATGAATGACGACCGAACATCTGACATGGAGAACCTTAACTTCCTACTACACATCGACCCCAAGACTACCATAAGGGGTACCCTCGCATACAGATCACCAGGACCCCGACCAGCTTTCTGCGATGCCATCAGCAACATCATCGCCCCCTCACCATCGACTCCCTCCACGACATGCTGCTCAGCAACATCAACTTCCACATCGAGCACCCCAAAGATGCCAGCTCCACATCCCTAGTGGAAACCTCAAAAACATCGGACTCACCCAACTAGTCTCCAAACCCACCCACAGAGCCAGTCACACCCTCAACACCATCTTCTCCTCCAGCGACAGAATCAAATTAACCCACACCACAGAACTCTCCTGGACCGACCACACAATCGTCCACTTCATCATCTCCAAGACCCAGCACCCAAGCACCGAAGCGCCACCCACTGCAGCTGGGGAAAAGTAACTAAGAGCCAAGGGACGCAGGCTCTCCACAACACACCACCCGACATGTCAACCGACCTTGTCCAAGCCGTCCACAACTTCTCAGCCTAGATCAGCAAATGCGGCTTCAGAGGGGCGACCCTCTGAAATTGGCCCCTCTGAAACCGGCAAAAGCCAACAGAACAAAAAGACAAGCCAGATTGTACACCCCAGAGCTCAGAACCAAGCGTATCTGTCTTCTACTCAAGAAGCGATGGCTCATATCCAAGGATCCCTCCGACAGAGCCGCACACAAAACAGCACTTAACGACTGCCACCGGCGCATCAAGGAGGCCAAAAGAACAGCTAACACCGACTGCATTGACGCTGCAACCAACAACACAAAGAACCATTCAAGGTCATCAAGGAATTCTCAAACCTGACTGTCACAGAAATCTCAGTACACCCCTCCAAACAACTCTGCGACTCACTATCCAACTACTCCCATAGCAAGATTGCCAATATCTACAACAACTTTAACCCTCAACCCACTTTGTTCAGACCCGACAACCTCATCCAACCAGCGAACCCCAGCCCAGGCATAACCACCTGGTCCTCAGTTGACGTCCAGACCACAGCTACCATCATGTCTTCCATCCACTCCGTGGCACCCACTGACCCCTGCCATCTTTTCAACCTTAGATCCAACATAAACAGCATTGAACTAACGTGTCCATCCCCACAGTATCCTTCCCAGATGGATGAAAGCATGCAGACATCAGAACCTTTCTAACGAACCCCGCAGCTGATCCCAGTGACCTCAAGAACTACCGGACAATATCCCTGCTCGTATACCCAGCCAAAGTACTCAAGAACACCATCAACCATCAGCTCACCGACTACCTAGAACGGAACCACCTATTCCACGCATCACAATCAGGCTTCCGGGCCAACCATAGCACTAAGACTGTGCTCATCGCTGCAACAGACGAAATCGGAATCCTCCTTGACCAAGAACAAATAGTGGCTCTGATTCTCCTCTACCTGTCTGCAGCATTCAACGCCGTTGACCATCACATGCTCATCAACAGACTCCCCAACATCAGCATTCAACAACACACCCTCAAGCGGATCATCTCAGTCCTCTCAGGACTCACCCAGAGCATCCGCCTATCTCTGTTCTCCTCCTCTCCTAAGAGCATCATATGCGGCTTGTCCCAAGGATCATCGCACAGCCCCACGCTGTTTAACATCTACATAACCCCACTCGCGGACATCGTCAGAGCCCACGGACTCAACATCATCTCCTATGCCGACAAAACCCAGCTTGTCCTTTCGCTCACCAAAGAACCCTCCAACGACAAAACCAACTTCTGCAATGCCATGACCGACTGGATGATAGGCAGCTGCCTCAAACTGAACTCTGACAAAACCGAGGTAATGATCTTTGGAAAGAACACCTCCACTTGGGACCACAGCTGGTGGCCTGAAGAACTCTGACCTACTCCCGCACCTGGAGCAGGGGGCTGCACTTTTTCCTTCATTGCTGCCAAAGTCTGGAATGACCTCCACCTCCGAACAGCAGCCTCCCTAGCAGTCTTCAGATAGCAACTCAAGACCTGACTTTTAGACATAGCATCCTCAGCGCCCAGATTCCACTATGGGCGATAGTGTTTCACTTTACAAATGATTGATCGGTCGATCGATCGATCGACCGATCAGCGGCAGAGAGATGGATGAAATGGTCTTTGACAAGTAAATCGGCAATAGGACTGTCACTTACGAAGTGACTGATGGTGATGTACAGTTCATCAACGTGCTGGTAGTCAGTGTAAACCTTGAGAAAGAGTTATGCACAGTTGTAGTGTGGTAGCTAACAGAGAAGCCATCAAAGAAGCAGGGTCTTAATGTAGGCAGAAGATACCTAGTAGACAAAATGTAAAAAGCATGAGGAGATTTCTTTTAGATTATGGATGAAGTGGCCAAAAATTGAAGATTCTTTTTCGAACTCGTATACACAGTAAACATTGCCAAATCTTAGAAATCTCAATTTTAGCGGCGGCTTCCCACACCAGAAGCTTGCTACTTGTGGGCAGGGTTTTAAGGTAGGTCGAGAATTGGAGGAAGAGGCTCCGACTAACTCAAGCCTTCTTTTTGTGGCTTTAGCAGGAGTGTTTTATGATGATTTTCCACTAACAGACATTTTCTTCGGGTGGAAAGACTTCTTGTCCCCATATCATTAGGAGTCCTAGAGCTAAAATCCTCATAGATGTGAGAGTCTGGAGCAACTGCAGAATAGTCGAGAAATAGTAGGTATTTTGGGGAGGAATATCTTGGTATTTCGTTTTGGTTTCACAGACGTAGCAAAGTATGAATAAAGCTCTATATTTAGCAAGGGTGTTAGCCATAGTAATAAAAGCTGCATAGGCTAAGACAACCAATAACAAAGGCAACAGAAAGTGTTTTCACCTTCTGCAAATAGAGCACAAAGAAGTGCCAATGAGAAGGCTGAAGATGGCAGTAGTGGAAGAAAAAAACGTAATAGCGAAGGAAGAACAGGGCTCTAAAGGTTGGCTGTCAGCTTGTGGCAAAAAAGTCTGCACAGGTCAGTCATGGTGGAGTGCTGGGCCTCAAGTTTCTCGGGTAACTGGCCAGAGTTCGGGTGAAATAGTGAGGTGGGTAGGCTGCAGACTGTTTATGAACGTTTACAATATGTACTCAAACACTACTTCAGAAACATTCTCTATGGAGGATACCGAGCCTGAAGCATGTGAATCTCTGAAAGATCCAGAGCGGGGGGACCTTTTTTTTAAAAAATCTGTTTATTAAGCAAGATATAGAAACTGTCAGTGCAATACAGCTGTTTCAAAGGAGTATGCGGTTTCTTAGCTCATACAATAAGAAGCTTTCAATGATGTGCATCAAGTACAAAAAGAGAGCAAAAAAGTAACCAAGAAGAGAAGAAAAAAAAGAAAAAAGGAACTATACATTATATAACTGTGATCACTCTGGCTATATCTTTTTGCATGTGTGCATAATGGCGTTTGAACATTAGGATTGTCGTTGGGTTGCCTGGGGGGGTGAAGGTGCACAGTTGATGTGGGTACAGGTTTTAAATAAAGGTGCATGTTCTTGCGTGGGCATGGCATATGCATGTTCGTTTGGGGGAGTTTATGGCCATGTTGTCTTGATGAATCTAGCTAGTTCTTTAGGTTATGTGACCATTGAATGTTCTATTGTGGGTGCTTATTAGTGAAGGAAATGTAGGGAGTCTTGGGGGGAACATGTCGTCTCTAGTTTCTATTTTAACCACAAAGCTGTCCCATATTTCGATTCCTTCCTGTGGCTGGCCAGTCTGTTGTACTTGTTTCAGTGTATGGGCTTCTGCTTGTGTACGGTTATATAGGTCGCGCAGCCAGGTTATGTAAGGAGGAGTTTGGGGCGCCTTCCAATGTATAGCGATCAGGCGTTTGTACGCTACAAACGCCAGATCTAAGAATTTGTGTTGATGTTTATCACCTTCGGTGCGGTGGCGGATTCCTAGGAGACATGATTCTGGGGAGGGGGTGAGTGCATGATCAGCAATTTCTGAGGTAGTTTCTGTGATTTTCTGCCAGCTTGCATTTATTGAGGAGCATTCCCAGACCATGTGGTAGAAATTGGCAGTGGATGCTGCACATCTAGGGCATTCCGATTTGGCATTGGGGTAAATTCTGTTGATGCGTGCTGGGGATAAATACGTCTGATGAATATAATTTAATTGAGTGTATCTCAGTCTGGTGTTTCGTGATACCGTTTTGACCGTGGCCAGAATGATTTCCCATGTTTTTTGTGAGATTGGATCAGCTAGTGCGGTGTCCCATCGAGATTTAGCTGGTGTTAGGTCTACACGGGCATTTGCTGTTAGGTCTTTGTATATCCTTGAAATAGTACCCTTAGTGTTGCCTATTGTCAGGAGCGTTGTGAGCAACCCGGATTCATTGGGTTTGTTATTACTATTGCCCCATAGGTCACGTAACAGTTTGGTGATGGCCCCATACATTAAAAAAGCTCCGGTGTGCATTACTCCCAACTCCGCCTGTTCCGCAAAAGTTTTCATGTGGGAGTCAGAGTATAGATCGCCCACATTTAGGGTTGCAGTTTCCCGTATATCATGGTGTAGTACTAAATTCTGTATTTTCGGGATCTGTGATAGGGGTATTGTAGGTGAATATGGGGGAAGGTTGGACTTGCCCTGAACATATCTTTTCCAGCAAAATTTAGCAGCTTCCAATATTGGGGATCTATTGGGCAGAGAGGGAGCGCCCGCTAACAATGTTGTTAATATCATTTGCGATGTTGTGTATCCCTTCATTGCTACGCTTTCTGGGGACGTTGGGTTGTTAAACCATAAAGCCATCCACTGTAGTTGGGCCGCTGCATAATACAGTTCCAGGTTTGGCATACCCAAACCACCTTCCGCTTGTGAGTGTTGTGCAATAGCCAGTGATACCCTTCGTCTATCTCTGCCCCATAGCAATTCAGTTAGCAGGGAATGCAGTTTATGGAAGAATGTACGTGGTAATGTCAGCGGGAGGGCTGTGAAATAGTACAGGAAACGCGGTAGAATTAGCATTTTAGCTATTGCGGTACGGCCCATGGGGGATAGTGGGAGCGATATCCAGAATGTCAGGGAGCTCCGGGTGGATCTAAGTAGACGGTCTAGATTATCCTCCTTTAGGTCTTTCATAGAGTGACAGATCTGTACGCCTAAATACTTAAAGGTTGAAGCAGCCCAGGGTAGCTGATATTGGGGTAAACTGCTGTGCTGTTCATTTGGTATGGGTGTTAGGGGAAAGATACATGATTTGGACCAATTTATATGTAGTGCCGAAACCCGTTGTCCTGCTATTTGATGGAGTTTGTTTTGACCAATGACTTTGTGTTTCACCACTGCGCATATTAGTTGCTCAATGTTCACCAGTAGCACATGGTATGTTTTGTTCAGTTTAGCCGCCTATGGGCTTTGACAGTGCATTAGTCTGTATTCTGCCTATTGGCTTTGACATGGCATTAGCCATTACTTTCTGTATTCAGTTGAGCCGCCTATGGGCTTTGACATTGCATTAGCCATTGCTTTCTGTATTCAGTTTAGCCGCCTATGGGCTTTGACATTGCATTAGCCATTACATTCTGTATTCTGCCTATTGGCTTTGACATGCTGTATCCAGTCTAGCCGCCTATTGGCTTTGACATTGCATGCCTATTGACTTTGACATGATGTATTCAATTTAGCTGCCTATTGACTTTGACATGCTATTAGATATTCTGCCTATGGGCTTTGACATTATATTATATATTGCATTTTGTATTCAGCTTAACTGCCTATTGGCTTTGACATGATATTCAGCTCCGCTGCCTATTGGCTTTGACATGATATTATACATTGCATTTTGTATTCAGCTCAGCTGCCTATTGGCTTTGACATGATATTATACATTGCATTTTGTATTCAGCTCAGCTGCCTATGGGCTTTGACATGATATAAGACATTGCATTTTGTATTCAGCTTAGATGCCTATTGGCTTTGACATGACACTAGACATTGCATTTGATATTTAGGTTAGCTGCCTATTGCCTTTAACATGACATTGCATTTGATATTTAGGTTAGCTGCCCATTGCCTTTAACGTGGAGTTAGACATTGCAGTTGAGAATCCAAGCTGTATTTTTCCAAGCTGTGTTTTTGCACCAGATGAACCAAGATGTTTTGCTCTCACAGTAGACGAGACCTGATAAGAGAGAGTACATGGGTGTTGTTTTCTCTTCGCTTGAGCTTGGGAACAGGAGTAGTCTTGGAGACCTGGCCAGTCTCCAAAAGGCTTGCTCAGTTTCCCAGGTCTGAGAGGAGGGGGCACACCTTTGTAACGAATGTAACAGGCTGCAGAGAGTGAGATTCGAATCTGCCGGACCTCGTGCTGGAGTTTGGCGCCAGCTGCCAGCATCCCGTGTGGGTAGATGAAACTCTTTCTCGCGGCTGACAGGGGTCATCAGCTTGCAGACCTTAGAAAGATGTAGCTGTAAATAGTTCCTACACGGTGAAGTATTTGTTATGCTTTGCATTCAATATCTTATAAATATAACCTGCTGTGTATATTGCAAACTGATATATTTTGTTTGATTAACGCGGACTGGAAAGCTACTAATTCGTCATTCATATAACAACAATAAAAGTCTTCTTTGACCTCAGAAGTGCATTTCTGTTGTGTTATGTTAGTGCTTAGAAACTAAATAAGAGGAAAGCACTACAATTGGTACCTGGAGTCGTGGGGTCGGTCATTAAGAGGTGATTAAGAAGGGGTTTGACGAGTTAGTAGATTTCTAAGTGCACACTTTAAAAGTGTAATTGTTTTTTTTGTTGTTTGGAGAATTACAGAAATTGTTTTCTGTTTGGAGAATCACAGTAGCACGGCAGACCATGTCTGAGAATACATGTGTTGATGAACTGCCTGATGGTGCTAAGAAAAACTGTGAATTGTTTTCTGTTTGGGGAATTACAGAAGAAAATGCATGTGTAGCTAAAATGCCTGATGTTGTTTTGAGAAATAATTCCCGTTGTATATATGTAGAAAACGTGTGTTTTGGAAGTAATGATGACAGAAAGGTCTGGATACCTTTATCTGCTTACAGAGAAATGCAGGAGAAATGTAGGAAGTTGGAACATGAAAATAGGAATTTACGTGAGCAAATTAGCCCGACTGAAAGTTATAAAAAGGCTGTTTTTGAAGAATCTTTCTTGTCCCATTCCAGTAATGAGGGGGTTAAGACAGCTCCGAGCTGCACTGAGTTTTCGTGTGAGCCAGGGTTTTTGGCAGACAAAATGCATTCCTTAACTGATAACACGGAGGAGAGAGACCAGAATGTGATTTACGAGTTACCGTTGCAAAATGCACAAGTAAAACGAAGGATTTTAGAGCAAGACACCCCGAGTTTCATTAGCTTGTTTGATCTTTGGAAAAAGAATAGCTCTCATTTGAGAGAAATCCTAACACTTTTGTATATGGTCACTGTGAAAAATAATATGCAGCTGCGCGCTTGTGATTTGGCAAATGAAATAATGCAGACTTTAGGTTTCTGCGCAGTGCAAAAAGAAAAAACTGATGTATATTTAAATCATGAACAAGGAAAGAAAATAGTGCCCCTAGCTAGAATCATACAATGGATCTGGTACTTGCAAGACAGGGCTAGAGTACCACAGGTAAAAGAGTTATCAATGAAATTGTGTGCACCATTTGAATTCGTGTCTACTGAAGATAAAAAGCATGTTTGTTTTACTAATGATTCATTGACTGAAATGTTGTTTTCTGGCACCGTAGAAGGAACAGCGTTGTATAATGTGTGTCAGATTTTAAAGCAAGAGCTACATGAGATGTGTCATTTTTATGCTGATTTTTGGTTCTTTGATAATGTTTTAGCCACATGGCTTGTACCTAACTGGTTCAATTACCTTGCAGATGTTAATGAGAAAAATTCAGAGAGAGAAGTGTACACCCAGAATTCTGCCTTAGTGGGGATGGCTAAGTGGGTGCCCCAGAAATGTGAACAGCTGAGAGAAAAGGCCACTTACAGGTGGGCAGAGATGAGAGAGATGCACCTTCCCCTAGATTTGATTAAAAACTGTGCAGCACGCACAAAAGCAATCTGTCATGCAAGCAGTCACAGAGCAGTTGGGGAGAGGAAAGTTACCAGGACAGAAATGGCAAATTGATCAGGTTTTAGGGAGAGTGATTGCTGCAGATTACCAAGGAAAAATCGAAATTATGCTGATACCTAGAAAAGAATCTGATTCATTCACACAAATTGGAGACAGAATGGCCCAAATTGACAAAAGTGCAGTGAATGGAGGTTTGGTAAAGAATGAGTCTGCCCCAGCCCTTCTGACAGTGCAAGAAAAGGGAAGCTGTGGCGCAGCAGATAAAAACCTCAGTGCTGATGTGTGGGCTGAAGCCCTAAGTGATCCTCCAGACCCTGCAGAAAATATAACAAAGGGCCTCAAAAACATCCTGCTGATTATAAAACAGGGAAAGGAAGAGGAAGGGTGCAGTTTAAATGAAAAATGTTATTTGCAAGAAAAGTCATACTTGTTTCTTTTGCAGATCCTACCACGTTTCGCCACTGTCCCTGAGTGTGCTGCGTGGTCCCCCTTCCGGTGTGTGCGTGTGGGGTCGGGGAAGGGACCGAACCCCCAACCTGAACCTGGCTGAGTAAAGTGCCAGCACCATGGATCCATTTTGCGCAAACTGCGCCTTCAGTTCAAGTTCAACTTGTTTGCTGTGTTTTTTTTTTTTTTTTCCCTCTCGTATGGAACTCTGACTTTTGCCTCTTTACATGAGCAGAACTCATGCCACATCAAATTGCTAACACTATTGAATTAGAGACTCACTCAGAGTATAAAAAATTGCCTAGTCTTTTCTATGTAGATGTATCTGATGTGAAAGGTTATGAAATCAATGTGTTAATCCACTTCTATTGCTTTACAGGGATTGCTTTGATCATAATGTTTTTTTGTGCTGATGTTTTTTTTTGTTTGTTTGAAATATGAGATATGTGAAACAAAAATTCATTGGTCAAAGGGCGGAATGTCCTGCTATTTGATGGAGTTTGTTTTGACCAATGACTTTGTGTTTCACCACTGCGCATATTAGTTGCTCAATGTTCACCAGTAGCACATGGTATGTTTTGTTCAGTTTAGCCGCCTATGGGCTTTGACAGTGCATTAGTCTGTATTCTGCCTATTGGCTTTGACATGGCATTAGCCATTACTTTCTGTATTCAGTTGAGCCGCCTATGGGCTTTGACATTGCATTAGCCATTGCTTTCTGTATTCAGTTTAGCCGCCTATGGGCTTTGACATTGCATTAGCCATTACATTCTGTATTCTGCCTATTGGCTTTGACATGCTGTATCCAGTCTAGCCGCCTATTGGCTTTGACATTGCATGCCTATTGACTTTGACATGATGTATTCAATTTAGCTGCCTATTGACTTTGACATGCTATTAGATATTCTGCCTATGGGCTTTGACATGATATTATATATTGCATTTTGTATTCAGCTTAACTGCCTATTGGCTTTGACATGATATTCAGCTCCGCTGCCTATTGGCTTTGACATGATATTATACATTGCATTTTGTATTCAGCTCAGCTGCCTATTGGCTTTGACATGATATTATACATTGCATTTTGTATTCAGCTCAGCTGCCTATGGGCTTTGACATGATATAAGACATTGCATTTTGTATTCAGCTTAGATGCCTATTGGCTTTGACATGACATTGCATTTGATATTTAGGTTAGCTGCCTATTGCCTTTAACATGACATTGCATTTGATATTTAGGTTAGCTGCCCATTGCCTTTAACGTGGAGTTAGACATTGCAGTTGAGAATCCAAGCTGTATTTTTCCAAGCTGTGTTTTTGCACCAGATGAACCAAGATGTTTTGCTCTCACAGTAGACGAGACCTGATAAGAGAGAGTACATGGGTGTTGTTTTCTCTTCGCTTGAGCTTGGGAACAGGAGTAGTCTTGGAGACCTGGCCAGTCTCCAAAAGGCTTGCTCAGTTTCCCAGGTCTGAGAGGAGGGGGCACACCTTTGTAACGAATGTAACAGGCTGCAGAGAGTGAGATTCGAATCTGCCAGACCTCGTGCTGGAGCTTGGCGCCAGCTGCCAGCATCCCGTGTGGGTAGATGAAACTCTTTCTCGCGGCTGACAGGGGTCATCAGCTTGCAGACCTTAGAAAGATGTAGCTGTAAATAGTTCCTACACGGTGAAGTATTTGTTTTGCTTTGCATTCAATATCTTATAAATATAACCTGCTGTGTATATTGCAAACTGATATATTTTGTTTGATTAACGCGGACTGGAAAGCTACTAATTCGTCATTCATATAACAACAATAAAAGTCTTCTTTGACCTCAGAAGTGCATTTCTGTTGTGTTATGTTAGTGCTTAGAAACTAAATAAGAGGAAAGCACTACACCAGTGCAAAGCTATCTAGTATTAACATTATTTCTGTGATAGATGTGTGTTGGCGTAGGTAGATTAGGGCATCGTCGGCGTATAGTGACTGTAGGAAGTTGGCTCTGTATGTGCTATTTCAAAGTAAGGAATAGCATGCACAGAGTCCAAGGGTTCCCCTTAGAGGTAAAATAGTGGTAAAAATAGATAATACTAATGCTCTATTTTGTGGTAGTGTGGTCGAGCAGTAGGCTTATCCAAGGAGTAGTGTTAAGCATTTGTTGTACATACATATAGACAATAAATGAGGTACACACACTCAGAGACAAATCCAGCCAATAGGTTTTGTATAGAAAAATATCTTTTCTTAGTTTATTTTAAGAACCACAGGTTCAAATTTAACATGTAATATCTTGTTTGAAAGGTATTGCAGGTAAGTACATTAGGAACTTTGAATCATTTCAATTGCATGTATACTTTTCAAGTTATTCACAAATAGCTATTTCAAAAGTGGACACAGTGCAATTTTCACAGTTCCTGGGGGAGGTAAGTTTTTGTTAGTTTTACCAGGTAAGTAAGACACTTACAGGGTTCAGTTCTTGGTCCAAGGTAGCCCACCGTTGGGGGTTCAGAGCAACCCCAAAGTTACCACACCAGCAGCTCAGGGCCGGTCAGGTGCAGAGTTCAAAGTGGTGCCCAAAACGCATAGGCTTCAATGGAGAGAAGGGGGTGCCCCGGTTCCGGTCTGCCAGCAGGTAAGTACCCGCGTCTTCGGAGGGCAGACCAGGGGGGTTTTGTAGGGCACCGGGGGGGACACAAGCCCACACAGAAATTTCACCCTCAGCGGCGCGGGGGCGGCCGGGTGCAGTGTTAGAACAAGCGTCGGGTTCGCAATGGAAGTCAATGAGAGATCAAGGGATCTCTTCAGCGCTGCAGGCAGGCAAGGGGGGGCTTCCTCTGGGAAACCTCCACTTGGGCAAGGGAGAGGGACTCCTGGGGGTCACTTCTGCAGTGAAAGTCCGGTCCTTCAGGTCCTGGGGGCTGCGGGTGCAGGGTCTTTTCCAGGCGTCGGGACTTAGGTTTCAGAGAGTCGCGGTCAGGGGAAGCCTCGGGATTCCCTCTGCAGGCGGCGCTGTGGGGGCTCAGGGGGGACAGGTTTTGGTACTCACAGTCGTAGAGTAGTCCGGGGGTCCTCCCTGAGGTGTTGGTTCTCCACCAGCCGAGTCGGGGTCGCCGGGTGCAGAGTTGCAAGTCTCACGCTTCTTGCGGGGAGTTGCAGGGTTCTTTAAAGCTGCTTCTTGAAACAAAGTTGCAGTCTTTTTGGAGCAGGTCCGCTGTCCTCGGGAGTTTCTTGTCGTCGTCGAAGCAGGGCAGTCCTCACAGGATTCAGAGGTCGCTGGTCCCTTTGGAAGGCGTCGCTGGAGCAGAGTTCTTTGGAAGGCAGGAGACAGGCCGGTGAGTTTCTGGAGCCAAGGCAGTTGTTGTCTTCTGGTCTTCCTCTGCAGGGGTTTTCAGCTAGGCAGTCCTTCTTCTTGTTGTTTGCAGGAATCTAATTTTCTAGGGTTCAGGGTAGCCCTTAAATACTAAATTTAAGGGCGTGTTTAGGTCTGGGGGGTTAGTAGCCAATGGCTACTAGCCCGGAGGGTGGGTACACCCTCTTTGTGCCTCCTCCCAAGGGGAGGGGGTCACAATCCTAACCCTATTGGGGGAATCCTCCATCTGCAAGATGGAGGATTTCTAAAAGTTAGAGTCACCTCAGCTCAGGACACCTTAGGGGCTGTCCTGACTGGCCAGTGACTCCTCCTTGTTATTCTCATTATTTTCTCCGGCCTTGCCGCCAAAAGTGGGGGCGGGCAACTCCACTAGCTGGAGTGTCCTGCGGTGCTGTGACAAAGGGGTGAGCCTTTGAGGCTCACCGCCAGGTGTTACAGCTCCTGCCTGGGGGAGGTGTTAGCATCTCCACCCAGTGCAGGCTTTGTTACTGGCCTCAGAGTGACAAAGGCACTCTCCCCATGGGGCCAGCAACATGTCTCTAGTGTGGCAGGCTGCTGGAACTAGTCAGCCTACACAGATAGTCGGTTAAGTTTCAGGGGGCACCTCTAAGGTGCCCTCTGGGGTGTATTTTGCAATAAAATGTACACTGGCATCAGTGTGCATTTATTGTGCTGAGAAGTTTGATACCAAACTTCCCAGTTTTCAGTGTAGCCATTATGGTGCTGTGGAGTTCGTGTAAAACAGACTCCCAGACCATATACTCTTTATGGCTAGCCTGCACTTACAATGTCTAAGGTTTTGCTTAGACACTGTAGGGGTACAGTGCTCATGCACTGGTACCCTCACCTATGGTATAGTGCACCCTGCCTTAGGGCTGTAAGGCCGGCTAGAGGGGTGTCTTACCTATACTGCATAGGCAGTGAGAGGCTGGCATGGCACCCTGAGGGGAGTGCCATGTCGACTTACTCGTTTTGTCCTCACTAGCACACACAAGCTGGCAAGCAGTGTGTCTGTGCTGAGTGAGAGGTCTCCAGGGTGGCATAAGACATGCTGCAGCCCTTAGAGACCTTCCTTGGCATCAGGGCCCTTGGTACTAGAAGTACCATTTACAAGGGACTTATCTGGATGCCAGGGTCTGCCAATTGTGGATACAAAAGTACAGGTTAGGGAAAGAACACTGGTGCTGGGGCCTGGTTAGCAGGCCTCAGCACACTTTCAATTGTAAACATAGCATCAGCAAAGGCAAAAAGTCAGGGGGCAACCATGCCAAGGAGGCATTTCCTTACACAACCCCCCCCCCCAAACGAAAGAGGATGAGACTAACCTTTCCCAAGAGAGTCTTCATTTTCTAAGTGGAAGAACCTGGAAAGGCCATCTGCATTGGCATGGGCAGTCCCAGGTCTGTGTTCCACTATAAAGTCCATTCCCTGTAGGGAGATGGACCACCTCAACAGTTTTGGATTTTCACCTTTCATTTGCATCAGCCATTTGAGAGGTCTGTGGTCAGTTTGAACTAGGAAGTGAGTCCCAAAGAGGTATGGTCTCAGCTTCTTCAGGGACCAAACCACAGCAAAGGCCTCCCTCTCAATGGCACTCCAACGCTGCTCCCTGGGGAGTAACCTCCTGCTAATGAAAGCAACAGGCTGGTCAAGGCCATCATCATTTGTTTGGGACAAAACTGCCCCTATCCCATGTTCAGAGGCATTTGTCTGCACAATGAACTGCTTAGAATAATCTGGAGCTTTTAGAACTGGTGCTGAGCACATTGCTTGTTTCAGGGTGTCAAAGGCCTGTTGGCATTCCACAGTCCAGTTCACTTTCTTGGGCATTTTCTTGGAGGTGAGTTCAGTGAGGGCTGTCACAATGGATCCATATCCCTTCACAAACCTCCTGTAATACCCAGTCAAGCCAAGGAATGCCCTGACTTGAGTCTGGGTTTTTGGAGCTACCCAGTCCAGAATAGTCTGGATCTTGGGTTGGAGTGGCTGAACTTGGCCTCCACCTACAAGGTGGCCCAAGTAAACCACAGTTCCCTGCCCTATCTGGCATTTGGATGCCTTGATAGAGAGGCCTGCAGATTGCAGAGCCTTCAAAACCTTCTTCAGGTGGACCAGGTGATCCTGCCAGGTGGAGCTAAAGACAGCAATATCATCAAGATAAGCTGTGCTAAAGGACTCCAAACCAGCAAGGACTTGATTCACCAACCTTTGGAAGGTGGCAGGGGCATTCTTTAGACCAAAGGGCATAACAGTAAACTGATAATGCCCATCAGGTGTGGAGAATGCTGTTTTCTCTTTTGCTCCAGGTGCCATTTTTATTTGCCAGTACCCTGCTGTCAAGTCAAAGGTACTTAAGAATTTGGCAGCACCTAATTTGTCTATGAGCTCATCAGCTCTAGTAATTGGATGAGCATCTGTCTTGGTGACAGAGTTGAGCCCTCTGTAGTCCACACAAAACCTCATCTCTTTCTTTCCATCTTTGGTGTGAGGTTTGGGGACTAAGACCACTGGGCTAGCCCAGGGGCTGTCAGAGCGCTCCATTACTCCCAATTCCAGCATCTTGTGGACTTCCACCTTGATGCTTTCCTTAACATGGTCAGATTGTCTAAAAATGTTGTTTTTGACAGGCATGCTGTCTCCTGTGTCCACATCATGGGTACACAGGTGTGTCTGACCAGGGGTTAGGGAGAAGAGTTCAGGAAACTGTTGTAGGACTCTCCTACAATCAGCTTGCTGTTGGCCAGAGAGGGTGTCTGAGTAGATCACTCCATCTACTGAGCCATCTTTTGGGTCTGATGACAGAAGATCAGGGAGAGGTTCACTCTCTTCCTCCTGATCCTCATCTGTTACCATCAACAGATTTACATCAGCCCTGTCATGGAAGAGCTTAAGGCGGTTCACATGGATCACCCTCTTGGGGCTCCTGCTTGTGCCCAGGTCCACCAGGTAGGTGACCTGACTCTTCCTTTCTAGCACTGGGTAAGGGCCACTCCATTTGTCCTGGAGTGCCCTGGGAGCCACAGGCTCCAGAACCCAGACTTTCTGCCCTGGTTGGAACTCAACCATTGCAGCCTTTTGGTCATACCAAAACTTCTGGAGCTGTTGGCTGGCCTCAAGGTTTTTGGTTGCCTTTTCCATGTACTCTGCCATTCTAGAGCGAAGGCCAAGTACATAGTCCACTATGTCTTGTTTAGGCTCATGAAGAGGTCTCTCCCAGCCTTCTTTAACAAGAGCAAGTGGTCCCCTTACAGGGTGACCAAACAGAAGTTCAAAGGGTGAGAATCCTACTCCCTTCTGTGGCACCTCTCTGTAAGCGAAAAGCAGACATGGCAAGAGGACATCCCATCTCCTTTTGAGCTTTTCTGGGAGCCCCATGATCATGCCTTTTAATGTCTTGTTGAATCTCTCAACTAAGCCATTAGTTTGTGGATGGTATGGTGTAGTGAATTTGTAAGTCACCCCACACTCATTCCACATGTGTTTTAGGTATGCTGACATGAAGTTGGTACCTCTGTCAGACACCACCTCCTTAGGGAAACCCACTCTGGTAAAGATACCAATGAGGGCCTTGGCTACTGCAGGGGCAGTAGTCGACCTAAGGGGAATAGCTTCAGGATACCTAGTAGCATGATCCACTACTACTAGGATATACATATTTCCTGAGGCTGTGGGAGGTTCTAGTGGACCAACTTTGTCCACACCCACTCTTTCAAAGGGGACCCCCACCACTGGAAGTGGAATGAGGGGGGCCTTTGGATGCCCACCTGTCTTACCACTGGCTTGACAGGTGGGGCAGGAGAGGCAAAACTCCTTAACCTTGTGGGACATATTGGGCCAGTAGAAGTGGTTGACTAACCTCTCCCACGTCTTGGTTTGTCCCAAATGCCCAGCAAGGGGAATATCTTGGGCTAAGGTCAGAATAAACTCTCTGAACGACTGAGGCACTACCACTCTCCTAGTGGCACCAGGTTTGGGGTCTCTGGCCTCAGTTTACAGGAGTCCATCTTCCCAATAGACCCTATGTGTTCCATTTTTCTTGCCCTTGGACTCTTCAGCAGCTTGCTGCCTAAGGCCTTCAAGAGAGGGACAGGTTTCTTGTCCCTTACACAGCTCCTCCCTTGAGGGTCCCCCTGGGCCTAAGAGCTCAACCTGATAAGGTTCAAGCTCCAAAGGCTCAGTTCCCTCAGAGGGCAGAACTTCTTCCTGAGAAGAGAGGTTCTCTTTTTCTGACTGTGTTGCAGTTGGTTTCCCAACTGACTTTCCTTTTCTCTTGGTAGGCTGGGCCATTTTTCCAGACTCCAGCTCTACTTTTTCACCCTGTGCCTTGCATTGTGCTCTTGTTTTTACACACACCAGTTCAGGGATACCCAGCATGGCTGCATGGGTTTTTAGTTCTACCTCAGCCCATGCTGAGGACTCCAGGTCATTTCCAAGCAGACAGTCTACTGGGATGTTTGAGGAGACCACCACCTGTTTCAGGCCATTGACCCCTCCCCATTCTAAAGTTACCATTGCCATGGCATGTGCTTTAGTCTGATTGTCAGCGTTGGTGACTGTATAAGTTTTTCCAGTCAGGTATTGGCCAGGGGAAACCAGTTTCTCTGTCACCATGGTGACACTGGCACCTGTATCCCTCAGGCCCTCTACACTTGTCCCATTAATAAAGAGCTGCTGCCTGTATTTTTGCATGTTAGGCGGCCAGGCAGCTAGTGTGGCTAAATCCACCCCACCCTCAGAGACTAGAGTAGCTTCAGTGTGAACCCTGATTTGCTCTGGGCACACTGTTGATCCCACTTGGAGACTAGCCATTCCAGTGTTACCTGGATTGGAGTTTGGAGTGGAACTTTTCTTGGGACAGGCCTTGTCTCCAGTTTGGTGTCCAGACTGACTACAGTTTCGACACCAGGCCTTTTTGGGATCAAAGTTTTTACCCTTGTACCCAGGATTGTTTTGTGAAGAGGCTCTGGGCCCACCCTCCTGTGCAGGTTGTTGGGGGCCTGTAGAAGACTCTTTACTATTTTTATTTTTGGCTGTCTCACCACCTTTCCCCTGGGGATGTTTTGTGACCCCTTTCTTTTGGTCACCCCCTGTGGAAGTTTTGGACACCCTAGTCTTGACCCAATGGTCCGCCTTCTTTCCCAATTCTTGGGGAGAAATTGGTCCTAGGTCTACCAGATGCTGATGCAGTTTGTCATTGAAACAATTACTTAACAGGTGTTCTTTCACAAATAAATTGTACAGCCCATCATAATTACTTACACCACTGCCTTGAATCCAACCATCTAGTGTTTTTACTGAGTAGTCTACAAAGTCAACCCAGGTCTGGCTCGAGGATTTTTGAGCCCCCCTGAATCTAATCCTATACTCCTCAGTGGAGAATCCAAAGCCCTCAATCAGGGTACCCTTCATGAGGTCATAAGATTCTGCATCTTTTCCAGAGAGTGTGAGGAGTCTATCCCTACACTTTCCTGTGAACATTTCCCAAAGGAGAGCACCCCAGTGAGATTTGTTCACTTTTCTGGTTACACAAGCCCTCTCAAAAGCTGTGAACCATTTGATGATGTCATCACCATCTTCATATTTAGTTGCAATCCCTTTAGGGATTTTCAACATGTCAGGAGAATCTCTGACCCTATTTATGTTGCTGCCACCATTGATGGGTCCTAAGCCCATCTCTTGTCTTTCCCTCTCTATGGCTAGGATCTGTCAATCCAAAGCCAATCTTTTGGCCATCCTGGCTAACTGGATGTCCTCTTCACTGGAGTTATCCTCAGTGATTTCAGAGTTGTTGGTCCCTCCTGTGAGGGAACCAGCATCTCTGACTATTATTTGTGGAGTCAGGGCTTGAGAAGCCCTGCTCTCCCTAAGTAGGACTGGAGGGGGGGAATTTCCCTCCAAGTCACTATCTTCATCCTCTGAGTTGCCATCCTCAGAGGGGTTGGCCTTTTCAAACTCTGCCAAAAGCTCCTGGAGCTGTACTTTGGTAGGTTTGGGGCCCATTGCTATTTTCTTTAGTTTACAGAGTGACCTTAGCTCTCTCATCTGTAGATGGAGGTAAGGTGTGGTGTCGAGTTCCACCACAGTCACATCTGTGCTAGACATTTTGCTTCTAAAAGTTGGAATACTTTTTAAGAATCTAAAACTGGTTCTAGAATCTAATTCAAACTTTTACAAACTTTTAAACTCTAAAAGAAATGCTAAACAGGATCTAACACAAGGCCCTAGCAGGTCTTTTAAGAATTTAGAAAACTTTTCAAATTGCAAAAATCAATTTCTAATGACAATTTTGGAATTTGTCGTGTGATCAGGTATTGGCTGAGTAGTCCAGCAAATGCAAAGTCTTGTACCCCACCGCTGATCCACCAATGTAGGAAGTTGGCTCTGTATGTGCTATTTCAAAGTAAGGAATAGCATGCACAGAGTCCAAGGGTTCCCCTTAGAGGTAAAATAGTGGTAAAAATAGATAATACTAATGCTCTATTTTGTGGTAGTGTGGTCGAGCAGTAGGCTTATCCAAGGAGTAGTGTTAAGCATTTGTTGTACATACATATAGACAATAAATGAGGTACACACACTCAGAGACAAATCCAGCCAATAGGTTTTGTATAGAAAAATATCTTTTCTTAGTTTATTTTAAGAACCACAGGTTCAAATTTAACATGTAATATCTTGTTTGAAAGGTATTGCAGGTAAGTACATTAGGAACTTTGAATCATTTCAATTGCATGTATACTTTTCAAGTTATTCACAAATAGCTATTTCAAAAGTGGACACAGTGCAATTTTCACAGTTCCTGGGGGAGGTAAGTTTTTGTTAGTTTTACCAGGTAAGTAAGACACTTACAGGGTTCAGTTCTTGGTCCAAGGTAGCCCACCGTTGGGGGTTCAGAGCAACCCCAAAGTTACCACACCAGCAGCTCAGGGCCGGTCAGGTGCAGAGTTCAAAGTGGTGCCCAAAACGCATAGGCTTCAATGGAGAGAAGGGGGTGCCCCGGTTCCGGTCTGCCAGCAGGTAAGTACCCGCGTCTTCGGAGGGCAGACCAGGGGGGTTTTGTAGGGCACCGGGGGGGACACAAGCCCACACAGAAATTTCACCCTCAGCGGCGCGGGGGCGGCCGGGTGCAGTGTTAGAACAAGCTTCGGGTTCGCAATGGAAGTCAATGAGAGATCAAGGGATCTCTTCAGCGCTGCAGGCAGGCAAGGGGGGGCTTCCTCGGGGAAACCTCCACTTGGGCAAGGGAGAGGGACTCCTGGGGGTCACTTCTGCAGTGAAAGTCCGGTCCTTCAGGTCCTGGGGGCTGCGGGTGCAGGGTCTTTTCCAGGCGTCGGGACTTAGGTTTCAGAGAGTCGCGGTCAGGGGAAGCCTCGGGATTCCCTCTGCAGGCGGCGCTGTGGGGGCTCAGGGGGGACAGGTTTTGGTACTCACAGTCGTAGAGTAGTCCGGGGGTCCTCCCTGAGGTGTTGGTTCTCCACCAGCCGAGTCGGGGTTGCCGGGTGCAGAGTTGCAAGTCTCACGCTTCTTGCGGGGAGTTGCAGGGTTCTTTAAAGCTGCTTCTTGAAACAAAGTTGCAGTCTTTTTGGAGCAGGTCCGCTGTCCTCGGGAGTTTCTTGTCGTCGTCGAAGCAGGGCAGTCCTCAGAGGATTCAGAGGTCGCTGGTCCCTTTGGAAGGCGTCGCTGGAGCAGAGTTCTTTGGAAGGCAGGAGACAGGCCGGTGAGTTTCTGGAGCCAAGGCAGTTGTTGTCTTCTGGTCTTCCTCTGCAGGGGTTTTCAGCTAGGCAGTCCTTCTTCTTGTTGTTTGCAGGAATCTAATTTTCTAGGGTTCAGGGTAGCCCTTAAATACTAAATTTAAGGGCGTGTTTAGGTCTGGGGGGTTAGTAGCCAATGGCTACTAGCCCTGAGGGTGGGTACACCCTCTTTGTGCCTCCTCCCAAGGGGAGGGGGTCACAATCCTAACCCTATTGGGGGAATCCTCCATCTGCAAGATGGAGGATTTCTAAAAGTTAGAGTCACCTCAGCTCAGGACACCTTAGGGGCTGTCCTGACTGGCCAGTGACTCCTCCTTGTTATTCTCATTATTTTCTCCGGCCTTGCCGCCAAAAGTGGGGGCCGGGGCCGGAGGGGGCGGGCAACTCCACTAGCTGGAGTGTCCTGCGGTGCTGTGACAAAGGGGTGAGCCTTTGAGGCTCACCGCCAGGTGTTACAGCTCCTGCCTGGGGGAGGTGTTAGCATCTCCACCCAGTGCAGGCTGTGTTACTGGCCTCAGAGTGACAAAGGCACTCTCCCCATGGGGCCAGCAACATGTCTCTAGTGTGGCAGGCTGCTGGAACTAGTCAGCCTACACAGATAGTCGGTTAAGTTTCAGGGGGCACCTCTAAGGTGCCCTCTGGGGTGTATTTTGCAATAAAATGTACACTGGCATCAGTGTGCATTTATTGTGCTGAGAAGTTTGATACCAAACTTCCCAGTTTTCAGTGTAGCCATTATGGTGCTGTGGAGTTCATGTAAAACAGACTCCCAGACCATATACTCTTTATGGCTACCCTGCACTTACAATGTCTAAGGTTTTGCTTAGACACTGTAGGGGTACAGTGCTCATGCACTGGTACCCTCACCTATGGTATAGTGCACCCTGCCTTAGGGCTGTAAGGCCGGCTAGAGGGGTGTCTTACCTATACTGCATAGGCAGTGAGAGGCTGGCATGGCACCCTGAGGGGAGTGCCATGTCGACTTACTCGTTTTGTCCTCACTAGCACACACAAGCTGGCAAGCAGTGTGTCTGTGCTGAGTGAGAGGTCTCCAGGGTGGCATAAGACATGCTGCAGCCCTTAGAGACCTTCCTTGGCATCAGGGCCCTTGGTACTAGAAGTACCAGTTACAAGGGACTTATCTGGATGCCAGGGTCTGCCAATTGTGGATACAAAAGTACAGGTTAGGGAAAGAACACTGGTGCTGGGGCCTGGTTAGCAGGCCTCAGCACACTTTCAATTGTAAACATAGCATCAGCAAAGGCAAAAAGTCAGGGGGCAACCATGCCAAGGAGGCATTTCCTTACAGTGACACAATATGATGTTGGTCCGCCTCTGGTATGCCACATTTGTGAGCGTCTTTACGAAGTCTAATTGCCAGTGGTTCCATTGCAATAGCAAATAATAGGGGGGACAGTGGGCAGCCTTGCCGGGTGCCTCTGCCTATTGGGATTTCTTCGGATATAATTTGACCTGTTTTGACTCTTGCTATGGGTTTGTGGTTTAACGTCCTAATCCAGTTTATGAAGCCCCGCTGGAATCCGAATGCTTCTAATATACGGTAGAGATACTCCCAGCTGAGTGTGTCAAAAGCTTTTTCTATGTCTAGGGACACAGCTACTGCTTCCGTCCCGTTAGTGCCATGCATTAAGCGAATCAGTCTTCTAATATTTAAGAAGGTGCTTCTACCTGGGATGAACCCGGATTGATCAGAGTGTACAGGGAGTGCAGAATTATTAGGCAAGTTGTATTTTTGAGGATTAATTTTATTATTGAACAACAACCATGTTCTCAATGAACCCAAAAAACTCATTAATATCAAAGCTGAATATTTTTGGAAGTAGTTTTTAGTTTGTTTTTAGTTTTAGCTATGTTAGGGGGATATCTGTGTGTGCAGGTGACTATTACTGTGCATAATTATTAGGCAACTTAACAAAAAACAAATATATACCCATTTCAATTATTTATTATTACCAGTGAAACCAATATAACATCTCAACATTCACAAATATACATTTCTGACATTCAAAAACAAAACAAAAACAAATCAGTGACCAATATAGCCATCTTTCTTTGCAAGGACACTCAAAAGCCTGCCATCCATGGATTCTGTCAGTGTTTTGATCTGTTCACCATCAACATTGCGTGCAGCAGCAACCACAGCCTCCCAGACACTGTTCAGAGAGGTGTACTGTTTTCCCTCCTTGTAAATCTCACATTTGATGATGGACCACAGGTTCTCAATGGGGTTCAGATCAGGTGAACAAGGAGGCCATGTCATTAGATTTCCTTCTTTTATACCCTTTCTTGCCAGCCACGCTGTGGAGTACTTGGACGCGTGTGATGGAGCATTGTCCTGCATGCAAATCATGTTTTTCTTGAAGGATGCAGACTTCTTCCTGTACCACTGCTTGAAGAAGGTGTCTACCAGGAACTGGCAGTAGGACTGGGAGTTGAGCTTGACTCCATCCTCAACCCGAAAAGGCCCCACAAGCTCATCTTTGATGATACCAGCCCAAACCAGTACTCCACCTCCACCTTGCTGGCGTCTGAGTCGGACTGGAGCTCTCTGCCCTTTACCAATCCAGCCACGGGCCCATCCATCTGGCCCATCAAGACTCACTCTCATTTCATCAGTCCATAAAACCTTAGAAAATCAGTCTTGAGATATTTCTTGGCCCAGTCTTGACGTTTCAGCTTGTGTGTCTTGTTCAGTGGTGGTCGTCTTTCAGCCTTTCTTACCTTGGCCATGTCTCTGAGTATTGCACACCTTGTGCTTTTGGGCACTCCAGTGATGTTGCAGCTCTGAAATATGGCCAAACTGGTGGCAAGTGGCATTGTGGCAGCTGCACGCTTGACTTTTCTCAGTTCATGGGCAGTTATTTTGCGCCTTGGTTTTTCCACACGCTTCTTGCGACCCTGTTGACTATTTTGAATGAAACGCTTGATTGTTCGATGATCACGCTTCAGAAGCTTTGCAATTTTAAGAGTGCTGCATCCCTCTGCAAGATATCTCACTATTTTTGACTTTTCTGAGCCTGTCAAGTCCTTCTTTTGACCCATTTTGCCAAAGGAAAGGAAGTTGCCTAATAATTATGCACACCTGATATAGGGTGTTGATGTCATTAGACCACACCCCTTCTCATTACAGAGATGCACATCACCTAATATGCTTAATTGGTAGTAGGCTTTCGAGCCTATACAGCTTGGAGTAAGACAACATGCATAAAGAGGATGATGTGGTCAAAATACTCATTTGCCTAATAATTCTGCACTCCCTGTATTAGCTCCGACAGGTAAGGGAGAAGTCTATTTGCCAGGATTTTCCCTAGGAGTTTACAATCAGAGTTAATAAGCGATAGGGGTCTGTATGACCTGACGTCTAAGGGATCACGGCCTGGTTTTGGGAGCACGGCTATTAGTGCTTCTCGCATGGAATCTGGAAGTTGCTTTCTGTTGTGTGCTTCATTAAACACCTCAAGAAGGGGTTGTAATAAATGGTTAGGGTATGATTTATAGTATTCTACTGGCAATCCGTCAGGGCCTGGGCCCTTGTTGCGTGCCATTTGCGATAGAGCAGTTCGTAGCTCTTCTATTGTGATGGGGCCGTCTAGCATTTCCGAGTTGCTTATTATGTGTGGGTTTTGGGGAATCAATGTTAATAGTGTAGAAAGCTGTTGTTTAGGAGGGGGATTAGAGGTTTGATTAAGAGTGCAATAATACGTATGGAAGGCTGTGTTAATTTCGACTTGGGTGTTGACGACACGGCCTGTGTGTAGTTTAATCGCTCCTATGGGTGCTGTCTGCATTGGTTGACGGACCAACCAAGCTAATAATTTTCCTGATCTGTCGCCCTCTGCGTGTTGTCTCGCCTGTAGGTGTCTGTAATCATGTTTGCATAGTCTGGTGTAAGGAAATGCCTCCTTAGCATGTTTACCCCCTGACTTTTTGCCTTTGCTGATGCTATGTTTTGAATTGAAAGTGTGCTGAGGCCTGCTAACCAGGCCCCAGCACCAGTGTTCTTTCCCTAACCTGTACTTTTGATTCCACAATTGGCACACCCTGGCATCCAGGTAAGTCCCTTGTAACTGGTACCCCTGGTACCAAGGGCCCTGATGCCAGGGAAGGTCTCTAAGGGCTGCAGCATATCTTATGCCACCCTGGGGACCCCTCACTCAGCACAGACACACTGCTTGCCAGCTTGTGTGTGCTGGTGAGAACAAAACAAGTAAGTCGACATGGCACTCCCCTCAGGGTGCCATGCCAACCTCACACTGCCTATACAGTATAGATAAGTCACCCCTCTAGTAGGCCTTACAGCCCTAAGGCAGGGTGCACTATACCATAGGTGAGGGCACCAGTACATGAGTACTGTGCCCCTACAGTGTCTAAGCCAAACCTTAGACATTGTAAGTGCAGGGTAGCCATAAGAGTATATGGTCTGGGAGTCTGTCAAACACGGACTCCACAGCACCATAATGGCTACACTGAAAACTGGGAAGTTTGGTATCAAACTTCTCAGCACAATAAATGCACACTGATGCCAGTGTACATTTTATTGTGAAATACACCCCCAGAGGGCACCTTAGAGGTGCCCCCTGAAACCTTAACCGACTATCTGTGTAGGCTGACTGGTTCCAGCAGCCTGCCACAACCGAGACATGTTGCTGGCCCCATGGGGAGAGTGCCTTTGTCACTCTGAGGCCAGTAACAAAGCCTGCACTGGGTGGAGATGCTAACACCTCCCCCAGGCAGGAGCTGTCACACCTGGCGGTGAGCCTCAAAGGCTCACCCCTTTGTGCCAGCACCGCAGGACACTCCAGCTAGTGGAGTTGCCCGCCCCCTCCGGCCACGGCCCCCACTTTTGGCGGCAAGGCCGGAGGAAATAATGATAATAACAAGGAGGAGTCACTGGCCAGTCAGGACAGCCCCTAAGGTGTCCTGAGCTGAAGTGACTCGAACTTTTAGAAATCCTCCATCTTGCAGATGGAGGATTCCCCAATAGGATTAGGGATGTGACCCCCTCCCCTTGGGAGGAGGCACAAAGAGGGTGTACCCACCCTCAGGGCTAGTAGCCATTGGCTACTAACCCCCCAGACCTAAACACGCCCTTAAATTTAGTATTTAAGGGCTTCCCTGAACCTAAGAATTTAGATTCCTGAAACCTACAAGAAGAAGAAGAAAACTGCTGAGCTGAAAAACCCCTGCAGAGGAAGAACAGAAGACACCAACTGCTTTAGCCCCAGTCCTACCGGCCTGTCTCCTGCCTTCCAAAGAACCCTGCTCCAGCGACGCTTTCCAAGGGACCAGCGACCTCTGAATCCTCTGAGGACTGCCCTGCTTCAAGAAAGACAAGAAACTCCCGAGGACAGCGGCACTGCTCCAAAAGAACTGCAACTTTGTTTCAAGGAGCAGATTTAAAGACCCCTGCAACTCCCCGCAAGAAGCGTGAGACTTGCAACACTGCACCCGGCGACCCCGACTCGACTGGTGGAGAACCAACACCTCAGGGAGGACCCTCCGGCGACTCCGAGACCGTGAGTAACCAAAGTTGTCCCCCCTGGGCCCCCACAGCGACACCTGCAGAGGGAATCCCGAGGCTCCCCCTGACCGCGACTGCCTGAACTCCATTTCCCGACGGCTGGAAAAGACCCTGCACCCGCAGCCCCCAGCACCTAAAGGAACGGAACTCCTGTGCAGGAGTGACCCCCAGGAGGCCCTCTCCCTTGCCCAGGTGGTGGCTACCCCGAGGAGCCCCCCCCTTGCCTGCCTGCACCGCTGAAGAGATCCCTTGATCTCTCATTGAAATCTACAGAGAACCCAACGCTTGTTTGCACACTGCACCCGGCCGCCCCCGCGCTGCTGAGGGTGTACTTTCTGTGTGGACTTGTGTCCCCCCCGGTGCCCTACAAAACCCCCCTGGTCTGCCCTCCGAAGACGCGGGTACTTACCTGCTGGCAGACCGGAACCGGGGCACCCCCTTCTCTCCATTGAAGCCTATGCGTTTTGGGCACCTCTTTGACCTCTGCACCTGACCGGCCCTGAGCTGCTGGTGTGGTAACTTTGGGGTTGCTCTGAACCCCCAACGGTGGGCTACCTTGGACCCAAACCTGAGACTTGTAAGTGATTTACTTACCTGACAAAACTAACAAAAACTTACCTCCCCCAGGAACTGTGAAAATTGCACTGTGTCCACTTTTAAAACAGCTTATTGTGTTTTATGTAAAAAGTATACATGCTAATGTAATGATTCAAAGTTCCTAAAGTACTTACCTGCAATACCTTTCAAATGAGATATTACATGTAGAATTTGAACCTGTGGTTCTTAAAATAAACTAAGAAAAGATATTTTTCTATAACAAAACCTATTGGCTGGATTTGTCTCTGAGTGTGTGTTCCTCATTTATTGCCTGTGTGTATGTACAACAAATGCTTAACACTACTCCTTGGATAAGCCTACTGCTCGACCACACTACCACAAAATAGAGCATTAGTATTATCTCTTTTTGCCACTATCTTACCTCTAAGGGGAACCCTTGGACTCTGTGCATACTATTCCTTACTTTGAAATAGTGCATACAGAGCCAACTTCCTACATCTGGTGTCTGTTTCTTTATAGTTTGCTCTGAGATCACTCAGTGTATGCAGTGTGGATGGATTTATTGAGAGCTCGACCTCCGCCTTGCGCATTTTAATTTCGAATTCCTGTAGTTCTTTAGTGAGCACTTTTCTGACTCCTACTGTGGCCGCTAAACAGTGGCCACGGGTCACAGCTTTATGGGCATCCCATTCAGTAGCGCGTGTTGAGGCGGTGTCTCTGTTAACCGTAAAATAATTTGATAAGCATTTGGATAACTCTGCTTTGAAGGGGGGGGGGGTCTGTGAGGGCTTCTGATTGTAAGCGCCAAGTTGGAATACGGGCATGTGTGCGTCCCCATGTTATTGTGACATGCAGTGGATTGTGATCCGAAATAGTGCGAGCTAGGTATTCTGATTTATTTATTTTATGAATTATGGCAGGCGTTGCGAATAGCATGTCTATTCTTGTGTGTATTTTATGTACTGATGAATAATAAGAGTATTCGCGATGCGTGGGATGTCCCGCCCTCCATGTTTCTTTCAGGCCATTATTTGCAGCCCATTCTACTAGGTCGGCAGTTGTGCGCCTGGCTGGTGCAGTGATCAGTGGGGGAATTGATCGATCCATGTGTATGTCTAACACCGAGTTAAAATCCCCACCCCATATACTAGGCTCAAATGGGTCTCTGAGTTTGCTGTTGTTGAGTGTCCATAAAAATTCGAGTTGGCCTGTGTTCGGGGTGTACAGAGCAACTATTGCTAATGGTTGACCATCTAGTTCCACTTCCAGTATCACATACCTTCCGTTTGAATCAATCTGCGTGCAGGATATTACAAACGGGAACCCTGGTGCTATCCATATCGCCACCCCTCGGGCGTAGGATGAAAAAATGGTGCCATATATTTGGCCCCGCCATTTTGCGCGCAGGTTTTCTAGTAAGGCCCCGTTGAGGTGGGTCTCTTGCAGCAAGGCTATGTATATCCGGTGTCGCTTAAGGTACGCATACATTTGTTGCCGTTTACGTATAGCTGCCATGCCCCTGATGTTCCATGTGATTATTTTATATTGTGGAGTGTTTAAGTTGTGTTTGTGTGCCATGGTATGTGTGTTGTTTTGCCAAGTTAGGGGGATGTATTGTCTGTGTGTTGCGCTCTACCCAGCATTTCCAATTGTGCTTTATAATTAGGATATTACCGACTTTAGCAACGAATACAATATTTGTGTTGTATGATTGTTTACCACGCCTATTGCTACAATCATGGGTTACGATATGTGCCTTGAGTGAATCACATCTAATAAAGTTTGAAACAACAACTATATATAACTGTAACTGTGCATACAACACGGCTGAAATAAAGCCTGTGTCTGCCTTCTTAAAGAATCTGTCCATATGGAGTGGGGGGCGCTGTGGACAAATGTATCCGAGTCGTCAAGCTTCTCGGCCCGTTCTGCTCCCTGTACTGGTGCGTCCCTTCGGGCACCTCCGGCGGCTGCGGGTCCAGGCCTGGCAATTCTCCGCTGCCTTGCTAGTCATCAGGCTAGGTGGTTTTTTTACACTGTGAGGAAAACTGTTCCTGACTGTAAAGTTATTTTGGACCTTCCTGTTTAGCAAATATCATCTGCTGTGCGCGGAGTCAGGCTAGGGCCGCGGTTGGAATCTGTGGAATCATATTGTGTGTCGAGGTCTGGTTCGACTTCGTTTTGGATGGACTGGGACGTTGGGGATGTGTTGATGAAGCGTGTTGTGGCCTGTAATAATGAAGAGCGTTCTGCTTGGGATTGTTCAGGTGAAGGTTTAACATCCTGTTTCCTTCGTGGCTTGCGCCTAGACTTATGTGATGACCATTTTTCCGCTGTGTTTCCCAAATTCGTTTGATCGGCCAGGCCTTTAGCGTGTAACCAAGTCCAGGCGTCCTCAGGAGTATTGAAAAAGAGAGTGCGATTGTCACTTTGGATACGCAATTTTGCAGGAAACAGAAGGGCATATTTTATGTTATGTTCACGCAGTCTTTCCTTGACCTTAAAAAAGGAGTTGCGTTTCTTCTGCACTTCCGCAGTGAAATCTGGGTAGGCCGTGCTCACTGTATTTTCGAAGCTTACAGGGCCTGATTTACGGAACAGTTGCAGGATAAGGTCTCTATCACGGAAGTTAAGGAGTCTTGCAATAAGCGGACGGGGCTGGGCCCCTGGAGGGGGTGTTCTTCCAGGCACTCTATGTGCTCTTTCCACTGAGAAAAATTTTGGAATATTATTTTGTAGTATTGTGTTCGTTAGCCATTGTTCAATAAATAGTTCTGTGCTGGGTTCTTCTGCCCGTTCTGGAAATCCCATCTGCCTTCAGCGTCCTCGGCTCTGCGCTTTAGGACTTCAACTTCCGTTGTTACTGTCATTAGTTGTTGCCTAAGGTCATTTATCGATGGCGTTAACCGTGCCGTTTCTTTTTGATCGTTGTTACTCTTTCCGCCAATGCTTTTTGGTCCGTGCATAGAAGGTTAACATCTTCCGTGATCGCTCCAAATTTTGCCTCCAATGTAGATTTGGTATCTAGGATGGCTTGTAGTATTTTCTCGAATTGTGTAGTATGCGACTGTAGGGTTGTCTCAAGCTTCTGGAGTGTCTGGTGTGTGACAGAGGAGCCCGGCGGTGGAGTAGGCTCGTTTGATTCCATGTTGCTTGGTGGCACTAGCGGGGTCTTTGGTTTGCCCATTAATGGAGCGAGTATAGTTTGATTTGTTGCTAGTGAATTGGCGCGGCACTTATAGGTCGGTCCGAGAACAATATTGATCAAATTCGTCGATGTTTTTCTAGTTCCGTTATGTTCAGGTTTTTACTTCAGCAATGATGGTCTGGCCTGTCCCTCAGAGTTTTTGGTGCTGTTGAATGTTGCACACACGGTGTACTTTTATTCTGTAGCGAGCGGTAGTTGTTGGAAGCTGCCTGATGTGGGCAGCCGCAATACGCTGTATGGTGCTCTAGTGGAGAGCCCGTTGCTGTGGGACAGTTGGTGCGTCTTCTAGGCACTTGTGTGGTGTCTGGCATATGTTATGTGGCCCTGGGGTCCAATCAGTGCCGCCGAAAGGGCTTGCAGTTGTATTCTACTAGGTGTAAATTATTTACAGGCGTTGAATATTTGGTGCGTAGCTTACTGTGGACAGCTGCGCTGTTGCGGGATAGTTATTCTAGTCACCTGTGTGGTGTCTGATGCTCCTTGGGGGGCCCTGCAGCCCGGTCAATGCCGCCGTTAGGGCACGCAGTTATGGAACTTTTGCAAGCGTTTAATATTTGATGCGTAGCTCGGGTCTCTCTTGCCCGCCTCTATGTCCGCGCTACGTCGCTGGTACCAACCATGGGTCGGGTGCTACGCCTGCCAGGCCAGGACCTGCATGTATTGGGCGGTCGGGGACAGGTCCGCAATCCCAGGCCGCCACGGCCTGTCCGAGAGGCCTCCGAGGTCTCTCCTCGCCGGGTTCTCTCACCTGTCGCCTCTGCCTCCCCGCCAGATCCCTTAGCCCGCACGCGGGTTCTGTCCTCGTTTCAGCTCCACCTCCGTCCGGGGCGCTGGGGCCACGGAGTCCGGCTCCTCGTGTGGCCACGCTGCCCGTCTTGGCGATTGGCCACCGCGCCTGTCTTCGCTATCACAACACCGCTTCTCAGGGGCATCCAGGGTGCGTTTCAGAGCCTATCCCTCGTAGAATTTTTGATGCTTTTGAATGTTGCGCACACGGTGTACTTTTATTTTGTAGCGGGCAGTAGTTATTGGAGTACGCTGTATGGTGCCTTAACGGACAGCCCGTTGCTGTGCGACCAATAGTGCGTCTTCTAAGCACTTGTTTGGTGTCTAATATACATTGTGGGGCCCTGGGGTCCGTTCAGTGCCGCTGGAGGGGCTCGCCGTTGTGCTCCACGAGGTATATGTTATTTACAAACGTATTTGGTGCGAAGCTTGATGTGAACAACCACTGTGCATTATGTGGTTTCTTTACAGACACCGCGCTGTAGCGGGATAATTGTTGCGTCTTCTAGTCACCTGTGTGGTGTCTGATGCGCCTTGGGGGGCCCTGCGGCCCGGTCAGTGCCGCCGATAGGGCACGCAGTTATGGTACTCGGAGTGAAGAATTTTTACAAGCGTTAAATATTTGATGCGCAGCTCGGGCTTCTCTTGCCTGCCTCTATGTTCGCACTACGCTGCTGCTGCTAACCGTGGGCTGGATGCGCCTCTCACTAGGCCAGGCCCCGTGTGCATTGGCTGGTCGGGGACAGGTCCGCCATCTTAGGCCGCCATGGCCTGTCCGGGAGGCCTCCGAGGTCTCTCCTCGCCATCTCCGGGAGCTCTCACCTGTCTCTCGGATCTTGTGCTGCCGCTTCTGCCTCCTCGCTAGCTCCTTTAGCCCGCACGCGGGTTCTGTCCTCGTTTTAGCTCCACCTCTGTCCGGGGCGCCGGGGCCACGTAGTCCGGGTGGCCGCGCCGCCCGTCTTAGCGATTGGCCATCGCGTCTGTCTCCGTAGTCACGATACCGCTTCTCAGTGGCATCCAAGGTGTGTTTCAGGGCCGCCGGAAGATACCGGTGGCAGCACGTTCGGCGCCTACCGTGTTTAAGCACTGCAGGCGTCTTTTGAAGGATTTTTATGCGGGCCGAGAGCAGAGCTGTGTTTTATGCGACCGCTCTGGCCGCCATGTTGGCCACGCCCCAACTGAGTGAAGATCCCTTGATAAGTTAGCAGTTCTCCTCACTAACCCATTTATCATGACTCCTCCTATCATTATAGTTTAAGGTCTGTAATATCTCAACAGTAGTAAGGATCATCATGCTAGGAAACTGAAGATGTAAACTGTGAATGATTGCTTGGCCATGCTTTATCCTCTGGGGAGGAGAGCAAATATATATTAGAAAGTGGACTACTGAATATTTGGCAAGTGTATAGTAGCTCTTTCTTCAGAGTTGATACAAGTACCTGCTTTACATGAGCACCAGATTATATTACAGAAGGTCAGAGACATTAAGGACCTCATTACGAGGCTGGCAGTCTTAAGACCGCCAGCCCCGCGATGGCAGTCGGACCGCCGCAGACAGGGTGGTCTGTCCGCCCCATTATGACTGTGGCAGAGCCGCCACGGTCAAACCGCTGACACCGCCAGCCTGCAGCCTGCAGCCTGCAGCCTGGCGATTGTAATCTGCCAGGGCGGCGCGGGGATTACGAGTCACCATCCACCAGCCTTCCCATAGCGGTAAACACTGCCATGGAAAGGCTGGCAGAATGGGGGTGTCGGGGGGTGGGGGGGTCCTGCACTTGGAATGGGCAGTGCAGGGGCCCCCATGCACAGCCCCATCGCGCATTTCACTGCCCGAATTACGGCAACGAACAACGGCTGCCGGCTCAATTACGAGTCAATGTTGTGGTGAGTGTTCCGTTTCAGGCAAGGTGCAGTTGCAAATCTTGGACAATGACAGGTAAATACAAATTTGAGACTTCCATCATTACATTTTGTTTCAATAGAAACCACAGCAATGTCATTCTATCAAAGTGACTCTATGGAACAATCTAAAATAAAAGAAACAATATAATTAACTTTTCTCGGTCCTCCCAACTGTGCTACCTATCAAATATTTACTAAATCCTGCCATCATAAATGTATCTTTCATTTTAGAAGTTTATTTCGCGAAATCCATTTAAGTCAATCCGTTACCTCTGGCATGCATAGAATTGGCCGCAGTCGCTTTCCAGAATATTTTAGTGGTTAACCTCCATTTGACATTCGTATGCTGATAACCATGAATGCCCTTATATATTTAGCAACTTTGTTAGTAGGTTGAGCTTTGCATTCTGGCACAGCAATTGCATGACTGTGTAAGTGTGCACATAAAGAATTTTGCAACCACCAGGATAAAGCAGTCCATGACTGTACTTTTGATTTGCAAAGAGAAATCACCATTTAAAACAGTGCTAGCACATATTTACAAAATTAAGAGAAAAAAATTGCAGATTCATAAAAAAGCTTTTTGGATTGCCATGAACATATGCTAATTATCAATTATTTACAAAAGGACAAAAAAATAGTACTGCAGCACAGTGTAAAATGATTTTATTGAAAATTATCCAGACCTAGTTAAGCACTTTCTCCCTCCGTAACAACAGTTTGTAAGTTATGAAAAGTATAAGTCAAGTATGCATCTTGACTAGGTTTTTAAACAAAGCCCTTAAATGAAAGACCTCTACTATGCAGTTAAGGCACTTCAGATGTAAGTACATGTAGCAAACTTGCATAAAAATAACGTTTACATGTCAATTTATATATTTTCCACAAACTGTTCAGTATAAAAACCACTAAACAAAACAAAAAACAAATGAATAGATGTTAGTCATTGTTGAAACTTGTCCCAGGGTAGTACACTTTTTTTCAAGACTCCATACTTTACTTACTTTTCATGTGTTCTGACTACATTCTGCTTTAACCCTTTTGCAATCTGCTATTTTCATACAATATGTAATGTAGAAAAGATGTCCAGCTTCGGTATCTCAGTTTGCAGAATTTAAATTTCTTATGCAGTAGCAGATGACTAAAGGGCTCCGTATGTTATAATCTGCATAGATTGCATAGTGGAAATGTGTATTCCTACCATGTTAGCAAAGGCATAATTAAGTACTGCTTGCCTTAGAACTATGCATGACAAGAGAAACACAAATATACAATATTACAGTTTAATGGGGTGAACCAGCTACTAAATATTCGTTGCTATACACATTCCTCTGGGAGACGTCACTGTACAGTAAAACGTAATCAATTCCTAAAAAAAAAAATACTTATTTTATTTGAAGAGGATTCATTTTGTTTCCTTTTTCCTTACTGGTCTGTTCTGTGTTTACCTACTCTCCAGAGTGAAGAGATCTTTGAAAGTAGCATTACTATTAAATTATACATGTCCAAATCTTTGAATAAGATATGGCTACAAGGAAATTACTAATCACAGGGGAGATTGCTGGTCACACGTGCGGATGACCCATTTTGCATTACACAACCAGTGGTGCCTGTTACTCAGCTTATTAAGTAGAAATCCCAATGTCTCTAAACATAACCCTCAATGTGAAGCTCGGAGCAAATCTGGTTTTGAGAACCATGGAGCAAGTTTCTTTCTTCAATCAGAAGAAACTGTCCAGCACTGCTAACTTAAAACATCGTTCAAGTTTTTCTTAAGAATGGTGTGATTAGATTACTGCACATTAATAAAACCAAAAGAAACATAACTTTTTAGTGATGGGGGACTGCAGGGGAAGACTCAAGTTTACTCAAAAACATTAATGTGCTCCTTTTTTAAATGGTTAATCGCATAATAATGCCTCCCTGATTGACAAGGTTTCCGAACTGCATGGATAAGATGAATACAATGTATCCAAAATGGTTGTCGTTGAAGACATGAAATATTTTAGCATTGTTGTACTTTCTAATTCATATAGCAAAGGAGGATTGCTTGAGCTTGCGACAGTACTATAACATATTATACAGTCGACAAATACATAGAAAATTAATTGTAATATGAACTAAGGTATTTTGGGACAAATTCATAATACTCTGTGTGGCTTTCAAATAAGTTTACTGCTCTTTTAGAGAGGCGCTGCACACAGTAGTGACCCTTGGTAAGTGGCACAGCATCACATTAGCACTAGCATGCAAGGGGGATCAATTCATTAATTTCACAGCTCGTTTCCTATGAACCTTTGGGGTTTCATCATGCAGTTTGGATGCGATTATGTGGCCAATAGCAGGTGTCACTTCTGAGCATTCTTTGGTGCAATGTTTCTTGAAAACCACCATCTCAAACATTTCAAAAGAGGTAGCCTGAACCAAAGATGTTTAGCTCTTCTGAATAAATCCATGCACGCACACAAGTTCAGGTTGCAGGGTTCCTGTAGATCCGTCTCTCACACTTTTCTAACTTAATAAAAAGCTGAAAAAAAACATATTTGATTAAATATTGACAAAGAATTTCTGTAATTTGAAGCATCTAAATTTCAACCCAGGCATGCACTCTGATCACCACCACATTTAGAAGAGCCTGACAAAATATTTTTGGCCCTAAAGAAAATTCTTCCCATTTCCAACTTAATTTCTCAGCGCTTACAAACAATAGAGAAAGGAGAGGAGGATTGCCTAGCTGTATAATTTAGGATAGTGAAAAATCCACTTGAAAAGCAGAATTAAGTGAAACAATACACAGGTTTACAGTTAATCTAGTAATACAACTTTGATAAATGTTGGCTGAATGATCATTTTAGTCAACACAATATACACAGTACACATTTTACTAATGGTACATCTGGGGATCATAGGCCCATTGGCTACTTACATACTGTATGTATTCACATTACCAGTTCCCTTTATTGATCAATAAAAACAGTATGAACGCAGTAGCAGCACCATGATAACTGATGCCTAAGGACAGAGGCAGAGCAGTGTTCTGTTGTGCAAATTCATTCTAATTTTTCTCAGTGAGGGTGAACTATATTGTGTCAATCTTAGCAACGTCCACTGGGCAACCCCTTTTTAACCAAGTGCACCTGGCTAAATCCCATCTGTAGGATCTGACCATGCCCAGCCTCAGTGGGTGGAACTGTTAATATTGTCTCAGCATGGCTTCAGGATGAGCCATCCCCTTTAACTTTACTGGAATATCTTTAGACCCGCTATGTCTCCTCCTAAAACTCTCATGGGTGGTTAATCTTCAGCACCAATCTTACTGTGCAGTTTTTGCCTCAGCCGTGCTTTGGTAAGGTAAACACACATAAACAGGGGTAAAATGAATACCCTTGTTTTCTTGTGGAATGCTTCTCGCCAATGAGGCAACCAACTCGTAAAAATGTGCAAGCACACTAGTTTTATCTAGGCAACAGGATGCTTCTCTGCGGATTCTAGAATATAAGTCAGCAGAGAAGCAGGCAGTTGCTGTGAAGAGAGGACATGTTCAGGGGTTGTTACAGAGGAACTTAATAAAGCAATTTCATCCTACTATTTGTGTCCAGACATCGTAAAACTAGTCATAACAGAGCATGCCCTTCGGCCCTCCCAACTGTACCACATATCTTCTTCTGCTGCATAAATAGCAAAAATTAAGTATTTGGCAGGGGGCACTATTTATGTAATACAGCCATTTGCCTAAACCCCACAAATAGGGAAATCTCTAAATCTTTCTTCTTTTTTATCTAGTAACTATTTTGCATAAGTTGAAGCCTTCTTCCTCCATCGACACATTGATAGTATTTTCTTGTCCCAGAGCTAAACAATCCAAAAATTCTGTAAATTGCCTTAGACATCTTGTTTCAGAATCCTAATTAAAAGCCCATCAAAATTGCACCTCTTGTTGGATTTAAGGGTAAGACACTCTTTGCAATACAGGTTCATTTAGGAAAAAGTGCATCACAAAGAACATGTGCCAGGACACCATTAGTCTATTTTAAGGAATCCAACTATGAATGAGAGCATGCACTTATTCAAACATTTGATATAAAATTATGCTTTTGGTACTGCAAACACTAACATTCTCATGAGAAGAAAGCCTAAGAATGTCACATAAAAACAGTTAATGAGACATTATGGTTGCACATAAATCCTAATTAGAGATGCCCCCTGCATGCCAGCCCAACTGCTAGTGCTAGGCTGACCGGTCTCTGCCAGCCTGCCACTTCCAGACAGGTTTCTGGCCTCATGGGGTGAGTGCCTTTGTGCACTCTGTGACCAGGAACAAAGCCTGTCCTGGGTGGAGGTGCTTCACACCTCCCCCTGCAGGAACTGTAACACCTGGCGGTGAGCCTCAAAGGGTCAAGCCTGGTGTTACAGCACCCCAGGGCACTCCAGCTAGTGGAGATATCCACCCCCCCGGACACAGCCCCCACTTTTGGCGGCAAGTCCGGGGAGATAATGAGAAAAACAAGGAGTCACCCCCCTCAGCCAGGTCCACCCCTAAGGTGACCAGAGCTGAAGTGACCCCCATCCTTAGAAAATCCTCCATCTTGCTTTGGAGGATTTAGCCCAATAGGAATAGAGATGTGCCCCCCTCCCCAAAGGGAGGAGGCACAAGGAGGGTGTAGCCACCCTCAGGGACAGTAGCCATTGGCTACTGCCCTCCAGCCCTAACACACCCCTAAATGTAGTATTTAGGGGCAACCCTGAAACAGGGAAATCAGATTCCTGACAACCTACTAAGAAGAAGGACTGCTTAGCTGAAAAGCCCCGCAGAGAAGGAGGAAGACGACAACTACTTTGGCCCCAGCCCTACTAACCTGTCTCCAACTTCAAAGAACCTGCACCAGCAACGCATCCTTTGGGCCCAGTGACCTCTGCCGACTCAGGAGGACTGCCCTGCAACTACAAAGGACCAAGAAACTCCCGTGGACAGTGAACCTGTCCAACCAAGCAAGAAGAAACCATCTTTAAAGGGACTCTCACTCCAGTCCCCACTCTGCACCCAACGCCCCTAGCCGTGTCCAGAGAAACCAACGACCCAGAGAGGCTCCCCAGGCAACTCCAACGACGTGTCCACCCTGGGCTGAGCTCCCTGCACCCCCACGACGATGCTTGCAGAGGGAATCTGAGGACCCCCTGACCGCGACTACCCGGGACAAGAAAATCCAACACCTGGAAGAAACACTGCACCCGCAGCCCCCAGGCCTATGAAGAACCGACCACCGGTGCAGCAGTGACCAGCAGGCAGCCCTCACCCTTGCCCAGTCAGTGACTGGCCCGAGAAGCCCCCCTGTGCCCTGCCTGCAACGTCTGAGTGACCCCCAGGTCCCTCCATTGATTCCTATTACAAACCCGACGCCCTGTTTGCCCACTGCACCCGGCCGCCCCTGTGCCGCTGAGGGTGTGCTTTGTGTGTCTACTTGGGACCCACCCAGTGCTCTATTAAACCCCCCCGGCCTGCTCCCAGAGGATGCAGGTACTTACCTGCCAGCAGACTGGAACCGGAGCACCCCCTGTCTCCATTGGCGCCCATGTTATTTGGGCTCCTCTTTGACCTCTGCACCTGACCGGCCCTGTGTTCCTGGTGCTGGGTATTTGGGGTTGACTTGAACCTACAACGGTGGGCGACCTATGCCCCAGAGACTGAACTTGTAAGTGCTTTACTTACCACTTTAACCTAACTGCACTTACCTCCTCCAGGAACTGTTGAATTCTGCAGTGTCCTCTTTTAAAATAGCTTATTAAAAAACTGAGTACATTATGGTTTTGGTTCAAAGTCCTAACTATACCTATGCAAAGTACCTTGCATTTAATGTACTTACCTGCAATTTGAATCTTGTGGTTCGAAAAAATAAATTAAAAAAAGAATATTTTTCTATTTACAAACCTATTGGCCTGGAGTTAAGTCTTTGAGTGTGTGTTCTCAAGCATTTGTTGTACACACAAGCAATAAATAACACTACCCTCTGATAAGCCTAACTGCTCGACCACACTACCACAAACAGAGCATTAGTATTATCTATTATTGCCTCTGTCAAGCCTCTTGGGGAACCCCTGGACTCTGTGCACACTATCTCTCATTTTGAGATAGTATATCCAGAGCCAGTTTCCTACACATACTCACACCAAAGTAGAGCACAAGATAAAGGCTAAAGTGGTCACCTTGAATGTGGTAGGGTTCAACAGAAGACAAGCATGCCTGAAGTCTTGCTACAGGTGGACAGAGTGTAGGTACCACCACCAGTGAGTTAATCAGCCCTACTTTCGGAGACTGGGGGCAGGAGGGCATCCCAACATGGCGGCGGACACCCCGACAATGAGAGCAGCTGCAACCCGGCCCAGACACTTAGCACTGCGGCACTGAGAATAGCAGAATACACCCATAAAGATGCACTCCTGAGGTGTGGGGAGTGGTGCGGCGATTCAAGCCCAGAAATTTGTGGATACAAGGCAGAAGCAGTAACGATGGGAAGGTGACATGCAAGGAGAGACACATTCCCAGGTGGGTCCTGCCTGCGGAGCTCAGGGGCCAAAGGCACTTCGGAGAGAGCCCCGCAATGACACTCAATTGCATCAGGCGAAGCAGAGCCAGTAGGGATCATAGCTTTGCACAAGGTGTCCCAAATAGGGGAGAGACTGTGCAGCTGTTCAGTGGGATTCCAGTGCTATAATGCATCTTCACATACCCATGCCCTGAGGCGAATAGAAGGCAACAGAAGCAACGTGACAGCAAGGTTTTGATGGAGCATGGCAAAAGGACTGAGTGTAGTGGCATTAATGTTGTGTTTTTTAAATACAAGGCCATAGCAGTAATTCATGCAAACTGTGCAGCAAGTGCCTCCTAATTTCGCTTCTCTCATCCCGCCTTACAACAGACATTAAAATTCAAACTAGTCAGGCTCTAACGCAATTACAGCGTACATAAGCTGTTCCCTGTAAGCGCCTCAAGGGTCACCATCGCCTTTTAAGCGCTTTTTAAGACTCACCTTCCTGGCCCCGTTAAAATTATATACTGGTTGGACTTTACATCCTCAAACACTCTGGACTTCACTGCCGAGGTGCCTTTTGGGGTTACTCCACTGGGTGATAGACCACTGCAAAATCCGGGGGAAAAAAAATCCACTCTTTCCAGCACAATATAAGTGATCCCTACTGGCTGCAGCGAAAGCATCCATGTCTGCATTTATCAATGTGACCCCTGGACACCCGTATATGGCACAGTGAGTAGAGGAACAAGCTGCAACTGGTAACAAGCAAGAATGAAGAGACTGTCAAGAGATATACCATTACGAACGCAATTGGGCAGCAAGACTTCGAAGCATCCAAAATCTTTTAAGTCTTGCAAATCTTTAACTCCCAAAAACGTAAATGTAAATGCACTGTGCAGGTAGGTCCTCCTTTTTGCCCTGATCACCCCCAATATTTTTGGACAGATATTGGTGGTCACTGACTTGGCTGTGCCCTGGGTACTGCATACCAGTCCCTGGGACAGAGCCAGTGCTCTGTGTAAACTGGATATGCAAATTATAATTAGCAATATTAACCTACTTATAAGTCACTAGTATATGGTATGGCATGTAGGTTTAGGAACCCCAGCATAGGAGTTCTCCCATAGGTGCACTGCTGAGGTGCTCAGTGTCATTTTAAATGCAGGCCTGCCTTGCTGGATGCTTTTAAACTAAAAGTTATATGCAAATTCGACTTTGGAAATAAATACTTTAAACTACCTTATTTCTACAAATAAGTCATCCCTACGGTGTGTATGTGCCCCTAGGGTTGGGTGCCATGTATCTATAACCAGGGCCCTTATAAAAAAAAAATTATAAGCCCTGGTGAGGGAAAATAGCCAAATTAGTTTATCCCTCACTGTAGTAAATGGCCTCCATAGGCTAGAATGGGGAGACTTTATTTTAAATTACCAAGTCCCCTTAAGTGTCAGATAACGCAAGTTTGGTATCAAATTAATTGTTATAATACATCTCACAACTGACATTTGTTGGAATTAATATAACGTGTTCAGGTAAAGAGTTTTAAACTCTACCTAAAAAGTTGCCAACTTCAGCCCTGTAGTGCCCTTCTCTGATTGGCCAGGTTGCCTTGATGAGGTGTGAAGTGGCATGGGCTGAACACAAAGAGATGTGCCTAGGGGAGGAGAACTCCCCTCAGCAGATGGAGAAGCAGGAAGGGGGGGGGGGGCTGCCAACTGGTCTTCAAAGGCAGGGAAGGGCATTTGGAGCAACCCAGCACCTCCCTCACATCCTGCAAACCCAGACAATTAGGCACCCCCTTAATTAGATTAGGAGAGGGCAGGAGAGAGGTGTGTTTAGGATGTTTAGCCACACCAGTGAGTGGGCTCAGCCAGATGTAACCTCCAAAAATCTGTTTCAGGCATGATGGATTTTTGAGGAATGTTGCTCCCTGGGATTGATTTTTGCCACACTTACCTGGAAGTGGTCATCACAGGGGGAAGGACTCTGCATCTGATTGGAGAACCAGGACCCCCCTTTTTGTCATCCAGGAGCAAGGATAAAACTGGCAGAGCTGCACCCACACCTCAGATCCCTAGAAGGAAGAACAACAGAAGAAGGACTGCCCTGCTGGACCCCTGACCTGCACCTGGACACTGCACTCTGAAGGTCTGCACCAGCTGCACACTTGGGCTTCACCACAAGAAGGACGTTGCCTGGCTTCAACTGGTTGAAGGAGGGACTCCCTGTTTGCTACAGGTGAAAACTTGCTAACCAGAGTCCCCTGCACCAACTCCTGAAGAAACTGACCAGCTGACCACTGTCCAGTGGCCAATTTGGAGTTTACGCCAGGCGCATTCTGGGAGTTGTAGTCCGCTCCCTCAAGGAGCAACTCAGAGCTTCTGGAACTTTGGGGTGAGCTGTAGACACCAAAAGAACCTTAAAAGACCTTCGGGAAGACGATCCAAAAGTTTGGAGAACTTTTTGAAAAAAAGCTCCATTAAGGGACCGACCCGCCACAGCAACTCTGGCCAGCTTGCCTCAACCAGCACGCGGCCTGACTTGCAGGTTCGTCCCGGTGAAGAAAATCTCAGAAAAAGTGACTACGTCCGAACACAAAAAGTTGACCGGGACCTCCCAGGCAGTGTATCCGAAGAGGAACGTCGGATCAAGATTCAGGTTTGCCCCAGTCGAAGGATTTTCATCTCGAAAAATCATGAAAGTCTGAATGTAGAAATCTTCACCGAGGGCTTCGGCGACCAGTATCTGAGGAAGGGCCCTAGGAGGTCGGATTGGACTGGCGACTTGATCCAGCTGAAGAAAATCTTCAAGAAAATGACTAAGTGTGAAGGTAAACTTTTGATCGAGGCCTCCCGCGCTTGCTGTAACCGAGCAGGGCTCCATCGCTGTTGGCCTTAAACTTTGACTTTGCCCCAGTCGAGGTGCGACCAGATGACCAGATTGGTGCTATTCGTTTTTAAGCACTAAAAAACATTACTTCTTTAAAAATTCAGACCTCTGGTTCCCTTTATCTGGTTTTATTTGTTTGGTGTCATTTTAAAGCTAAAAATATTTCCTATTTTTATAAATTGGTTTTGGATTTTTAAACTGTTTCCTGTGTTTTATTTAATTACTGTTTTGTGATACTTGAATGCTTTATGCTTTGTCTCCTACATTAAGCCTGGTCGCTCGTTGCCAAGCTACTAAGGGTTGAGCTGGGGTTAATTTATTGCGACCTAACTGAACCTAGTGGGGGTCAGTGGCCTATTGTTAAGTGTAGGTACTTACCTGCCCTTACCAATAACCCATTTTCCAACACACTGATAGCACTGGTAGCTTAGGTGGCCTGTCTGATTAAACAACACCATCACCAATCCCCCTGCTAAAGTTGGAAGGGATTCCACCTGTAAGTAATAATCTCTCCAAAGAAATATTATCAATACCCTCAAAAGACAGAGTCTGGGGCACTGGGCAAAGCATCTACAGGAGAAATTTCAGGTCCTTATTCAGCTGGCATGGTCACCAAGCAGGTATTCATACCGGATGACGTTAGCCCCAAACCTGCAGTGGGGGACGCCTTATCCAGGACAGCACCAACATATCCTCTATTTGGGGTAAATAACATGAACATGAGCTTGCGGGCTTCGCGGACTCAGCCAAGCCAACCCCATCGATCAAATCAATCCTTGGGGGATCCTGACAATGAGAGACAAGTGGCTGGTGACATCTCAAAGCCAGACTAGCGAAGGAGAACCAGAAAGAGAACCAGCAGACACTGGTTGACCTCGACAGGGGTATCTCCGACTACGTGAAACATACAGAGGGTCCGGGGCAGAAAACAAGCCCTTCAGTCTCATCCACATCTTCTGTAGAGACCTTGCTGCAGCGGTTATTGAATGAGATCCGCAAGATGAAGCTTTCACAGGAGGAAGCTAATAGGAAAACTAATGAACAGATCGGGCTACTGAGTGCCAATTTGCAGCTTTTGAATTTCCAGAGTATCGTAAGTAGACCAGAGAGTCTCTGATGTCGAAGACTAGGAGGTCAAGCTGGATCCAGCGTTTGCAAAACTACAGCTTAACCTATAGGTGAAATTTGACGACCTGGAAAATCAATCACGGCGTTCAAATCTGCGCTTCATTGGCATCCCAGAAGGGCATGAGAACAGTTCTACTGTTACAGCAGCACTAATCAGCAAGTATGTCTGCCCTGACATGTCTTCCAAGGATTCGGACTTCACCATTATGCGCGCACATTGGGTCCCCTTCACTTAGAACCCCAATTTTTCAGCATCCGAGAACTATTCTAGTCAACTTTGCTGAGTACAGAATAAGGGAGAGGATATTGTCTAAAGCCATTAAAGACAGGGAGTACCACACAATTTTTCTTTCAGGGTGTTTTCCGATAGGTCTATCTTGGCAGCTAGACGGAGGAAAGTGCTAAGAGGCATGATCGATAATTTTAAGCCTCTTGGTGCACCAATAGCCATTGTCCAACAATCCAAGCTGGAAGTTTATTTTTTATGTTTTTATTTTTACAAGTGACATGCACACATTTTTCATACAACAGAGCAGGCAAAGACGTTCTTAGATCAGATTGACACAGATTGATTGTTTTTAATGGAAAGCTGAGGCATGATCAATGGTAGCTTACTAATTCCAGAAGTGCAATTGGGTCTTTTTTTTCCGATTAATGTAAATTGTGTTGCGAAATGTGTTGGGGAACGTGTTCCAGCTCCTTAAGGTTCCTGCCTTGGTGCCAAGCCAATATGCCATCAACAAGGGAAGGGGAGTGTACGGAGGGGGGAAGTGGGTGGCAGCACTAGGGAGGAGAGGGTGGGCATCTCCCTTCAGGGATCTGGACAGGAAGGGACTCTGGGAATTGGGGAGTGGAGAGGAGAGGCAGGGAGGGTTGGGTGTGTAGGGACACGTGATGAGATGGATCTGTAGTTGGAGGAGGAGAAAGATATAAAAGAAAAATGCAGCAGGCAACTTGGAATAGAGTACTTTGGAAATGTTGCCTAGTAACAAACTGAAAATTGTATCTTGTAATGTGAATGGCTTGAATAACAGACTGAAGTGTCAAGGTATTTTTTATCTTGGCTTAGGTCCCTAGATGTGGGTGTGATATTTTTTACAGGAGACACACTTGAAGGATAAGGCCGCCAGCCTTGTATGCTGGCTTATATTCAGTATTCATATTTTGCTTCATCCCAGGCCTCCCACCACGGGGTAGCAGTTTTATTTACGCACACAGCTCAATTGGACATTTTGGGAGTAGTACGCGACCCAGGGGCCAGATGGATTTGGGTGCAAGCTAGAACTAATAATCAACTCTATAACGTCATGAGTTATTATGGAACTATCGAGGACATACCTTTGGCCCTTCAAGATCTTTATTCTTTAGTACAACAGGTGCCGGGACATTTGATATTAGGGGGAGATTTCAATATAATTCAAGACATGGCCCTTGATACATCAAGTATGGATATAAAGCAAAATAAGCCTAAATCCATCAAGGCCCTTCAAGCCTTAATTCAGGACTTGGCCCTAATCAATCCCTGGGGGGCTAATTATCCTGCCGTCCATCAATATAAGTTATTCCAAACGCTACAGTTCAGCCTCACGGATAGATTTTTTTTGGTTTCTCACACTGTACCCTGGGCAGATGCCACTATTTTAGCAAATGTTTTTTCTGACTATTCTTTGACTTGCATCGACATTGAATTAGCAGCAGTAAAGTTGCACAGACCAAGATGGAGGTTTAATTGAACACTGCTAACGGAAGATCTCTGGGTTGAGCTGATGCGGCATACCTTAGCGGAATTCTTGAGTTTTAACGGAGGTTCCGCCTCTGATTTTAATGTATGGGAAGCCTTAAAAGCATATTTTAGAGGTTAGGTTATCTCTTATTTGGCAGCTTGCAGGGAGGCGGAAAAGATTCTGCATACTAATCTACAAACTCGATTGGAGGAAGCTTTGACAGCGCACGTGCAGGCCCCTGATAAGACCACACAGACAGCCTTAGCCCAAACTAAATTGAACTGGCAGACATTTGTTACAGACAAAGAAATAGTAAATCATATTTCATATCTTCAGAAGAGATATAAGTAAAGCGAATTCATTGGCAAGTATTTAACTTGGTCAGTCACACAGAGAGCTAATATGAATGTCATTAAAATGATATGCGATTCCCTGACTAACAATATTCACTTACTCCCTTTGTGCAGGTATTTCTCAATCATTACGCCAGGACATACTCTGAAGCACAGAATAGCTCTTCCGAGGTAATTGCAGACTGGTTAGAGGGGATTAATATGCCAACTTTGACGATGTCACAAATCGAGGCCTTAACTACCAATAACATTGGCCGAAGTACAGTAGGGGATAAAATCATTACCTAAAGTCAAAGCTACTGATCACAACCGGATACCAGTGGAGATTTATAAGACCTTCTCTCCGCAATTAGCACCATTTCTTGTGTCTCTTCAACCATATATTGCAGGGGTGCCAGATATCTAGTTCCTTTACAGAATTGGTTGCGGTCCGCTTATTTAAGAAAGTTAAGTCCAAGACGGATCTCAATGCACATTATCCCATAAGCCTTCTTAATTGCGATTACAAGCTGTTCACTAAAATAGTTGCACATAGGCTAGCTGATGCGGCTCAGTCACTTATCCATTTAGATCAGAATGGATTTCTTCCCGGGCGGTAGATCTTCTCCAACACAAACTTCTTGACACCAGCGATCGATTTCTACTCCAGTCAGGGCTCAGAGGCTGTTCTTATAATGCTTGATGCGGTAAAAGCTTTTGATTTAAGAGAATGCGATGTGCTGTATGCAATCCTTCAGAAACTGGCATTTCCACAGAGTTTCACGCATTTGCTGAGAGCATTATACTCCGAGGCTAAAGCTAGTATCATTATAAATAATGTGAAAGCAGGGAGATAATCATTAAAAAGGGCACCCGTCAAGAAAGTCCAATGTCTCCTATCCTGTTCACCCTTTTCACAGAGCCATTAGCTTGTGCGATTTACCAAAATCATAATATAAGGACACCTATTCAGGGGTGCCAAATCTCAAATTGTATGCGGATGACATTGTGCTATACTTAGCTGCGGACGAGAAAAATATTTAACAAACCTTTGACAAAATGGCCGAGTTTACAGCCATCGGTGGTTATAAAATTAATCGAAGAAATCGGATGCCCTTATGTTTAATTGTCCCACAGATATTCTCCCTCCGGTGATGCGTGTGACATGTCAGGTTGGGCGGCCTGTGCGATATTTGGGGGTTAAGGTCACCAAAACTTTCAATGATTTATTCGCTCTTAACTATGCCCCATTATTAACTAAAGTGCACACACTACTTAAGCAATGGGGGCAGCTTTCCTTTATGATTATAGGACGGATATAGCTTATTAAAATGAACTTGCTACCACTGTTCTTATTCGCATTTTCCAACGTAATTATTAAATAACCTAAGTCCTTTTTTGATGCCATAGAAGTTGAAATGCGTACCTTTATTTGGCAAGGCAAGAAACCACGGGTAAAGTTAAAAACTCTCCAGTTAACACAGGAGGAAGGTGGTCTGACATTTCCATGTTTTAAAATATATTATGAAGCCGCTTTTTTGAACTGGCTGACGTTCGCCTCCAAGCGACCTATTTGTACAGATCATTACTATTTGAATAAGACGTTAAAGACCGCGCAGATAGACTCCACCTCTTTTTTTTTTTATAGATCCCTAGATAGCCAAAGAGACCTCGATATAAGACCCCCTTGAGCTGTGACAGACCGATTTAATCTAATCTTGCAGTAATACAAACTCCCTAGGTTGCGCCCTTTAATAAGACTCAGTGACTGTGCAAGGCTGGGGTTAAATCTGGATCACTGACTGCTTAATCAGTGGGCCACAGGAGGCTGCGTCAGGCTTAAAGATTTTTTTTTGCAATAACCATTTCATCTCATAGTAGACTTTTTGACAGGAGCATCCATTAGTAAGCCCCACACTTTTTAAAAAAAATTGTTTTGTTTTGTTGTTGTACTCAAACAATACACCTCTGTTCCAGTTATTCAACAGGTTCAAGTGAAATAACAGAAAAAATGAAACGGGCATTTTTTATTTCACATCTACCTGACGTGGGGAACTGGTATTGTGTTCTAACTCCAGAGCATCAACCCATGGCTAATCCTGCCCCATACGAGTAAGATAGCAGCTGGTTCAGGCGATGAAATGGCTCCAGCTCAATGAAGCTACTATAATCAGTGTAGCAGTAAAGCCATTTTGAGCAGCTAACTTTAAGCGAATGGCCTTTTTTTTTGCAAATGGATGATATATTACACACTGGATAGAATTGAGCAGATGAATGGTGGAGCAGAAGCAGTATTGTTTCAGGTGTGGGAGAGGAGAAGTGGATTGTTGCCATACGATTTTCACTTGTTCCAGACTCTCAGGATTCTGAATCAATATCTATAGAGAATTTGGGAAGCGTGTGGGACAAGAAATTGTTCCCGATCCACTAGACGCTTTTTTTTGGTATTATTTCCAGGGCAAGGGATTTTCCACCGAGCAAAATCAGTTTAGCTTTATAGTTACTCTAGTGGCAAAATCTCTTATTCTAGCAAATTGGAAATCAGCGGTTGTACCGACAGTCATTCAGTGGTGTAAGATGGATTCGGTAGAACCTCATGAGTATTCATAAGCAAAAAGAATAGGTGCTTTCAAACGGTTTAGGAAAATTTGGATGAACTGGGACACAGGGGGCAATAGAGATATCAGTGAGTAACTGGCTCCCTCACAGTGCAATAAAAAGCGTTAAGTATGGTCCTCGCTTAGCAGATGGCAACACTAAAGGTACAAAATAGGTAAAATATTGGGATTAATTATGTATGCATTGATACGTTGATTGATTACATAAGATGTTCTGCTGCTGATGGATTCTCTAGCTATCTGCAGATTCTGAACCTTATTTGTATTACAGGTGCCAGATTCAATGCAGAAACCCTTGAAAGTAGAAGCTCTCCAGAACTGCTCAACTCTACCTGCTTTTTCAAAAATCCCCACATATATATGATGGCATTAGGCTCTACAAACAGCCTGGCACACGAGAATCAGTCTCCTTAGTTTTTCAGTGCCAACTGATAAGACCAGAGGAGAAACCTGATAAGGACAGTAAATCAGCAGCAAAACATACAACTGAAACCCTGCCTTCCCCACACCATCTGAAACTAGGGAGAACCTGTTACACACCTGCCCTACCTCAGAAGGGAGAAGCTCTAGCAAAGCACGCATCACGGCATGCCTGAGACAGGAGACTGTATTGCTTGGAAAAACAATGCTGCAAAAATGACAACGTAGCTACCCAGCACAAGTTGGCAAGTTGGATACTGATGAAGAGGGTGGTAGACACAGCCATGGAGAAGTCTTTTTTTGGCCAGGGCACAACAGACATACAGAGGATTACCCAGCGTGAATTGGTGTGTTTGGTCACTGCCTTGCCCTTTTTTCCTGCATCATAGCCCTTAAAAAGCTGATAATCCACTCTGTCCTGATGAGTTTGGTACATGGACAAAGTCACTGTAATTCTGGGGCCACGTCTGTGAAGTTAATTCTCTTCCTTGGTTGAATATGAGGAAGGGTAGAAAGATAGAACAATAACAGAATAAACTATATGAAATTCAGAAACCACCTAGGGTAAGATGGATAGATATGTGCGAAGAACTAACATCTGGGTGGAAACCTGTAAAGGTTGGCCACACTGATAGGGATCAGGAAGTCTCTGACCATAGGCTCCAAAATATTGCCAACAAAAGGATGGTCTTCAGGGTAAGAACCCGAGCCATGCGACTGTGCATTTGGTTAAACAAGAATGCCATCTGGAGAGTCAGAACAAGACTAGATCCGAAAAACAGTAATCTGAATGAAGGAGAAGAATAGGGCAAAACTTTCTGAAAATGTGCCAAAAGTGGTGATCTAATCAGGGAGGATAGATCAGGCAAACCAGTGAAGGCAGGAAGGGTCTGCTTATAGCTGTCCCCACTGTAGTTCAAGGCAAAATGTCAATCTCAGGATGTCAGAAAGGAAAGACTTGAAGGGGTTGAAGTGTTAACTTGCACAACTGGATCAACATAGCTCAGCAATCTACTTACATGGATTTGGTTGTGGGATTCATGGCCACCAAGATGATATCCATAACATCATCAGGAAGGAAAATGGGATCATCTGCAGCACTCAATCTCTAGTATTTCAGCTGCAGCATTTGGTCTGGAGGACCTCTGCATGGTGTTGCAAGAGCAGGTCCGTTCTGCAGAGTAAAGTAAAAGGGGGCAGGAGTGCCAACAAATCGAAGTACCATATGCTCTGAGCCCAGTTGAGTGATCATGATGGTCTGCACTTGATCATCCCACACGTTCTACAGTACATTTGTTTGAGAACAGGCAGACTTACACAAGAAAGACTTGAAACCAGGTGAATCTAAAGGCATCTCCTAGTATGCCCAGAAGTGGGTCCCTTGCTCACTGAGCCACCACGATCAAGCTTAACCTGACTGAAAAGGCCCAATCAGTTCAAAACTGGTCTTAGGTGCCTTGTGTGCTGTTTCAGAGAGGATCTGGCTTGGCAGTTCAGGCTTGTCCTACTGGAGCAGAACCAAACCTGATTTGCATATGGCTGAGTCTAGTTTGTGGTGGCAAGGTTGGGCAAAAGAAAGATGGGTTGGAATGCTGAATGGAGGTCCTTGAGATGGAAAGCCTCAAAGTCAGGATGGACTGTCCACAGCTCAAGTTCATATAGATATGTAGGTGATGGTCCAACACTGACCAATGTCACTGCATTGCCATGTCCCCCATCTCAGGGAGAAGGGGTTTGTCACCAAAGTATCTGGAGTCTGCTGTGGCCTGAAGGAAGAACCCACTAAAATGTTGGAGGGGTCCATCAGCCAGTGCAAATTCAGATGAACAAAGTGGAAGATCTGCACTTGAGGCTTGAGACTCTTGATCCTGGAAGGACTAATGCCCCAGACACCATAGACAGATCATTATCTGCTATCTGGTGCAAGGCAACCATAGGATGTGTGTGGCCATGAGGCCCAACAGGCACAAGACTGGCAGAACTGGGATGCCAGCCAAAGCCAGAAACATTTAATCATCTCTAGATCATCCAGAAGGAAAAGCCTTCATATAGGGTTTTGTCCAGTACTGCCTCTATAAATGTAATCCTGCAATGGAGGGAGATGGCTCTTTTGAGCTTTGATAGTGAAGCTAAAGTTGTGGAGGTGAGTCACCGTTCGCTGAAGGTGATCCTTGAGGAGCACAAGGGACTCTGCTTTCACCAGCCTGTCGCCCTACAACAGAAATACATGGTCTCCTAACTGTCCCAGTAAAGTCACACAACTGCCAGCACTTCTGTTAAGATGCATGGAGCAGTCGTCACCCAGAACAGTAGGACCATGAACCTATAGTGCTGGGATCCCACCTTGAACCTCAGGTAACATCAAAGTGGGATGAATCGGAAGATAGAAGTAGGCAACCTAAAGATCCAGGGATGCCACCCATTCCCCTACATTCAGAGCCAATAATGCTTGAATGAAGGACATCTTCAACTTGCCCTACCAAATGAATAAGAGTTCACACGGTGAAGATCAAGAATGGGATTCAGACCTCCAGCCATCTTGGGGATAAAACAAATAGAGGGAACAGAAGCCTGTGCTTTTTTCTGGTAACTGCACCACCTCTATGTCTCCCTTGCTTAACAGGGCAAGCCCTTTCAGCTCCAGAATTGAGGTGTCTGATGGAGAACACATCCTGCAGAAGGACGGTGGTCCAGAGGAAGGGACAACAAAAGAAGGGTGCTACCCTAACAGATTAGCTGCATGACCCTGCGATTAGTCGTGATCGCCTCACAGCTGCTGAAAAAATGGAGATCCTGTGTCAGGAATCCATACTGTGGTAGAGCTAAGTTCTCCAACCTTGCCCTTTAGAGTCCACCAGATAGCAGTCTTCAATACTTTTATTTCTCTGTCCATGATGTCCACCTGGGTTGTATTATAGAATTGGTGCCATCCTCATCCCACCCCAGTGTGTGTGTACTGTGGTAAAAGCAGATTGCTGTATCTACAGGCATGTTGCATAAAGACTGTTGGTGCTATACAATTGCATTTATGTTAGCCTCCATGTCATGTATATTGTTACTACTTATCTTTATGCATTTTTATACAACCCACAACAGCTCTGAGAACTACGCTGCAAGGATATGTGCTTCTTGTTGATCCTGTACCAAACTCTTGGGTCACATCCTTGAAGTTCAATGCTTCACATTAAGAAACTCTACAGGTGGAATTCAGCAGTTTTGGAAGAGTTTCTTCCAGAGCCTTTATAGAGGACTCCAATAATCCAGATCGGTGTTGCCAACGTAATTCACAACATCTGCCTTTGACTATCCACAGTACACTGGTGGCAGAAACTTGAAAGAGAATGTTTGTAGTTTCAAAGCATTTTGTCATCCTAAGTCAAAAAACTGGTGTACCTTGAATTTGCAAAAGGGAATGTCAGAGCAGCATGTCACTAATATTGTAATTCAATTAACTTGGAACTTGAAATGTGCGAGTGAAGGAATGCTGGTGATGTTGTAGTATTTGTCTAAACCTATTATACTTGAGAACCTGATTTTTTGTGAATTCACTGGACCGGTTGTGAATTTGCATATTCCACAGTGAAGCACTGGAATAGGTATGCAACAAGCAACTTCATAAATCCTTAGGTCTAGGATTTTTTTTGGGGGGGGGGGGAATTGCCAAGTTTGCCGATTTGATTACTAGGAGACAAAGACTTTACAAAAATAAGGTGTGTATTTTGTTTTGAATTTAGAATTGTAGTTTAAGTGTTGCAACTTAAATTGAAAATGTCCCTCCTTTACAGAGGGTTCCTGATTATTCAAGTTAGAGGATTCATATTCCTGCGTCTCTGAAAGCCCCATGCTGGTTTTTACATACAGCTTTCTGAAAGTCTTCAGTAGATGATTCTCAGATTGTAAATCAGTCTTGCACACTAAATAAACAAAAAACAATAACTGATCACAGATTTTGTTTTCTCCATGTTAGTTTGTTATTTTATGTTATGGGATCATCAGGCTTTGACTTAATATAGTTGGCCACGGTTGGATGATCACATGGGATTGAAGAGTCTATGCTGCCTCCGCAACCATGCATAGAGAAGAAGCACATGCTAACCCATACCCCCCCCAACATCAACTAGATGATAATGGATTTCTGGAATCAGAGTTTTGAGGCAGCAAAGCCCACAGAGGATGCTTGAGAGTGGCTGTTGGTTTTGTTCCCTAGATTCACTCTTGCCCCAAAAAGGAGTATAGTCGTTGAGGAAGAGAAGGTGATCTCTGCCAGAACTATACTGCCCTGGAGTAGCCACAAAATGTTTTATTATTGTTGGTGGAATTCATGCACTTGGAAGTCTAGACCCATTGTGCAAGCTATAAGCTCTACAGTATTTAACGTGTTCTGGGAAGTGGGATGGAGGAGGAGGGCGAGGGAGTTGGCGTTCTAGGTGTACAGCTGATCATTACTGAAAGGCATGCCTCATCAGCATGCCTTGGACATCGCCAGAATACGTGGAACTCATCCAAGCATGCCAGCCTACTATACTTATGGATCCAGCAAATGTGTCCCCAGAATTAATCACACACTTCAGGATCTGTTTGGATGCATCCAACCCATAATTGAATTGGTTTAAATATCAGCTTTTTATCCTAGAAGGCAAGTGGCATTAGCAGCGCGGAAAGCCAGGCTGCAAGAAGGGAAGACATTTCAGTACAAAGCTACCTTCTTTGTACTCTATGAGAATGCTCACTGGAAAAGCATTTGGTTTCTGTTTTTGAGGAGGACATCTGAGCAACCAGAGTTTTTGGTGATGGGTGAGCGGACAAAAAAGTGGAAGATAGGGGGATCAGGCCTGTGCGGCTGGCAATCCCTCTTCAACTGCTGGCCCCGAAACAGGTTTCTCATATGCAGGCATCACAGGATGCAAGGGGGCCTCAATAAATGGGAGCAAGGGCTGCGCTAATGGAGAGAAGGGATGCAAGAGCTCCCTCAAAATACTAGACTTAGCATCCACAGAGATCAAGGTCGATTCCAAGGTTTTAGCTGCTTTCTCTATCACAGCCATAAGTAACAAATCAGGGCTAGAAGGATAAGGGATGTGCCTTCCTGGCCACTTGTAGTTTTTAAGACCAGACATAAGCCATCATCACTATTATAATTAGGAAGGATATTATCAGTCTCTTGATCATCATTCTCTGCAACCTATAAACTTTATTAGGCACTGTGAAGCATCTAAATTGGATCTGATAATCCTGATAATCTCCTGAACTCCGGCAAGTCTCTGAGTCTTCAGGAGGTGCTTTTACAAGGGAACATCTACAAAGTGTTTCCTAACTGTTTCTCTTGGCTTTTGGGTAATGTCTTCTGACATCAATAAATTTGAGAGCTTAGTTGGCTCTGTTGGCAATGCCTGCATGTGTGACAAGGGAAACTTTGATCAAACAGTAGACTGAACCTTGGCAGGCTGAGACTTTGAGAAATGGGGGGGGGGGGCAGTAGGGGGTATGGTGTTAGGAAGTGTCAGAGCCGCTGAAGAAACCAAGCCTGCAGGAATGGTCTCCTCTTTCAGGGGGTGGCAGGGGCAGTTCATGAGCAGATCCAGCATAGTAAGACAGAGCTGTTCTGTGTGGCCAATGGACCCAGAAATTGCACTCTTCTTGTCAGCATTGGCATCTATACCAATGAGAAGGAAAGTTTTGGGATAGGGGCATGGTGTACCTGGAACAGGGCAGTTTCTTCAAGTAAAATTAGGACTTCTCCTTCCTATGGTGCTGCTTGCATTTTTGTAGGAAGGTCTTTTGGTGGATTGTTTCTTTACAGCGGATTTATCTGTGGGTGAAAGGGATTGCTTAGCATCTCCATGCGGAACATAACCAGTAACATTTTGGCCTCCATCTCACTAATGACCCCTGGGAGCCAGAGAAATACACTGAAACATATCTAGCATGGCTTGACAAAAAGACTCTGAGAGGCACTGGATGTAGGGGCTGGAACTCCGTTTAAGCTTTTTCAGGAAAGGAAGCAACTCCTAAAAGGAGGAGGAATTTGCCAGGGTTGGAGAACAGTGCTAGCGTTCTCCAAACAAGCTCAACAGTGGGACTATTTCATTACAAAAACAACAACAAAAAAAGACTGGTCCCTCTGGTGCTTCTTCCTATGCTTATCGGAGAATTGCTTTCACACATGACTCTTCCCGAGGAAGTAAAAGCAATTGTTTGGCATCTCCCTACATGCCTAGGCCAAGAAGAGGTTGGCCTCACTGCCTAGCCTTCTGATGCAAGGAAACACTCATTGCAAGATGATGAATCATGTTCAGGTTCCAGATACCACATAGATATGTCATCCGAGTTATAGGGGGCCTTACCTTACAGCACGTGCAGCTATTCTCGAGCCCTGACATGCAAGTTGGAGACATTTAGCTTAGCTTCTGGCTGATGAAGTACAACCGTTTGCAAGAATTTGTTAGCATTCAAACAGAAGCTCCAAAACCGCACCTGGTAGGTTTGGAAAACCAGAAAACAATGCTAGTCTGCCAGGTGGCAATGTATATAGGCAGTTGAAGCCACATCTGGAGTCCTACAGCACTTGGGAGCCATTGCTTTCAAGGGTTTCTGGATACAGTCGGACAACAGGAATATTCACAAGGTGAAGAATCTGTACGAAGTATCCACCAGAAAAATCTTCTTTCTGCTACCGTGTTAAAAAGAGCTCTCCCTTTCTCTGCAACCTATGTTCTATGGTAAGATTTTTGCAATTAGTTTTTACTTTAAGCATCAAAAACAGTGGTTTAGACATTCTTGTGGTAAAGAGTTCCATTTACCTCGCTTACACATTTTTTTAAAAATTTTTTTTTAAGAACTTCATCAATGACAAGAAAAATGCTTTATTGTAATCTACAGTTGTATTGCTCTCTTGAGGAAAAATACAAACCAAGGCCATTGTTGCATAAACTAACCACCTGCATTAAATGGCTGTTCAGCTAAAATTAACAGTCTGCCAGAATTAATGTCCAGTAGTATTACAATTAATACATTACCACTGGCAAAATAGCCTGCAGGACTACTTCCATGCATTTGACAGATATATAACCTTTGGTGGAAAATGCAGAAGGGTACAATTTCCCCAAGAGAAAAAATGTACTTCAATTTCAGGGGAGTGCAGTATTTTTCCTGCTGGAGACTGCTCACATTAATGCATTTACTAGTGATCCTAATGCATTTAACGATGCAGTAACTTCAGCCCCCACCGGAAAACAAGCATGTGCATTTTCCTACTTGACAGTATTTCTTTCTGTAATGTCTGGCACTTACCACCAACTGTTATTACCATCATCATTTCCATAATGTGTTCCTATGTCTGCACTGTTAAATCACATGTATTTGAATGGTCAGGTGGCATTTAATTTAATTTGAGGCACAATTTTGTCTCCTATACACCTCTGTGATATATGCATGCCTACTTGTAGCTTCAAGACTGGCCCCTCAACCGTTCCTACACTGGGAATAGGTCAACTACACAATCTACTAAAGATGCCTGCTATTCCTAACTAGCTACCAATAGGACAAGGACTAGATGGTCTTTGAAGTGACAGCAACGCCCTCTACAATTGCCAATTTAATATAAAAATACATTTCAAGATAACGTTGCACATCCTAGGCAGAAACTCACCATCATACTGGAAAAGGAATACCAAAATTGCTCATTTTCCTCCACTCTGTTTGCAAAATACCAATCAGCCATGAACAATCTACATACCTGTATGGGTACCCATGGTACTTCGACCTGAAGACAGACAGCAGCCAGCTGAAGAATAGTACAACCAAGCCTATGCCAGCCATGCACATTACTAAAGGAATGGAAATAAGAAAAGCAGGTCAGTTACAAGCCATCAATGAAATCAACAAGACAAGGAATGCTAGGTTTAACAAAGGTGAGTACAGACCTTACAAGCATAACAGCCTGTACTCTACTTTGTGAGATTTCGCTTACAAAGTATTGCTAAATAGATGTTAAATCTAGCCAAACTTAAGCAGGGAGGATTCATAACCATCTAAAAGGCTGGGTTGCCTTGTCATTTGTCCACAAACGAAAATGAATGTCTGCTTGGTTCTTGAGTTATATCCCCCAGGAAAAGAAATAACCTAAAAACCACCAGTCAATAATCCAGTCTGAAAGGTCATCAGTTGTGACATCCTGATAACATATTCATGAGCTCTTTGATTTTATCCCCAAGAAGGACACTTCAGTTAAGAGATTTGCATACAAGCCTACTATAAACACATTCACATGTACTCTAAGGAAGAATTAGCTTCATGCATGTGAAATGTTAATTTACTTATAAACTGGAAAAAAAAATGTATATCATGAAGATTTAAAAAATCCCTCATGTAGTCGGACAAGTCTCCAACATCAACGGAAACAGAATATTAAAAAAGTGACCTGATTTAGGTGACAATAATCCAGAAAAAACTGTACACACATATACACTCCCAATATTTGATAACACAAAAATTCAATTTTTGAAAAAGATACTAAAATTTCTCGTTTAGAACATAGAAAATGGCACTCAATGCTACACCATCAACCCAAAAAATGAGGCAGTTTCCCACCCTAGAGAGAGAGAGACGGCTTAATTTGTATCAACGTGTTACATCGCTGAATTTTTCACGATGATTTGCCCATAAGCTTCTCATTTATGCAATCTACCCAATGTATGAGAACTTTCTGTGCATTGCATTACAGATGACTAGATGTTGATTAGACAACTGCCAAAGTACTCAAGAGGAGCGACTATTGTGAGACTTCAAATGAAAAGCTTGAGAAAGACATTGAAAATCGAAACCATCCTGCAGTTCATTTCCTTGTACCAACTATACACCCTCTCTTAATTAACCTAGTAAATGAATCCCACTTTATGTCTTCTTTATTACTTTCCTGAAATTGATGTTCTATCTTTTGGCATCCGGTTGCTTTGGAATCCCCCCAAAAAAGGCATTAGTTCCAATAAGATTGAAATTCTGATTTTCAGAAACAAGACCTCCCCATAAGACGCCACCTGGTGGCCGTCAGAGCTAGGACCAACCCCTACCAACTATGTAAGAAACCTGGGGATCATCCTAGATGACAAACTCTCCATAACGGCACAGGTCAATGTAGTGAGCACCTCTGCTTCCACATCTTATGCATGCTATGCAAGATATTCAAGTGGATGCAACAAAACACGAGACAGACTGTCACACAAGCATTCATCACAAGCAAGCTCGACTACGGCAACACACTTTATGCCGGAATACCCAAGGAGCTCCTACAAAGACTTGAGACCATCCAGAAGGCCGCTGCTAGAATCATAATGGCCTCCCATGCTGCACCCACATCGCACTGCACCTTAAGGAGATCCACTGGCTCCCCAATTATAAACGCAGCCAATTCAAACTCCTTACTCACACATACAAAGCCCTACACAACATTGGACCAACATAGTTTGACAGCCTTATTCACTTTCACCAGCCGACCAGACACCAATGCTCAATCTCACTATCACTCGCACACACACATCTCCGCTATCACAAAACAGGACAGGAAGTCACTCGTTCACATAAATGTCACCCAAAACATGGAACAACGTTCCTCAGCGCATCAGGGCCTCCTCCTTAATTCTTGAGTTCTGCAAGAAGCTGAAGACCCAGCTCTTCGAATAGCTCCACAGGAGACCACACGCCAACACACCTGCTGAAGTGCCATGATACTCTCATGGGTGATTAGTGCGCTCTACAAACAGACGTAAGATAATATAACATACTGGAATGTGAGCTATAGATTTCGGATGTGAGAGACTTTTTGTGCATTACTCCTATGCTCAGCATTTTACAAATTATCTCATCCAAGCAAGTTTAGAATTTCAACAAACACATCCAATCTGGAAATTGAAATATTTTTGCTGTAAAAGGAGGCACCGATTTGACTTCAGATCTTACACATCTCTTTGACCTCACCAGGTGGGGGGTTCAAGACTTCATTACCTAATACTGATTTTAAAGTCTAACTCTTCCCCTTGGATTGAGAAGAAGACACTTTGAAATTACAGAAGTTCCCTTTCATTGGCATGTTCACTGACCAAGAAAATACACATTTGTTTTAAATAATGGGAATGGCAAGCTCAAAATCCATTCCCTAGTGCTCCCCAGCACAGACATAATACTACAATCTGTACTTTTGCAGTTTTGCATAATTCATCTTATCCTAACCTCAACGTGAGGGAGGATACGATAGTTCATTCATAAACAGCTTTGAAAGCCTCATAAAAGGATTCACTGTGTTAAAATCCCGGACAGTGCTCTAATTGACAACTGAACTAAGTTAAAATTGCTACTGGTTCTAGTGACAGTCTCGGACCTTCACTGCATACTTGTGTTATTTATCAAGGTTAACCAAAATTGAGTGGACTTGGACCCTGAGGGCAGCAAAGCTAAAGAGACTGGCAATACATGCTACCCATGTGTGGTCACATCAGTCACGCAAGGATGTCAAAAGTAGTACAAGAGGCACATCTATAATGAATCACTATATTTCTGAGGTGTGAACAAGGTATTGGGAAGGTTTCAGAGTAGAAAGAGAGAGTAAACAGGTGGGATTCGAGATGAACAAAGTATGAGATGCAGGGGCAGTTGACATAAATGCCTCCGTGTGTAGAGGGACAAAGCACCTTTGCTAATCTGATCCTTCTGGTTACACGCATCTTACCTTGCCAGAAAAACGCTGTGTTGTGTGCATGGAAGGTGAGGGATTTGGATCTTGCTGATCTGGGAATCTTGTCTCTTTAATCAAATGTCAACATATCTGACAATAGGACTTTACTCACAAATACTCAAAACAACTTCATATACTTAAAAAAGCTGGTGGATGTAGTTACCTGTTCTAGAATGTGGGGGACAAGGCACTGTGACCAAGGTCAACCCCGTTGACTAGCAAATCTATTTAGAAAGGTGGGAACCAGCAGATAATCATTTTCTGAAGCTAAATGAAAGATGGTGGACATAGAATAAATAATGGAGTTCTAGATGAAACATATGAAATGTATATATGTATGCTCAAAGTAAAGCCAATAGAGTGCCGGGACTCACCAACAAGCAACTCTATGCTTTATTAAATTTCAACACAGAAGATTTATTTTAGAACATACCCACTTCACTACTCTGCTGAGAACTTAAAGTATGAAGAAATTACACTTTGTTTATTATTTCTAAATTATAGGGGAAAACATTGAGCTTAGCCTCATCACCTGGCGATGCCATTTACAGGCATACCTTTTTGCACATTTAAAATAGGGGGATGAAGAGACTCATTTTGACAATTTGAGATTAAAATCGAAAAAGACATTATTACAATCACCAGTTTGTGGAAACGATACATTATCAAAGTAGATTATACATAAGAAAAAAAGAATAACTGAAAGACATTTGAAAAGGTCTGCATTTAAATAGGACACAACATGAAAAACAGTGCTCAGCACTAAGGTGAAGCCCCACTCTTAGAAGTCAGAGGTTTCTTTAAGACGGGTACTCACTTTTTCGTTTTCCAACATCCATGTCAGAAGTGGCAGCTTCATGAAGAAGAACCATTCCCAACGTAACTCCACCATCTGAGGAAGCTGGTTAAGACTTAACTGAAACAAAGTAAGTGCCCATTGCAACTCAATCAACACAGGTTAGTTCTGTGCATTACTCCAAAAGATGAAGATCTGATTGCATCAAGTAACTGAACTCGGTTTCTCAGTCTAATCACAGAATTTCTTTAGATTTACCTAATTTATTTATAGTTCTATCTCATCATTTTCATTATCACCAGTTTCATCAGCCTTTTTCTGCAAGGCACTCAACTAATACAAAATGGACATTAAAGCCTTAGAAGTGACATTCCAAGGGAAGGTGAGGCTATGTCAGCAAGGTTGTGATCGGGTTCCTGAATAGGATCATGGTGGTCAATTTATGTAATGCTACAGATTGGGGATGCAAATGCTTCTCATCCTGCACAGCTAAGAATCCTCCACCTGCTCCCTTTCTATTTGTTGTAGGCATCTCTAGAAGTAGCATGCCCTCTGAAGACAAATTAAAAATGGGTTTACACACATTCAATATGTTATGAGAACACAGTGTGAAATGGAGAGCCATAATCTTAAATCCAGCATTCACAGGCTGACTCAAGGGTGTTTAACTACCACTCAGATTAAATACAGTGACTCCCAGTAGTAGTATTCATCACATTTTCTGTGTAGCTTTCAAGCATACTAATTTAACTTAACCACTTTATTTGAAAGACAAACCAATCACCGCAGAGAGCCCCAGATCCAACCGAAACAAGCAGGTCTTTCCTTGGAAATTGCAAAAGCCTACAAACAAAAACACAAGTGTAAGCTTTCTAATGCCCCATGTTCTAGATATGGAAAAGGCTTGTAACAATTATCAGGCTGAACTACAATCATTCAGTGAAACCTCAAAAAACACATCCTTTTCTTTTGAGTCATGCAATTGCTCTTCAGCCTATAAAACTCTTCCCTTCACGAGCATCCCTCTCCAATGTTCTCCCTTTTTTGTTACTTGCCAAGTCCTAGCTACCCTGGGGTCTACTGAATGCTACACATACATTTTAAATAAAATAGCAAAGATATTTGGAATTCAAAAATGCCATACGTTCTCATTACATTGCCACTGTTGTCCATTACCACTTTTTTTGCTTTGTTGACAGGTATTGGTAGGACACCAAACTGAGTGGACGACAGCGAATCATAGGACCCCACTACCTTGATTTCAATCTTTGAGGGATTCATCATTAAGTAATTGAGACTCTTTCAATTTAAAAGTTCAGCACTTCACTGTGTAAGACAGTAACATTTCCAACAGAGGTTTGACACCATCAGAAGAGTTAGAACACTTGACTAGTGACAACATATGTACACAACATCAAACCTTTACATTTCCCAGTTAATACTCAAATTGTATTCCCTCCAATTACTTTGGCAGTACCTTTACTGTGCCTGCATTTACGGAGATACACTACCACATCAAAGGCATCAGGAAAATAAACTTGTAATTCAGAGTTAGGGTTATTAGTAACAAATTGATATTACGTAATTTTGTTTATTCTAAGAGATACACTTAATATAACTGCAAATGAAAATAATTTCAATAAAATTAAAGGTTAGCAATAGCATGATGTTTTTAGTTTAAATAGATTTACTTTGAAATGAACTAATCACTTTTTACAGTTGTTTGGTGTGAGCCTTAGTATTAAAACTGTAAATTGTAGGAAATCAAATTAAAAATAGAGTTGTGTTTAGCATTAGAATAATGGTTATAATTACTGTCATGTAATTTCATTGAACAGTTATATGTATGTATGTACTATTTACACAGTGCAAAGCTAAATACGGACCTCTGTACAGGGCCAAACAGACAAACGAAAACAAACAGAAATAATTTCCTGAGTGAGGGGGAATTAAATTCTGTGGGCAAAAGGGACTGTCTATGGTGTTGAGGTGTAGTGTTCTCTGGAATGTTGTTTCTTCAGCTCTTACTACCAAGAAGCTGTGTTGGGATGGTCCTGATGAAAACTGAGGTGTTCCTCCAGGTCCTAAATTCATAGATGGAGAAGGAGTTTTTCCGATAATTGTAAAACTTTTAAAACTTTATTATCTCTACTCTGGCAGTGTTGGTAAGCTTTTCAGTTCGACATGCATTTCTGATTGGCGGGATAGCTTAGTAGACAACCCAGCTTGTCTTGAATATAGAGTGATAAGGGGAGCCAATGGAGTTTTATTAATGTGAGCATGATGGGGTTTAATTTCTTCAGGCCCTTGATGAGGTGTGATGCAGTATTTAGGATGTGTTTCAGGCAGGTGGGCGGGTGTTGGGTCTGCGAGGGTAAGTAGAAGGGCTTTGCCATCATCCAGATATGTAAGTGTGTTGGATGGCAGTCCTGATGTCACTTTGCGGTGGCAACTATTTAACGTTCTTTAGTAATGGATGTCTTGGTGAAGTGTGCCTCGAGTGCAAGGTCGGTATGGATGGTGAATAAATGATATTTGGATTGGATGATAAAATTATCCTAGGTTCAGGTCACTGAACCACTTCTGATTAGCTGTTTGCTGTTGGTGGTGAACAGCAACAATTTGCCCTTGGTGAGTTTGAGATTCAAGTAGGAGCTGTACCCACAGGCCAAAACCCAAGTACTGTTGTGCGTCATTAGTTTTTTTTTCAAATTACATTTCTGTTATCTGTAAGCATAGTGCTGGAGGGTACCATATAAAAGTTAAAGACGATGGGGGGCAGGATGGATGACTGGCAGACTCCACAGGTGGGGTGGGCAGTATCTGTGATCTGGAAGCCACTTTGTGGACACATTGATTTTGGTTGGACATGCAGGAGGAGAACCAGCACAGCACATTACCCAAGAATAGTTTAGGGTAAGAATTAAATAAATCCATATGTTTTCATTAGATTTAATTTCAAACAAATGCATATATGTTGAATTACAGGGCTTGAGTTAGCATTAGGATTCAAATATGTTATGTTTTAATGTAATTAATTAGATGAACATATTGGGTTTGGATTAGAGTTATTACTTGTGTAATATACTAAAAATATTTTAATTTCACGTAGGCAAGGTGTTAGGGTTGATTTGGAATAATTAAACTGATATTTTTATGAATAAAAAGGGAATTTAATTCAGTTCAAGGTTAAAGTAACAGTTAATAACATTTAAAAATAATTAAATAAAGTAAAATTCAAAATGTATTAGCATGCTGGTACAGTCTGGGTGGCAAATTGAAGCTAGAATTAAGCAAAATAAATTAAAGTGAAGCATTTTTAATGTTACAGATTGGTGAGCTAAGTAAATGCAGGCTTGTAGGAAGTTGGCTCTGTATGCACTATTTCAAAGTAAGAAATGGGATGCGCAGAGTCCAGGGTTCCCCTTAGAGGTAAGATAGTGGCAAAAAGAGATAATTCTAATGCTCTATTTTGTGGTAGTGTGGTCGAGCAGTAGGTTTATCAGAGGGTAGTGTTAAGCATTTGTTGTACATACACAGGCAATAAATGGGGAACACACACTCAAAGACAATTCCAGGCCAATAGGTTTTTATATAGAAAAATATCTTTTCTTAGTTTATTTTAAGAACCACAGGTTCAAGATTTACAAACAATACTTTAAATGAAAGGTATTTCACTTAGGAACTTTAGGAACTTTGAATTAGCAAAATAGCATATACAGTTTTCACACAAATGGCAATAAGCTATTTTAAAACTAGACACTGCAATTTTCAACAGTTCCTGGGGGAGGTAAGTGTTTGTTAGTTTTGCAGGTAAGTAAACCACCTACAGGGTTCAAAGTTGGGTCCAAGGTAGCCCACCGTTGGGGGTTCAGAGCAACCCCAAAGTTACCACACCAGCAGCTCAGGGCCAGTCAGGTGCAGAGGTCAAAGTGGTGCCCAAAACACATGGGCTTCAATGGAGAAGGGGGTGCCCCGGTTCCAGTCTGCCAGCAGGTAAGTACCCGTGACTTCGGAGGGCAGACCAGGGGGGTTTTGTAGGGCACCGGGGGTGAAGGGGGAGCACAAGTCAGCACAAAAAGTACACCCTCAGCGGCACGGGGGCGGCCGGGTGCAGAGTGCAAACAGGCGTAGGGTTTGCAATAGGTTTCAATGGGAGACCCAGGGGTCTCTTCAGCGAAACAGGCAGGCAAGGGGGTCTCCTCGGGGAAGCCACCACCTGGGCAAGGGAGAGGGCCACCTGGGGGTCGCTTCTGCACTGGAGGTCGGATCCTTCAGGTCCTGGGGGCTGCGGGTGCAGTGTCTTTACCAGGCGTCGGGTTCTTTGAAGCAGGCAGTCGCGGTCAGGGGGAGCCTCTGGATTCCCTCTGCAGGCGTTGCTGCGGGGGGCTCAGGGGGATCAACTCTGGCTACTCACAGGGTCGTAGTCGCCGGGGAGTCCTCCCTGTAGTGTTGTTTCTCCACAAGTCGAGCCGGGGGCGTCGGGTGCAGAGTGCAAAGTCTCACGCTTCCGGCAGGAAACGTGTGTTATTTAAAAGTTGCTTCTTTGTTGCAAAGATGTTTCTTCTTTGGAGCAGAGCCGCTGTCCTCAGGAGTTCTTGGTCCTTTTAGATGCAGGGTAGTCCTCTGAGGCTTCAGAGGTCGCTGGACCCTGTGGAACGCGTCGCTGTTGCAGTTTTTCTTGAAGTGGGGAGACAGGCCGGTAGAGCTGGTGCCAAAGCAGTTGTTGTCTCCGTCTTCTCTGCAGGGCTTTCAGGTCAGCAGTCCTTCTTCATCTTAGGTTGCAGGAATCTATCTTGCTAGGTTCTGGGAGCCCCTAAATACTCAATTTAGGGGGCTGTTTAGGTCTGGGGGGTTAGTAGCCAATGGCTACTAGCCCTGAGGGTGGCTACACCCTCTTTCTGCCTCCTCCCTGAGGGGAGGGGGGCACATCCCTAATCCTACTGGGGGAATCCTCCATCTGCAAGATGGAGGATTTCTAAAAGTTAGTCGCCTCAGCCCAGGACACCTTAGGGGCTGTCCTGACTGGCCAGTGACTCCTCCTTGTTTTTCTCATTATCTCCTCCGGCCTTGCCGCCAAAAGTGGGGCGGTGGCCGGAGGGGGCGGGCAACTCCACTAGCTGGAGTGCCCTGGGGTGCTGTAACAAAGGGGGTGAGCCTTTGAGGCTCACCGCCAGGTGTTACAGTTCCTGCAGGGGGAGGTGAGAAGCACCTACACCCAGTACAGGCTTTGTTACTAGCCACAGAGTGACAAAGGCACTCTCCCCATGTGGCCAGCAGCATGTCTGGTGTGTGGCAGGCTGCTAAAACTAGTCAGCCCACACTGGAAGTCGGGTATGGTTTCAGGGGGCATCTCTAAGATGCCCTCTGGGGTGTAGTTTACAATAAAATGTACACTGGCATCAGTGTCCATTTATTGTGCTGAGAAGTTTGATACCAAACTTCCCAGTTTTCAGTGTAGCCATTATGGTGCTGTGGAGTTCGTGTATGACAGACTCTCAGACCATATACTCTTATGGCTACCCTGCACTTACAATGTCTAAGGTTTTGCTTAGACACTGTAGGGGCATAGTGCTCATGCACCTATGCCCTCACCTATGGTATAGTGCACCCTGCCTTAGGGCTGTAAGGCCTGCTAGAGGGGTGACTTATCTATGCCATAGGCAGTGTGAGGTTGGCATGGCACCCTGAGGGGGGTGCCATGTCGACTTAGTCATTTTCTCCCCACCAGCACACACAAGCTGGCATGCCAGGGTGTGCCAATTGTGGAAACAAAGGTACAGGTTAGGGAAAGAACTCTGGTGCTGGGGCCTGGTTAGCAGGCCTCAGCACACTTTCAAATCATAACTTGGCATCAGCAAAGGCAAAAAGTCAGGGGGTAACCATGCCAAGGAGGCATTTCCTTACAAGGCTCAAGTAAATGCGGGGAAGCAAAATTTGAAATAATGCCATACAACTATAAAGACATAAGAAAGTGCAAGCAAAGGCCATCATTGCAGGTGCAGGACTCCACAGGATATTTCCCCCAGAGGGGCTGAAACCTTTTTAGCACCGCCACCTGTGTTATGTCCAACAGGAAAGGACCACCATATTCTATCACCAAGTTTTGTGACTCTCGTGGGGCTTTTTTTCCAGGAGAGTGGCACATTCAATAGTTGTAAAGCTATTGAATATGTTAAGCAAGCTCTGTGCCCCTGCCCATTTCAACCTCCAGTCTCAAGCCATCTAAAACCTCTTTTAGATTTGAAAACCTGTAGGTGGGGGACAACCTGGACAGAATGAAGCAGAATGTGACCATTTTATGCAACATATCAGGATATGAAAGCATCTAAATAAGTCTGTATTTGTCAAATAAGTGTAAGCAGCCTTATATTATTTTTAACAGGCTGCCAAGATCAGCTTTCTATTAGACAGGTATTTGTATACTATATGACTGTGAAAGATTAATGCATTTTTTAACAATATTAGCCACGTTTGGCAGCAGGCAAATAAATTGAAAGAGGTACACCAAGAAGAAATGGTTTGAAAATACTGATATCCTGCTATTTTAGCGCAAATAAATCAACCGTTCTGAGACAACTAGAATTCAATAATGAAACATGGAGGATGAAGACAGAGAAGGGTGATCTAACTAGAGGTTATTTGAGCCCCAGCCTTTTAAAAGTGAAGAATGCAGCTATGCATTACACAGTCCTTGAAGAGGAGTAGGCTATTAATTAACACACTCACTACTACAAATTTTATCAGGCATTTGAAAGACTTCCTGCTGAGCTGCTGATGTCTCCCCAGATCTAATGAACACAGCCAATGCACTGCGGTAATGGCTAACTTGAGTACCATTTGTACCTGTCTAGAATAAGGAATTGTTTAAAATGGTATAAATGTAAGACTGCTTATGATTCTTTTCTCTAAAAGGAAAGCAGGAGAGTAATAGCCCCTCTTGAATCAGGGGATGGGGCAAATAATACGAGAAGCTTGTAGTACATGAACTGGTGAAGAAACTACATGTGCACACAGAGTGAGGAGCTTGGAACACATGGACAAAGTGCACAGGTCACACTGTCATGGTATACATCAATCTACAAAGCCCTCAATCAATTACTTCTCATGTGTTTTTAAACTTAAGAGTGAAAAGACACACTGCCACAGAATGTGTTTGAATCTTTTTACTAGATACTTGAAAGATATACCGGTGGTTTGTAAGACACTAAATAAATATACATGCAAGCAAAAGGTTCATATCAGGTGGTTGTCAGTATATCTCTCCCCGATTTAGGGTGGCATGAATCCCTTTTGATAATCCCTTTAAGTAGGTGGGATAGACCATAATCCCTGAACCCAGATCCATAATCCAGAACACATCTTAAAAATGTGGTCTCCAACTTCTGGAAAACCATTTAGATTTCCAGTCACAATATGAAACTAGTACATACAAGATATATTCATGGCCCACATGGTCATTTAAGCACTTGATGAATGCCAGTGAGTAAGGGGCCAGGACACCTGCTGTTTCATATATCCAAATGAACCCCTTCTCCACTTCCATCCTCCCCCCCCACCCCCTCTTAGCCATTCTTGCCGCAGACTGTTAACTGCTCTCCTACTGTCCTGCCTGCTCTTCAGTGAACCAATACTATGCCCGCTTTGTTTCCTGTGTGCTGTATGCTATTCCGCACTATTAACCAGAGCCATGGGTGGTTCCCCGCCCCCTTGCTTGCAACTTGTTACAAGGAAGAATTCTGCATCTTATGGCAATGCATCACCCTTATCGAATGATACAAAAAAAGTGCGTGCTGGAACCCTTCATTACCTATGGTCAGACTCTACATGCAACCCCCTTTCAGACACTTTAAAAATATGAAACAACTGTGCATCCATAGACACTGGTCACGTTTGGGTCGTATGCTATAAATAATGGCCACTCTGAAATGTTCATCTCAAAACAAATTATCTCACATAACCCCTGAACAGTAAAGAATACTCCGAGATGTGCACTTGAATAGCAGAGGTGGATCCACAGTAAGGGGCACACATTACTCTACAATAGGGAAACACAAATTCAGAAGCAGAAGAGGAACTGGGTGGCACAAATGTTGTCTCCTGACTGGTTTGCCAAGAAACGTTCTGAAAATTAATTCTGCTCCTCTAGTACATAAATGTTTGAGTGGATATATTTCATGGTATTTCCTTGCCCCAGCTGCATTAAGGACCCAGCAGGACAACTTTATGTCAGTCTCCTCAAATCTCCTCACAAGGCTCAAGTGGAAGGTAAGACGCATAGACAAGCACATATACACACACTGCGGCCCAGCCATTAGACAACAACAAGGGCATCCAAGGAATTAAAAATGCTACAAAAAATAGCATTTGGGCACTCCAAAGAAAATGTATACCCACAATGACTTGATGACTCTAAAAAGTTATTGGGGAAGGGTTGGAGCGCAGAAGATTACGTATAGTTTGTGCAGTCTGGCATGCTTGTGTAACCATAAAGGATACTGAACAGTAACACAATGTGTGTTTCAGCCACAAACTGAGCTTGGCTACTTCCATGTATATAGTTCTGAAAAACAAAGACATTTCAAGAAATTAATTGGGGTAGGTCAGCTGAAACAAATAGCCTGACAATAAGTACAGGAATGAACAAACAGTGACAACAATTCAAGAGGAATGCCAGTATCTTTAACCCACAAACAGCGTCTTATTGGTGTGTAATGATGATTTTATTAAGGAGTATAAGAATATCTGTATACTCTCTGGCCCTCATATATAGAAGAGCATCAATGAACTGAAAGTTACAAGGGCTAAGACAAGAGTTGCTCACACTGTTTAGAAGTAATAATACTAAAGCAGCAAAACAGAAACATAATCTCATCACTTTCAGAGAAAAAGAGCCAGAAAAATACCTGGAAGAATACAAAGTTCTTCAGAGAATATCTGAGAGTTGAAATGTTTAAAAGGCGGATTACTGAGGTATTATCAAAGGTAGTGCACACTTCAAACTTTCATAGCAAAATATACTTTTTCAGACTTAATATTGCTTAGTAGAGCACTATCAATGGTCATTTGGCGACATAAGTGTGCTGCACATGCATCAACATAAAGCGTACCTTCAGTATTCTAATGTGAAAAGGCGAAAAACAAACATTGTATTCGATATCTTTAGGAATGAACATTAACTTTAAAATTTATCTCAATAGATGACCATTAGCTTAAATCCTTAGCTCCAATCCAAAGATGTTTAAAATCTTTCTTTCAGTGGAAATAATGGAAATGGTGTGCATTTTTATAAGCAACTATAAGACTGAAATCAAACAATCTTACATAGGAGGGGTGGCTAAAGACTTTGGTAAGCCTGTCAGAAAGAAAGTTCTATATAAAATATGTTTGTCTTTGAAAAACTGTGAGGGTCATCCCATCACTTTTAAGTGTTATTCAATAATATTTACGATACAACGTGGTTGAGTATGTTCTTGTACTTGTAATTTGTTGTCATGTTCTCATTTTCTTGTGATAAATGTTGAAAAATAGTAATATTAGATTTTAAAAATGCACACAAGTCGATATGAAAAGCAAAATTTACATTGAGGCCGATTCACTAAATTTTCCCTAATTTACAACATTAGGACTGGATATGAATTTTAGAATCAATGTTAAAACCTTCTTTTCACATTGTAATATACTCACCATAATGACAGCTGCTCACCTCTCAAATGTTTTATCTGTAGTGAGATTTCATGACATTTCATATTGTGCCCCATCTTTTGTGGTGCAGATGCATCAGCCAACACATTCTGGCGATGCCATTTGAGGCAATGCAACATTAATGGTCCAGTGACTCCGGACAAAGGTAGACATCACTTTCTCAAACTATAGGACATATCCAAGAAGCTCCTAAATCCATAAAGTCTCCCACTGGAAATACTGTGATCTTTCATCAAGTCACAAGTAGTGCAGAGAGGAAACGTGATGGTTTTCCAATTACAGATATTAGATTTATGAAACCTCCAGAAACACCTCTAGTGTCACTAACAGTTTCAAATAAATCTGGGAAAATTGTTTCATGCAAGAGACTCCTTTTTCTTCATCATTGGCTACAGATCAGCCACATCACTTTGGACACCGTATTCCTGAGCTGTCCTTGGTTACTATGACTGTGTCCTATGAGATCCAATACAGCAATTTCTAGTTCTTCCTGGATTCCAAACACATAACTATGACATCAAGAGAGGAAAATCACTTTAGATCAAGCAATGACCTCTGCCAAAGACTTGAATCGAGCTGTAAGCTCCTAGGTACTGCCGAGGTGTCTTAATTCAACTGGTGTGACTCAGCCTCAACTAATTTTCACCAAACGTTCAACAAAAAATAACAGATGCCTCTTTCTCTTGGAAAATATTACCACTGATGAGGAAATTCATAAGACGAAAACTAAATTAAAAGCTACAGTTGGTAGGCCTACATAGAAAATGTCTACAAGCAGCAGAAAAAAGTAATCTTCAGCAAGGACGATAAAGCTAAAAGCTTCAGCGACTACTGATTAACAGTTCTCTCATTCTGTCATCTGCTCAGCACCCTGGAGGGAGCATATGTAATCACTTTTACGTTTTTTGAGTGTAACAAAAGACAAATGGTTGCTTCATATTGTACAGAATAGTGATAAGATTAGATAGTCAAGTAAGTTCCCACCCAACATTTCACTTGGGATATTATGGTTCTTCATTGAACAAGCTGATGCAGGACGTAAGTCTTTCGACGCAGAAAAGGGTTATATAAAGCAACTAAGAGGATGTACTCCAGTACTTTAAGGCAAAAATACCTGAAGCAATGGTTTCGACCACATTAGCTTACAAAACTGCAAACAACTGGATATGAAACTAACAATTCAGGCTGGGAGTGATACACCAAATGTAACTTATTTACAATAATAGGATTTGATGTGTACAATAAACTCTTAAGACATTTATATGCATATTCAAATCATTAAGAAGTACAGGAAGCTCCTTAGCTTCAAAATAAGCATGCACTATCAGTACAGAAGCATGCTTTTCACCTGCTCTGGGCCCCGCATCCCTAAACAAGTTCATGGAAGTGGTGTCAGCTTTTCCAAGGCATCAGATTTTTTTTTCTAGGCATACGTGGGTTACAGGGTGACTACGGCACACTCTTGTCAGAAGGTAATTCAAGTTTACCAAAAAAGGGCCTGAAATCCTCCAAATAAACCTAACACCAGTCAGAATAGTCCAATACTTGGAGGCACTTCTGGATTCAATACTAGTGAAACCATATCAGTTGAAAGACAGACTCTTCTGTACAGTGAAAATGTCTTCAACTTCAGAAATCCCTCACACAATAACCAGACAGATTTCCTCTTTTTATGCAAATCTTTGCATTCATTTATCTTCATAGTACCACATTCTTGACAGCACCGCACTCAGGTCAGAATCCCCAGGAGACCAGAGGTGCCAGAAAAGACAATGAACATGACACAGATTGAGCCTATCTACAGTAAGTCTTTGAGTTTCCATTGCATGTGCAGGAAGAAAACATTTTCAAGGCACCATCTCCCAAAACTATCTTCCTCACAAACAACTGTAATGGATGGCAACTGACAGCATAAGGAAAATGGGTGGCCAGAGAAAAATTAACATATGAATGTGCTAGAACGACTCGCCTAGCTCTAAAGTAAATCTGTCCTTCCTAATAATATAGGGCTTCGTTTTGACAGAGGCGACAATATCACAACAATGTATTACCTCTTCAAGCAGAGCGGAACAAAATCAAGGATGCTTTTGTGAGTGCCTCTCAAAATGTGGCACTGGAATCTGTTTTGAGCTCTTCATCCGTTACCGTAGCAGGAATCCATTGGGGGACCATGAAAGAATGCTGAATAATGGACGGGGCTCTTCCAAAATGGGGCCCCCACACCATGACCATTATCCCACCACAAATAGCAGAATTAAAATATTTCCCTTCCAGGCTATCAGAGTCCAAGCTCCTAATGAATGCTCTTTTGATACACAGCTTAGAAACGTATCTGTTGCTATTCACCACACTTCATTTCCCTCTTCTGTATGAGGCAATAATTTATAACACAAAAGGAGTCCAAACTGCTCCCGATTGGCCAGGTCAATGGTGGTATCCAGACGTTCTCCTGACTGGAGAATCATACAGGAGGTTTCTGCCCATGCTCTATCTCGTACCCAGTTTGTCAGGCAAGGTCAGTCACCAGAGATTTCCACCACTGTCCTTGAAGGTTTGGCTGTAGAATACCTGCAGTATGACTATCAGCAGCTTCCTTCCAATTGCCTGAAAATCCTAAAGGATGCTAAGTCTTTTTCCGCAAGAATATTGTATAACGTCAAGATGAATCAGGTCTGTATTGGGTGCATGGAGAAGCAACTGACTCAGAGACCACATTACCATTTAATTAGCTAAATCTGGCTATCCGTTCATGAAAGAACCTACAATAACCCCTTTAGGTAACTAAGGGCCAGATATAGAGTTTGGCAAAGGGGTTACTCTGTCACAACGGTGACGCGTTGTGACGGATATCCTGGCCACTAAAATCTAAATCCCATAGGATCCAATGGGGTTTAGGTTTCGGCAGATGGGATATCTGTCACTGTTGAGATGGAGTAACCCCTCTGTCAAACTCTAAATCAGGCCCCAAGTCTCAACTCGCAACAGTTACTGATGATCTTGGAGATTTGTGATTTAATCACCTGGAGATCAGTTCACACCTCTGCAAGGCATTACTGCACCTACTTTGAGTACAAAACTGACATTATTAGTGGGTCAGGCCACTCTACCTCATTATTAAGATTAAATCCTCACCTTTTTGCCGCCTGTTCTAGTTTACACAACTACAGATTATGAGTTTGTTACTTTAGTCTAATCTTTATTACTATCAAAGCGGATTCTGTGATGGAGAAGGAAGCTATACTTATCCTTCCTCCCAGTTAAACTAAGAGCACAGTTGGAAATTGGTTCGAATGGTTTCATACTCTGACCTCAGCATCAAAATAAGCTGACTAGGATGTGCATGTTGAGGCACTCGAGCAACTAGATTCCTTAAAAGACCAACGCCAATGTTGTACCCTTCAAGGTGATGCCTGCGTGGATTATTTCATGCTCCACTGCGTCTTTTCTGGGGCAAGTTAAAGTGGCCATTCACATAGATGTGTTAATGTTGTCAATATTTGATCAAATTGGTCCTATTAAACAGAGAAACTGCGACTATTGTGTTCTTTGAAAAGGGTTCCTTTTTTAGAGTGTTCAAACATGAAAATTCTAAACACTAAAATCTGTTTGCATTTACAAAGTCAGATATTATAATGGAGAACCACGGCTATATGTAAGTAACTGCTCAGCTCCTACCTCCGATGCACAGAGAGCTTGGAGATGGCCAGTTTACCTTAGGAGAAGAGGCAGTGGTCTTAGCAATGAATATTACGTTTCCTCCTTCACTCTACCTGTGGCTCTGGAGAAAGCTGGAAGCAGTCTGGATCCCCTAGCATTCTGATTAGAGCATTTTACAGTCAGAGGAATATTATAAAAGCACTTTAGCCTACTACAGAATGATACATCTGCTGTAACATGGCTTTAAATTAGGCCAACAAAACTTGTCAATCAGTTTAGACTGGATTGCGTAGTAATATTTTATACAGCAGCAATCACACATCACTGATTAGGTTCACTAGCCACAGCTACAACTATTTAGTAGACAAAGCCTGGTCTTACCACTTGTCCATTACTGGGATTCTTGTGGGCATATGGAGGCCCTCGGATGTGATTCCACATTTGTCCAGATGTCATTGCAAGTACAAAGCACTAGAAAAACAGAAATTGAAAACAGAAAATGAAATATCATTCTGCAATGCTGCACAACCAGATTTCCATAAGTGCCATTCATCCTTGACAAGAAAGAAGCTTGCTTTATTCAGAGAATACCAACAGCATTAGAAAAATCCAATGGACGGTAACGTGCCGTTTGTAAGAATGCAACAGGCTGCCTTCCCAACAACAGATGCAGATCTCCTACTGTAGGCGATTCCTTTTTTCGACACCAGAAAGCAGAGAACAGCTTTTCTTTATTTACCAGATCAGCACAAAATGCAGGTGAAACAATAATGGGAAAGTAAAATAAATGAGTATAACTGTTTTTAATAAATGTCAAGGAGAGCAACCATTGAGACTGGCTTCTATGGGAACCAACCTAAGTGAAGAAATTGCAAAAAAATGAGTAGCTCGAAAGCTTTTCAGCAGGGATATGGCACAAATGGTTAGGGCCCAATTAGTCCTTTTGAAGAACAATTCTCTGGAGCATAAATGTTACTAGTGGGTCAACTGCAATGCCTCTCTCAGAAGAAGACAGTTCATCACAGTGGTTATCTACTAATTATGGGAGTTAGTGGCATATTCTCATTTATTTTTTATATGCTAACACCATCCAGCAGCTGAGATGGCTGAAAGAGAAACCAGATCTGCTTCACAGTTACACTTCAATAGTTGCCAGATAGTGAAAGCTGGGTGAGCGAAAGCTGGCTCTAACATAATGCCAGCAAAACTGACAAACAGAGTTTGGAACCGCCTCACTTGGCTATACTGAACAATCTATACTTTCCTTGGCCAGAAAATAATGCTAGCCAACTCAAAGAAAAGGTTCTTTTTCTTTTTTTCGGGATACTAGTAACTGGAAAATACATTAAGAATCTGACAAACAATGTGTTACGCGTTTTTCAACGTAGGAGAGTGATCAATGCAATATCGATTGAAATCCAGTCAACAGTGGAAAGCCTTAGTCAACTCACAACTTTTACGCCAACAGGCTCTAACCTCGGCTGGCCAAGGCGACCCTACAAAAGGTACAGATGGTACCATAATACTGGCCTTACTGATGATGAAAGAGTCCTAGGAGACAGAGGCCCCTTGACACATACATAGACGAACTTGAGGGCCTAGGATTCACTGACACACACTAAGGCTAATTTAGTGGCCTAGGATTCATGGACATAAACTGAGCCTCACTGACACATATGGGGGGGGGGGCTAACTTAACCGCCTGTGACCCACTGACACATACAGAGTACCTTAATGACCTAGCTTTTGCTGACATAAACGGTGACTAACTTAATGACCTAGCACTCACTTACACATACCCTAACCAACGTAAGGGTCTAGGACTCACTGCCACACACTGAGGCTCACTTAAAGGCCTAGGACTTACCGATACACAAGGGCCTGGGCCGCCCTAAGACATAATTGGGCTAACGTAGTAACCTGCAAATCAGTGACCCAAATTAAGACTAACTTAAGGTCCTGGGGCTTTGACACGTACAGAGGCTGATGTCTAAGTCTAGGCCAGTGGTTCCCAAGCTTTTGACTTCTGTAGACCTCAACTTTACTGGAACCCGGAGACCCCTAGTGAATCGTTATTGGAATCCGGGGACCCCCCCACCGAGTCATTACTGAAAGCTGAGGACCTACTCTGTTAATATTGTTTTAATTTTCTAAGCAGTCGCAGAGCCCCTTGAGGAGGCTTTGAAGACCCCCTAGGGGTCCACAGACCACAGGTTGGGGACCACTGGTCTAGGCCTCACTGCCACATACCAAAGTTAGTTAAAAGTCTAAGCCTCCCACTGACTATACTGATATTACCATACAGAAACAATGAAGGTTCTTAATTTCGTTTTGAAGGCAGAACACTTGCTGGTAAGCTTAAGACTTTGTGGGATAGAGTTCCAACGATGAACTATGAGTTGAAGCACACATACAATTCAAATGTCTATGTCACGTTTTCTAAGGCCCCCAAAGGGCTAGGGTCATGTTAATTATGAGAACAAATCAAACATTACTCTCCTTACAGGTTCCTGCTGTAGTCAATCAAAAATCCTTGCACACGAACACCTTGCTGGCTAGTTGCTTTCAGGAGCCTGTATCACAGTAGCCTACACATTAGAATAGTATCAGGTCTCCCACCCTGACAGAGTAAAGCTCCTAATTGTAAACTAATCTCATTGCTTGTTGGTGCACACTGTCTAGTTATTGCCTCAATGCAAGATTATGTTCTAGTATCCTTGTCACCTACAACAGCAGCCGATTGTCCCAATGTAGTTCAGTGCACTGAACAGTTCCCTGGTTGTGACCTTCATAGAGCATGGTCGGTAGGCCAAGGCTAAACCCAACATCACAGCTGGCCCCATACTTGGCAGGAACTTGTCTAAGGTTTTAAGAAAGAAAAAAACATTGGCTGAGATGAAGCATGGGAACAAGTTAAAAAGAACACATTCTTCAGAGATAAAATAGTACTGGATCAACTATTGTTCCAATGTTTGAGATTGTGCTGGACTATGGGTTCTACCAACAATAGATTTTCCCAATGACCTGTTGCTTGTGACTCCTGTCTGGACAGTGGGCACAGTTTTAGCCAAGCACGCAACACAATCGCAATGCACATCATCCCAAGCAACTTAACAATCATTCTAACTTAGAGATAAAGAGGGAGGAGCCTCTTAAACAGCATAAACCTCTCCTGGCTGGACTAGGCTTTAACTGTCACTGTGTTCAATATCACCCCTAAAAATGGCTGTATCTGCTATGGGCAGAGATGTGACTTGCAAGTACTGGCTGCAAAATCCACTCTGTAAAGAAGCGAAGTGAAGAAGTGTGTGTTAGACATTGATGATTAATGCTGCTATCTATCAGCCAGTTGTCCAGATACTGAAAAGCATGGATGGTTGTCTGGTGCTGATATCCTGCTGCCAATGCTAGATATTTGGTAAATAGTTGTGGACATTGAAGTGAAACTATTTTAATTGAAGTGTTAATTTATCACGAATCTGACATAGCAATGAAGCGTCGAATGGATGGGTGTGTGAAGGCAGGTGTCAGAGTTTGACAGCTGCAGCATGTTCTTCCGTGCACAGCAGTGGAAAGCCACAGTGTAGAGTGACATTTTGAAACGCTCCAATAGTAAGTAACTGTTTACCAGACTGAGGTTGATGATAGGCTGGAGCATGCCATCCTTCTTTAAGATGAGAAGGTACAGGGAGTATACCTCTTGATCCCACTGGTGCACAGGAAAAGTTACCCTTGTTGAGTAGGGCTTGCACTTCTAGTAGCAGTCTCTGATTGCATAACAGCAAGGTGGGATGTTTGTGGTGTGATGTGGAACTACAAGGATTATCTCTATTGGACAACTGGCAGGACCTACGTGTCTGAGGTTACCCCTCCCACTGTTTAATGAATAGCCTGATCCTTCACCTGACAGACAGGGGATGGTAGGCAAGTCGCTGCTTGGAGGAAGAGCCACACTTTCCTTGGCCACCTCATCCCTTTCCTCTGCCATTACCTCTGAAGCAGTTTCTGGTATAGATCATTTAAGACTGCCCTTCCGCAAGCAGCTGATGCTTCTAAAAGCCAGAACGCTGATGTGTTGCTCCATACTTATCACCCCCTCTCCGTTTGACCAAAAACTAGTCAAATCAATTTGCATTTGGAGTGCTCCCATGGCTTTAGCTGTTTTTTCCATCAGTCTCCAATTGCGAACATGTTGATGATGTGCTGATGAAATTTAAGACAAAATTTGGATTTCTCCTCCCTCCTGCACCAACTCTTCACCACATTTGTGGTATGCCTTTGGCAAATGTTTGACCAACTGCTCGATCTCTTCCACATGATACTCTTCATACCTTGAAAAGAGGCAGTCCTTTTTGGAGTAAGTTCTTCAATGGTTCCCTGTGCAAACTCTTTAAGTGGTCGAGAGATACATGACCACTGAAGTAAAGGGGCTCATCAGTCCCAGTTTGTATTGCCTTTCTTACCTAGGCCAGTCTCTACTCCGGAGAAGCCTCTAGCTAATGGCAGATTTAAAACCTGGTTTTTCTGCTAAAGGCTTCCAAAAGAAGCCATAAATAATATTCTAAGTCCATCACTCCATCATTATTAAGGTGACTTTGTTTCGATGACAGGAAACATTCCAGCATTTATAACAAGTTACAAAGCTAGATGCTGTTCATATGTTTTCTACTAAGCACTTCTGAGGACTAAGCTTCATTGCACTGCTTCTAAGCTTGTTAAGTTCAAGCGCTTTTAATTCTTCATGTTCCCCTGTACTACATGTGACAAACACTTTCCAGGCATACACAAGCCAAACAAGGCAACCACAATGTGCATGTCCTGTGCAAATGGGACATATCGAAGCCAATCTGGAAGCTCTCAACTGGCTACTAGTTGAAGACAAGATCTAAGCCCATGCTACAACTCAGCCAGAAATCTGCACTCATTAGCTGCAAACGTGACCTAGTAGCAATCTACCAAGCAGATGAAGAAGGTTGGTGTTCAAGGCTGGGTGTTCAAAGATCAAGACTGTGAAACGACCTCAGCTGTTTCTGAAGATCAGAAGCAAATCATATTTGCTACAGGAAATTTCTGAAAATGTAACTATTCAGACTTTGCTTTTAAATGGCCCTTCTAAACTTCGAGGGGATGCAACTGCTGGAAATCAGTTATGGCCTTCATCGTACCTCATTAGATGCATTTGAAACAGTGCTCCAAATAATTATTTTTTGCAGCTCCCCAACAGAGCTAGATTCTGCCGGACCAGGGCTGCCTGACAAGCTATCCAGAGTAAACAAGACTACTGTCTCCCACCTTAGGAAGGCTAAGGAGAGACTGAAGGTGAGAGGCAGCTGATTACACTTCAAGGTTACAGATCTTTTTGCTTATCCCTGTGGTTGGGCTGGCTCTCCCAATTTAACAGTCTTCAATAACTTGGACCCTAATCTCCAGAATTCAGTAATGACTTTTGGATGGGTGTTCATGATGAAATATAGGACACTCAATACGTATGATCCTGTATCTGTAGTTTCACTGACTGTGTTTCATTTCCACTACTAATAGTATCAAACATGTTTGTTTAGTGTTGTTTTCTACTCCCCTCCCCTATGTGCAGTGTTGCTGCTGTTGGATACATAAAGCAAAAATAAAGCAGAGAAAAGATATATGTTTCACCATATTGGATTGAGCACATGCTGGCATGGCAGCACGCAGCTTACAAGAAGCTAGCACAATCAGAATGTTATCACACTGTGCACCTCCCATCTGTACTGTGCCTTGCACAGGAAGCTCAAAAATAATTTTGAAGCCCTTCTGGTAAAAAATCCTCATCACTGCAAGCATTTTAGGATATGAACCATTGCAATGGATTCAGAGGCTCTGCAAGTATTATGGAATGCCTCTACACCTGGCTCTATGAATAATGATCTAGACAACCATTGACCATCTGTAAGGAAGTGTGGCATCACTGGTTTCCCACCTAAACAGTCTTTAAGAAGAAACCAAACAAAAGGGCTTCATTTCCCACTGTCCATCTGCACAGGAAGTCTCATCACTGGTGTTCTTATCATCCATCTGCACAGGAAATGACATCACTGGTTTCCTGCACCTGGTACCCTGCATTCGTCCCTCCTCCCAGGACCTATTTAATGGTGGCTATAGTGCGGATGTCCAGCAGGCACATTAAAGGTGCACCAAAGGCCAACCACAAAGCCACCCTCCTGGTGAGGAGAGAGGGGGGGATCGCCTCCTATTGAAAGAGGACGGACGGTCACATCGAGGTGGCTGGGGGGGACCTGGTGGGGCTGGAGTGGAGAGGCCCCGGCATCAGAGGAGAAGGGCTGTTGGATGAGGCCTGACTACGGGATCACGCCGGGAAGAAGTAAGGGGACAGTTGAGAGCCAGCCAAGGTACTTCTTAGTTTTATAACAGACTGTGGGGCAGTCCACAGTCGCATGGGTGATATCTGATGGTGGAGAACTGTCTACTGCGACTAGTTGTCCCCCGGCTCCTAAAAAGGAAGTTTTGGTGCGAAAGAAATGACTGCACAGCTGATACTGATTTAAAAGCGACGGCCTGCCCCCCCCGCTGTGCTGATAGCGTGAACATTGCCTTGGATGACATAAGTAAACCCCCTAAATGGGAAAAGCAGAGCAAAGGCAGGCAAAGATCTCCTTCCATGGGAGCCCGAAAAAGAGTGGTCCCAGTCAGGGGATACGCTTGCGGAGGAGGGTCTAGAGGACACATCGGTCAAGGCTATGTTCCTGGATCTTAAGAGTAGGCTGACGAACATAGATGCTAAACTAGACCACCTACCTGAACAAATGGACCGCATCAAGGCAAGGGTAGATGTCCATGACTCACGTTTTGAACAACTAGAATTGCGCACATCGGAGATGGAGGATCAACGCAATGGAGAACGAGAAAAGCTGCTACAGATGGAGCGCATATTAGAAGTGATACGCAATAAAAATGAGGACCTAGAGGCAAGATCACGAAGAAACAACATAAGAATGATTGGCCTCCCGGAATCCACAGATATGGGTAGGATGGAGGACTTTATAGAACAACTGCTAACTGATTTATTCCCGGGAGAGCTGTCCCGAATGATGGTGGACGAGAGAGCCCACAGATCACTTGGGCCCCGGCCCCCCCTGGGGACCCCGCCTAGGCCCATAATTCTCCGCCTGTTGAACTACAGAGACAGGGACACTGTGCTTAGATTGGCCAGAGAAAGACGCCCGGTGCTGTATAAGAACACTGAATTAAACTTCTTCCCGGACTATACACCTAGCGTACAGGCGGCGCGGAAGGCCTTCCTACTGATTAAACGCTCGCTGGGACTCACGGACGCTCGTTTCTCTCTCATCTACCCTGCTAAACTTCGGATACAGCATGGTGGTACACTTAATTTCTTTACAGACCCTAAAATGGGTGCCAAATTTGTCAAGACTATTCCGCGGAAAGCTGAGACTAAGAGGGCGGATGGCCCGAGGGGCGCCCGCGCCGACCTCAGCGATAATGACTAGAGACTTGTAATGCCGGCGGCCCCGGCGGCCGGGGCCGACACAGAGATGTATCAAGACAGTACACCTTTTCTGATTGCCGACCTGATTATACATTTAGCGCTTGCCCCTCGATCCACCTCCCCTATCCTCTCGGATGGAGGGATGGTCGCTAGCCTTACGGCCCTTGGATGAGTCCTGTTAATCTTTTTTGGTTATTCACAGGGGGAAGTTTGAGAAGGGGATGGAGGTTTTCAGCTTTGACCCGTTTGGGGGGTCTGCGTGGGTGGGGGAAGGAGTTATTTGCAGGTTGCTTAAATATTTTTTTTTCTTTTTTTTTTTTTCAATTTATGTTTATTTGTTTGTTGTACCGGTTGGGTTTTCGGGAGGGGGACGAGGGTGCAATGCTCTGAAATGGCAACTTAAATGGCTATGGTGGGGATGACATCGGTTCGCTGCCTTACCTGGAACGTACGTGGCCTGAATGACAGACGCAAGGTGCGTCTTATGTCTGCATACGCCAGGCGCCAAAATATAGATATATGCCTCTTGCAAGAGACCCATCTAGTAACAGAGACCCTGAATTATTTAAAGGTTGGAAGGGTTGGGGAATGTCACAATGCGGTTTTCTCGCGATATGCTAGAGGAGTAGCGATCCTTATACGAAAGGGATTGCAGTGGCGAACGCAGAGGGTAATAGCGGATCCGAATGGGCGCTACGTATTGCTGAGTGGAACATTACTAGACAGGCCCTGTAGAATTGTTTCGATATATGGCCCTAATATAGATGACCCTGAGTTTTTCTGCGAAATATGGCGTTTGATAAATACATTAGGCGCAAGGGCTGTGATCTGGGGTGGAGATTTTAAAGTGATATTAGATCAAAAGAAAGATCGAGAGAGAGCAGCTAGGACACGGAACACTGCTGCTGCTAGGGCCCTAGCGACGATAATGGAGGACGGAGATCGGATTGACATATGGAGAGCGAAACATGGGGATAGTAGAGAAGGCACTTGTGTAAATTATGTACATAACAGCTGGTCACGATTGGATCGATGGCTAGGCGCGCGAGATGTAGAGCTTTGGACACGATCGGTGAAACATATCGCACGTACCCTTTCCAACCACTCTCCGGTGGTGCTGGAGCTAGCGATACCTAGAGGCATAAATGTAGCCTTTACCTGGCGACTGCCGCAGGGAGCGCTCAGAGATGCGGCATTCCGCGAAGAGGTGCGCGAAGCCATAGTTAACTATTTTACTGAGAACAGGGGGTCGGTGAACTCTGCTGGAGTGCTGTGGGAGGCCTTTAAGGTGGTAATTCGTGGGGTATGCTTATCAAAACATGGGGTGCTGCGCGGGGATCTGGCTGCATTAGAAGCGTGCACAGTGGAATTAGAGTCGGAGCTGACTCGGGAGTGGTCGGGGGATACACTGGCAGCGATGCGAACCACAGTATCTCAATACGAGGAAGCCGCCATGCGAGAAATCTGTTTTTTGGGGAAACACGCCAGAGCGAGATGCTATGGGGAAAGCAATAGAGTCCGACGCACACTAGCTAACATGGTACGTAGGCCGTGGGCCGGCTGCTCTATTACTGAAATAGAAGGACCAAGGGGTGAGCGGGTAACGGGCACAGAGGGAGTTATGAAGGTCTTCACTAATTTTTTTACTGATCTATATTCCACAACCACCAAGCTGAGTGAAGACGATGCACAAAACTATTTTTCCGAAATCAGTCTACTCTGGTTCGACGATGCGCATAGAGCCTATTTTGATGCCCCATTCACCTTGGAAGAGGTGAAGGCGGCAATTCGCAGCTTGCCTAGTGATAAGTCACCAGGCCTGGATGGACTCACTTCTGCATTCTACAAAGAATACTCTAGTATCGTGGCCCCCTCACTGTTGGAGGTCTACACTGAAGCAATGGAAAATGGGATTCTCCCCGCCTCCCTCAGGGAAGCGCTGATAGTCACTATCCTTAAGCCTGGTAAGGACCCGCAAAGCTGTGATTCATATCGCCCTCTCTCAATGATTAACATATACAATAAGATTCTAGCCAAAATGATAGTGACTAGATTACAGCCACTAATGCCAAAGCTAGTACTACCGGACCAGGTGGGATTTATCCCTGGTCTGTCGACAATGCACAACCTGCGAACTTTCTTCACGACCATGGGCACGATAGACAAAGATACGAGAGCTGCGACGGTGTTTTTAGATGCTACGAAGGCATTTGACTCACTGGAATGGAAATATCTATTTGTGCTTTTGAGCAGACTGGGAATGAGTATGCGATTTGTGAAATTAATAAGATTACTGTACACGTACTCGGTCGCTCGATTGCGGCTGAATGGCAGCATGTCTGATCCCTTCCCTGTGTTGCGGGGACCCGCCAGGGCTGCCCTCTGTCCCCTCTGCTTTTCGCTGTGGCAGTGGAGCCCCTGGCGGCCTCCCTTCGGCAGCGCCACAGCGAGAGGTGACTGCAGTATCGGCGACGGCCAGTTTTGATCTCAATGTATGCTGATGACATTGCGTTGTACATCCGGAACCCGGGGGCAAACTTAGATGTTCTGCTGGATGAGATTGTTCGCTTCGGCTCCTTGTCCGGCATCAGGATAAAATGGTCAAAATCAGTAATATTGCCCCTCACTGAGGAGACAAAAAGATTCTCTTCCAGATACCCGATTGGGTGGGCCAGCGGCCCGGTCACATATTTAGGCATCTGGCTAAGCTGTGAGATGGACACGCTATGGTCTGCCAATTATGGGAGACTGATGACCTGGCTGGAGGACAGAGTTGAGGCATGGCGGTCGCTGCTGCTGTCACTTGTAGGAAGAATAGCACTAGCCAAAATGATAGTGTTACCCAATTTTTTGTATTAGTTCGTGAACCTTCCCCTGATGCAAACAGCAAGTTTTTTGAGACGTCTTCGCTCAGCTATGATAAGATTGGTCTGGGCGGGTGGACAGCCCAGAATCTCCTGGGAGAAGCTGACGCTGCCCTTCGAGATGGTGGGGGGGATTAGCTGCACCAGATATGGGACTTTACTATTACTGTGCACAGGCACAGTTTGCATACTTCTGGATTCGCCCGGAGAGATACTTACCTCATCTTGCTCCTGAAAGTGAGATGGTCTGGCCGGATGATTTGCAGAGAATCATTGGGAATCCGACCCACCCCCGGAGCCGTGATATAAACACTGTGACATGCACCTCCAGAGCCTGGGCTGTACTGGTGCGTAGATCTGGGATGAGTGAGCCATTTGCCCCCTCGATGCCAGTGCTTGCTGTAGCAGATGAGAGGATGTCCCGGGAATGGGAAGTTGAGGGAATTCCTGGCCGGGTCGGAATTAACAACCCTGGGGGAGTGGCTTGAGGGAGGTAGACTGATCTCCTTGGAATCTGCGATTGGGAGGGGAACTGATAGTGCACTGCACCGCCTATATGTCTTAAGAGTTGGAGCCATGCTCCGCGCGCGATTCACAGAACTTGAATCGCCTCCGAAGACCTGTCTTGCATTGGAAACACTGTGGAAAGCGCAGTCTCCACGGAAACTCATCACTAAACTATACGGCTGTATACAGGAACAGCAGAGTACCTCAGTTGTGACTGCTAGAGCGAAGTGGGAGGTGGATATTGGGGAGGACATCTCGGATGAAACCTGGAAGAAATGCTGCACGCACATGAGATTGCACTCGCCAAATTACCAGCTGCGATTTATACATTTTAAATTTATACATCGACTATTTTATACCCCCTCAAGGCTTGCATGCAATGGGGCTGCACATGGCAGCGGACTGTGAGAGGTGCTGCTCGCCAAGCGCGGACTTTATACATTTAGCATGGAACTGTGAAAAGGTGCAAGATTTCTGGATGAAGGTGGAACATGTGATTGAGGAAGTGACTTGGGTAGTGCTACCTCTCACGCCTACGATGGCGCTGCTTGGAATAGTGGATGGATGGCCGATAGCGAAGCGACGTCTGGTGGGCTTGCTACTCGTTCTGGCTAAGCGCAGAGTGGCAGTGTGCTGGGGACGCGGCAGGGCTCCGTGCGAGTCGGATTGGCTCAGAGACGCTGTGTTCGGTCAGGAGCAGCTGACTGTTTACTGGGAGTTGGACCCGGAGGGATCTCGCCCGCGCGACATCTGGGCGCCCTTACTTTCCTTTCTGGAATCATTGTGATGAAATTAGATGTGGCAATGTCCCCTGAAATGTGGACTGAAAACTTTAATTGCGCTGCTGGAGTTGTAGGCCCTTTCTCCTTTCCGATTCCGAACCTTCTTAATTTTGTTCCTTTCGCCCTATGGTTTGATGCAGTGTGACATCAGTATTAAGATGCATCTCTAACAGTAATTTCACTGATTAGGAAAAGGTTTTCCTTTAGTCGATAGAACCTATATGATTGTAATGTATAATATGCTTCAGTAATACTCCTTTTCAAAGGATAGATGAGAGATGCTTGAGGGGAAACTAGTTATTGTATGAACATGCTGCTCAACTATTTCGGCCCGTTGTTGTTTGTTATAATAAAATCTGAAGAAAAAAAAAAGGCCAACCACAAAGCCTTCAAAAAAGCCATAAACACACACCACCAACTCATCAGGACCACCAAGAGAAACGCCTTCCAGGAACGCATCAACAACGCACACAACAGCAAGGAACTCTTCGCGATCATCAGCAAACTGACCAACCCCAGAGCGAACTCCATGGATATCCTCCCCTCACAAGAACTCTGCAATAACCTCTCCACCTACTTCCACCGCGAGATAGCAGACATCTACGACAGCTTCCTGACTCAGGACCTTCCCACGTCCACCACTGGCATATCCACCACTGAAGCTCCTCCAAACCCCCAACACCTACTCTGTTGGTCTAACATCTCTGACGAAGAAACCCTCAATATCATGAACTCCATCCACTCCGGCTCTCCCTCCAATCCCTGCCCCCACCACATGTTCAACAAAGCAAGCAGCACCATTGCACTCAAACTCTGGAACATCATCAACCGCTCCTTCGAAACCGTCACCTTCCCAGAAATCTGGAAACACGCCAAAATCAAGCCCTTACTGAAGAAACCCACCGCAGACCCAGTGCGACCTTGGGAACTTCTGACCCATCTCTCTGGTCCCCTTACCAGCTAAGGTCATCGAAAAGGCTGTCAACAGACAACTCACCAGACACATCGAACTCAACATCTTGGACCCCTCACAGTCAGGCTTCCGGAGCAACCACTGCACCGAGACCGCCCTCCTCGCCGCCACTGATGACATCCGCTTTCTCCTAGACAGGGGTGAGACTGTGGCTCTCATCCTCTTCGACCTATCCGTCCCCCTCGACACCATCTCCCACTGCACGCTACAGACTCGTCTCCATGACGCCAGCATCCGAGACAAAGCACTTGAATGGATCACCTCCTTCCTCTCCGACAGGACCCAAAGAGTCAGACTCCCCCCCCCCCTTCTACTCAGAGGCCAGCAAGATCATCTGTGGCGTCCTGCAAGGCTCCTCTCTGAGCCTCACTCTTTTCAACCTCTACATGGCCCCCCAGCCACCATCGCCAGACACCACACACTCAACATCGTCTCATACGCCGGCGACACTCAGCTAATCATCTCCCTCACCAAGACCTGCACACAGCCAAAACCAACTTCCAAAACGGAATGAGGGCAGTCGCCGCCTGGATGAAGGAGAGCTGCCTCAAGCTTGATACCAAAAAAACCAGAAGTCCTCGTCATCGGCAACAACCCCTCAGCCTGAGACATCTCCTGGTGGCCCACTGCACTCGGAAGCGCTCCGGCCCTCACCGACAACGCCCGCAACCTCGGCTTCATCCTCGACTCAGCACTCTCGACGAACCCTCAAGTCAGCGCAGTCTCCTCCGCCTGCTTCAACACCATGCGCATGCTCCGGAAGATCTTCAAATGGACTCCAACCGAATCCAAAAGAACAGTCACCCAGGCTCTCATCAGCAGCCACCTAGACTACGCCAACGCACTCTACGCCGGAACCACCACCAAGGTACAGAAAAGACTGCAACGCATCCAGAACGCCTCAGCCCGCCTCATTATGAACACCCCCAAACACAGCCACACCTCCGCTCTACTAAGAGACCTGCACTCTCTCCCAATAGACAAGAGAATCACATTCAAGCTTCTCGTGCACGTCCACAAAGCCCTCCACAACGCCGGACCAGAATACCTCAACCAAAGACTCCACTTCTACTTACTCACCAGACAGCTCCGCTCCGCCGACCTTGCGCTTGCCACCGTCCCACGCATCTGGAAGGCCACAGCAAGAGGAAGATCTTTCTCCTACCATGCCGCCAAGGCCTGGAACTCCCTTCCTATCCACCTCAGAAGATCTCCCACTCTATCGCAATTCAGAAAGGACCTCAAAACTTGGCTCTGCTCCTGATCCCCCTCCGTTCATTGACGACCTCTCACTTATGCGCCTTTAGACCCTAGCGGGTGACTAGTCGCGCTTTACAAGTATTATGACTGATTGATTGATTGAAAGGCAAGCCTGTCTGTGCCTGGACAGTGCCAGCAACTCTGGTTCTCCCCTTACCCATTGATACTCTGCTGGCTCCTTCATGCTGTAGCTGTGCACTGCATTGCTGCCATACCAAGCCCTGTAACACAGAAGGAGCATTTACAAGCACCTCCTGCAAGTTCTCAATCACTCTCCCACACCATACACTCACCACTTACACAACAACAGCACCCCACTCGCTCACACTGACACAAACCAACCACCCACTCAAAGACCAGACACCACCCAAACAAACCTCCACATTCAGATGCATGCTTCTCAACCCCCGCTTGCTCACAAAAACAGGCCACTGAGATATTAGACCTACTACATAACCAAGCTCCAGACCTGCCCTGTCACACAGAAACATCACTAAACTCAACCTCAGCACAGAACATCGCTATAGCCATCTCTTCCGGATACACAATAGTTAGGAAAGACCGTCCGCACAGGCATGGAGGTGGAGTCTCCATCATATTCAAAGATACCACGAGCTGCACTACCTACAGGACACCCCTACCAGCTACATGAACAAATGACATTCAAGATCTGCATAACGGTCAACTTTTCCCAAGTAGCCCTTTGTATACAGACCACAAAGACCCCACACCAATTTCACCAGCAACATCATGGACTTTGTTGCACCCCTTACCATCAATGCCAACACCATCATCTTCCTTTGGATCCCTAACTTTCACCTGGTAGCCTGCACCCACCCAAACTCTACAGCCTCTTTAGAAAACTTCACAAACCTTGGCTTCACCCAGCAAGTTACTGAACCCACCCATATCGTTGGACACCTTTTGCACCAGATTTTCTCCTCAATCAGCAACATCACATTTGACACACCAGCAACTATGACCTAGACAAATTATGCTCTTGTGAGTTTCAGTATAATCCTTCCTGCACCATCACAGAAGTATCACAACTGGAGTCACCTGCCGCAGCTGGAAAAACATCTCAGAAGAGCAGTGTGCATCCACCCTCTCAGAGCACCATCTCAAGGACACCAGCAACTTACTTAAAGCCATCAAAAACCTCAACAGCTTGATCACCGCATGTGCTGACTCTGTGGCTCTTTTCAAGCTCAAATTCATGGCAAGAGCCAGACTACAGGGCAGCTGGTACACAGAGGAACTCAGAATTAATAAATATCACTGCAAGCAACTAGAGAACAAGAAGAGACACCACAGGAACATAAATATTCACCAGCAAATACTGCACACCAAGCATACAGCTCCTGTAGATCACATTTAAGCCAGCACTAACAGCTGCAAGGAACTCTTAGCCATCGTCAAAGATTTCACCGTGCCTCCTACAGCCACCAGCAACATCACTCTCTCACAAAACCTTTGCTACTAACTTTTGGAATTCTTCAGTAGCAAAATCACTCCCAACATCAACCTTCAAACAGACTCCATCACTGGCACAACTCAACTTCCCATCACAGCCTATGAACGAACCCTGACCTCATTGCCTGCGTTCATCACAGTCACAATCAGTGCTACCATGAACACCATCCACTTGGGGGCTTCATCTGACCCTTGTCCTCCATCACACCTTCACCAAAGGACTCCTACTGATCAGGGAAGCACCAACACCCATCCTCAACGCCCCCATCGACTCAGCCACGTTCCTGGACACCTAGAAAAATGCCACCTTTGTACAACTCTGGCCCCACCTACCTTGGAAGTCACATCTTGTTCCACCAACCACCCAGACATCTCTGCAGGATTTTCACTCGCACACATCACATGCATACACAGAACCAGATGTGCAGGATGGCTGTTCTCTTACATCATTTCTAAAGCGCGGAACGCCGCCTCCCTTCCCCTTCACTACACATTCCTTCTTTAATTCCACAAGAAGCTCTGGCTTTTCAATTATCCGGGCGCACACACACACACACCTGTTCAGTGCCAGGATAACCTCACAGATTACAGGGTGCTTTATAAATGCACCCACTTTTTCTTAAGCCTATATGGGGAGGAAAAAAAAAAAAAAAGAAAATATGAAAGTGACTGCCATACCTGATGGTATCCTCTAGCATTATACATGTGGATTGTCGTGGACTCTTGAACCAAGAAATCTTTCTGCCTTGAAGTTTAACAGGCTACCCTTCTACCAAGTGATTTTAACTTGAAACTGTGGGATCTCCTACCAAGAGAATCCTGCACATGCCTTAGGACTTGTGATGTTTCAGTCTGTTCAGTAAACACGATAATGCTTAATATTAGAAAACGAAACCAGTCCCAAAAAAGAAAAGATGATTCTCAATGTAACCTAATAGCCATGACATTCACAAGACCAGGAATGTCAAAGTCAATGACAGCACAAAATTTGCCCAAAGCCAAGCAACAAGGTACTTGAAAGTGTTGGTATACATAAATGGATGAAACCCATCAGCTGTTTGCAGTATATTTTCTGAAGAAACAAAAGACAAGGTAGATGACTAGATTTTTAAAGAACAATTTGCTTGCCTTCCGATGCATACTCTATCTTACCACAGATTCTTCACTTTTAGACTAATCCTCAGGTCTCCAAATGGATCTGAAAGCTTTTATAAGCAGTGCCCTTGCACACAGATAGGTGTTACTGAGCAACTAGGCATTGACTTGGTTCCCGAGAGGTGACAGAAAAAAGGAGATATAGGCACCACCGCTGCATGCATATGGCAATTTCTTATTGTTTTTAAATTCTTTCTATTAGATTTCCAATATATGAACAAGTGCCATAACTACTAGCTGCAAACAACTTCATGAGGCATGCTGGTCTGGCTTCTATCACATTACTTTCAGTCCACCTGCTATATACATAGGTTGGCAGGCACATGTATTCAGAGGTCACCACAACATATATACAAACTCCCTTTACTGCCCAGCATGACCTTTTGTACCTCCTGCTCCCCTGCTCTCAGACCTGCCTCCTTCCGGGCCTGCCGTGCGTCTGTTAGGGATGGCAACGTCTTTCTTGACTGACTGCTCCCACAGATGCACAACCCAAAAATTAATCAGAGGTACAATATTCAGATCTCTAGTTGGGTACCTTTTTAACAAAACTTGGAAGTGGCAGGGCAGTGAGGATCTGCGGTTAGATAGAGTATAACCAGAAAGTGCATTACCAAAGGTTAGTTCATATGAAGGATACTATCTTGTTCATATGAAGGATACTTCTAACCGTAGATTCCTTAACTTCAGAATAAATACCAAAAGGTGGAGGGTTTGTGGATAGGCTCAGACCAACAAAAAAAAACCTGCAGGAACAAATGGGCCAAATGCCCCTCTCGTGAGACTTGGCTATCATGTGTGCCTGACAAATGCCCAGAAATGGCACTCCCTGTGCCAATATAGCAGTAGCAGCTTTGGCCCAGGGTGGAATGAGCTCCCAATCCTGGTTCTTAGCCAATACATAACAGAATAAAACTATCCACCTGGACAAAGTTATTTTCTGCGCAGCCTTGCCTTTCTTTGCCCCCAAGAGACCCACAAAGAGCTCATGGGCGACCTGATGGTCTTTGGTGTGATCAATGTAAAAGCATAAGGCTCTAGAAGGGCCATCCCTTTCAAGGGGTCAAGCAGAGCAAAGGACGTTGGGATTGTGACGGTTTGCCCAGTGTGAATAGGAGCCACGCCTTTAGTCAAAAAGGCAGCTCTAGTCCTCAACACCAGTTTGTCTGAGGAAAAAAGGTGGTTTAGAGCGGTTGCACTGAGAGGGCCTGTAGCAAGTGTGATGAGGAAAACAATTTTCAGAGTTAGGGGACGCAATGAAGAGCTGTGCACCGGCTCGAATGTTGATATCCCACAGTGGAATTACAAAGGGTTATGGAGGAAACATAGCTATCAAATATTTTAAAAACCTCATCACAACAGGTGATTTAAATAAGGACGGCTGGTCCGATAAATGCAAAAGGGCTGAATAGGCCTACAGATAACCTTTAAAAGGTGGCTTTTGCAAGTCCATGCTGGACAAGGAAATAGAAAAAAAATACATCAACAAGTTTAGCCTGCAATGGGTTAATGTTGCAGGTTCCACGCCAGGCCGCAAACTTGTCCCAGCGGCCTGTATCAATGGATTTGGTAGAGGGGAGCTGAGCAGCAAAGATACTATTCACAATCTCAGGAGGTAGATCAAATGCAGTCAACTGCCGCCGCACACTCCCCACTTATGAAGGTGTAGATTGTGCAGGCCTGGGTACAGTACCTTGCCCTGGTGCTACTGCAACAGGAGGTCTAACTGAAGTGGTAGTCTGACTAGGGGACAGATGCTCATGTCTAGGAATTCTGGGTACCATACTCTCCTGGCCTAATCCGGAGCCACTAGGATGGCTTGGTCCCAGTCGTCACTGATCTTTTTCATACCACTAGGTAGGACAGGCAGTGGAAGAAAGGCATACAGGAGTCCCATGCTCCACTCTAGCCTGAATACATTTTATAGGGAGAGAGGATTCTTGGGAAGACAAACATCCAATATTTGTGGATCTACACATCCTTTATGGTGGTAAAAAGATCTAACCAGTCATTGCTATAATATTTTGTGGGGCACCTACGGTAATAATCACCATTTGTGATCAGCCAGGCATTGTATGCTGTGTTAGTACGCCCTGGCATTAAAAGATACTGTAAGGTGGTGTACGACCAGGGATATGCTCTGACAAATAAGCCCACTCAAGGCACAGAGCCTCCTGGCACAGGACCATACTCCATACTGCTTGTTGTGGTAACACATGGGAGTACTGTTGTCCTTGAGACCCGGCAACAGCCTCCCCTTGATAGATGGCAAAAAGGCCTTCAATGCCAGATGGATGGCCTGTACTTCCAATGGACTAATGTAGAGTTTGATATTTGCCACAGTCCTCTGATCTCCACCTCTCCCAGATGACCTCCTCAACCCAATAGCGATGCATCCACCATTACTGTCAACACTGGGTGGGGAAGGGTGAAGGGCCTTCAGCTGGAAATGCAGTAAAGCAGCCAATACTGCAGATCTCTAACAGTCTCATCTGAAAACTGGACAGAATCTGACAGTTTCTCTTGGTGCTGGGCCCACCAAGACATCAGAGCCCACTGTAGAGGCAGCATGTGCCAGCTGGCACGGTTGACAAGTAGGATTAGGAATACCAATAAGTTTAGAAGCCTTTGAGTCACTCTCACTGTGACCCAGGCCAGAGTCTGAAATATCAGGACCATAGCCTGAATGTCCTGCACTTGTCAGACCTGACACTACGCTGTATTCAGAATGGCTCTGATGACAGGAGCCTCTGCTAAGAAGTCAGGTATGACTTTGGCACTTTGATAGTGAATCCCAATGATGTTAGAAGGACTGTGGCAAGCCCATCTGTAAGAGCCAGTCATCGAGGCAGGGGAAAACCGCTAGCTCTGACCACTGAAGAAGTGCTGCAATCACCGCCATCATCCAAAGGGTACTGGTAAGGTCGAATTGGAGCCCAGCAAACTGGAAATGCTCCTGGAACTACCTTAAAACACAGATAATGTCTTTGGCATTGGGGGATAGGTATATGAAAATACGCATCCTGAAGGCCCAGGCTACCATCTAGACACCTGGTTCCAGGTCAGACAGAGCATGGGCCAATGTGAGAATCTTGAATTTGTCTTTCTGCAGGAAGGCATTCAGAGAGCAAAGATTCAAATTTAGATGAAGGCCTCCATCCTTGCTCAGCAACATGACATAGCCGGAATAATACCCAGTCCATAGTAGAGAGGCCGACACCCTGTCGATGGCCCTTCTGGACAAGAGGGCCTGCACTACCTACAGTAAGACGGCTAGGTGGCCCTCTAGACCACTCTGAAGTAGGGGAAAGATGCAGTGAGTTAAAAAAATTAGTGGTAGGGTATAGCCCCATTGGATTGGGACCGCCAAAGCCACAGGGAGAACACCAGCGCCATGGCAGTGATGTTCCCCTCCAAGCGAATCATCCTGGGCTGAACGTCAGGAACACTGGAATACACGTTCCAGACGGGCTGCCCTGCAGGAACAGTGCTACGATATTGGCCTTGGCTCCCTTAAGCACTTTAGCACCCTCGGAATGCACAGTGCCTGCAAAGCAGACAGTGCACATTCTGAAGGTGCAGTGGGGGGGGGGGGGGGGGGGGGGGGGGAAGGGGAGGCTGCACTGCCCATGCCATGAGCAGTGAGGAGGCTCTCCTGTACACCCCCTACACTGGCTTACCGCCAGGCTTTCCATGGCGGGGTCCCCGCCATGGAAAGGCTGGCAGAAAGTGGGGAGGGATGTAATCAGCCAGGCGGTACGGAGTTCAGCACCACAGTGGTTGGTTACAACTCCAGCTGCCATCACCATGTCGGGAACCATGTTCCAGGTGGGGACGACAGTCCCCTGGTGGGTCCGCCCACCAGGGATGTAATGTAGCAGTCAGACCACCAGTTGCGGCGGTCCAATAGTCACCACAAGGCTGGCGGTCCTCGGACTGCCAGCCTCGTAATGAGGCCCCTAACTGGTTGCCACCTCTGAAAAAAGCGCTGGATCGGACCTCTCAGAGGATGGTGGTGAGCTGCTAAGGGTAAGCTAAAGTGGGCTGGAGGCTGTTGGTGCATGGCTGGGGTACTGAGATCAGTATCCCTGTTGACCAGCCTGTTGTCTGCCTGATCCCTGTCTCTTACCCTAAAAGGACTGAGGGTGTTTGTTGTGGCAGCCTGACGTGGTCTGTATGCTAAACCTCTGAAAAAGCCCCGAAAGGGATGCGTTTGTTGAGGGAAATGTGTTGTAGGAGCTTAAAGGCCAATGATGACACTGGAGAATGGCTTTCAATAAAACATTCCAGTGCAGAACCTGCTTTCTCACCAAACAGGTGAGACCCATCAAACAGCATACGCATGAGGAAGGCCTGGACAACCCCTGAAACACCATTAGATCTCATTCAAATGTGGCAGCAGAGGACCATGCCAGTACCAACTACTCATCCTAAGCAATCAGCAGTAGCCAAGCAAGACCAAATTACATATTTAGCACCACCCTGGCCATCATGAATGGTTTATGCCAGGAGGACAGAAGGTCTTTAGAGACATCATGCTGATCATGTCCCAAAAGGAGCGCATATATCGGCAGAGTTACCTGGTTTTGACCTACCTCAATGCTAAGCTATTTAAGGAGGACATATGTTTCCAGACTGCTTCAATCCTTTTCAACTCTGTTCGGGGGAGTCATATGAAAAAGGTTGCCATTCACTTTGCTGGTACAAGTTTGAACCACCAAACTCTCAGATGTAGGATCCTAAGTCATAAAATCACCTGCCACTAGCCTGTGGAGTCTGGCAATCTCCCTGTTAAACTGTTTGACATGAACAAGTTTTTTTCCATATGCCTATCAAAGTAACAGCCAAGAACTCTTTAAAAAGGCAACAAGGGGGTCCTAGGAAGCCTTCTCAGGTTGCAGAACGTTTGTCAGGATGCTAGTTTTGACCTCGACAGAGGGGCATTGTAGGTCCAAGATATCTGTTGAAGGTCTAATGACCACAGTGCAGGAAGCTCTCTCTTCAGTTTGCGGTCCAGGGGAGAAAACAATTCTGTATCGGGGATGTATCAAGCCCACTCTCCTCCTGCAAGGCATGCTGAACTATCCTCATCTTAGTTTGGTGGTGAAGGGGGGGTAACACATCTCCATCTTTAGCACTGTCATATGCAAATGGCTGGAGGCTCTGATCGGAGTCTGAACCAAAAAATGGTAGGTCACCCAAGGGCTCCTCTATGGTAGGGGAAGAGTTTTGACAGAATCAGTTGGAAGGGGACACAGCATGTAGAGTCCAGATGGGAGTCTGAAATGGGTGTGGCTCAGAGTCAGACGCAGAAATCTGTATAGGGTCGTTCTCCAGTGGCATCGATGTCGAAGGAGCTGGTGGCAATTTTGGAACCAGACTTAAGTTGGTACCAATGTCTGTGTGGAACTGGACGCAGAGAGACACAGATGGCGCAGATGATGGATCCACCATCGGTAACCAGACAGGAGGCTCCTGAGGATCAATGGGCTCAAAGGAGACAGTGCTGAAGATAGATTTCAATGGTGGTTACCCAACAGGAGGCCCCTGCAGATCTCAGGGACCAGATGTCAAAGATGTGCAACATGGTCTTCCTGAAGGCCTCCATCTGTTGCAGCATCACTGATGACCTGGGTGATTCGGGGTGCATTGAGATCAATAGCCCAATTAGCTACTCTAAGAACTGTGAGAGAGAATTAGTGGCACCCTGACACACCCACAACTTCTCTGGAGATAGGATAATGGGACAGGGATGAGTCCTGCTTGGCTTTTTTGCGTTTCATCTTTGACTCAGATTTGTACTTACCTGAAGACTTCCAGCACGACGAGAACCTTTTTTCGGTAACAACCTCAGGACCTGGGTCTGTTCTTTTAACTTCAAATGGGAGCAGGAATTGCACGGTTTCTTCTGGTGTTTGGTGACGTACAGCTTCACTTCACTGTCCTGGATCACCTTTTGGTTCATGAGGGAGATTTCCTCACATGGTTTGGAATTGTTGCCTGTGCCCAAACACCAAAGGTACCTGGCAGGGGTCCATCCCAGGCATCTGTTTGCGACACTCCCTGCATGGTTTAAACTCTGCAGACTTCGGAGGGGACCTAGTTCGACTGTACACTGGTTTTCATTTTGGCAACAAACAAAAAAAAAAGATTGTCAAACGACAAAGAAAAGGGAGATCAGAGTTCCTGATCCACATCTGAAGGCACAGAAAGCAAGGAATGGATGTGAGCATACAGGAATAGCGAACCAATACTGGCTCCTCTCTGTCACTTCTAGGGCGGAACTAAGTCAATGCAGGGCTGCAGGGCACCACCTATGGATGCACAAGAGCCATACTGTGAAATGATTCAGCATCCAGTTTGACACCTGGGGATTATTCTACAAGCGTGAAATCTGCAGTTAGAAGTATCCATCAGAAGTTAAGGGTTACAATTGAAAGAAATACTTTTGTAACACTGTAAATGTGGTGATTTAATGACGGTGGGTCGGAAAGCAAGATAACATACAAAGGGTTAAAAGAGGCAAGTACAATGAAATAACACCAAGCTGTTGGAGAGAGTTCACAAGTTTATTATTCCACTCAATCAAAATATTAACACATCTTTCTACTAAAATGAGTTTTTGATTTCAATAATTCTGAGATGACTGGCTGCCAAGAAACAAAACACTTAAGTGGTGCTTCAAAAAGATAAGAAGCGTCCTCGCAGTCTGGTGACTTCAGTTGGACCCTATGTTCAGCTGTACTTGTATACCAATGACATAATTTTATATTTTGCTTCCACTCACATACAACTACAGCTAGGACAACTACAAGAGGTACCTATAGCGCAATTGTCTAACAGACATTTTAAAGATATGAAACATTCAAGATTCACTTTGGTAACCCTTCCATCTCTGCTGCAGTGGAGGGTACAGAAAAGTCCATTTTGAAATTAAACTTTAGTTCCAGTTGAAGTCGCTTACATGATTGATGATCTTAAAAGCTTCACCAGTTAGATATGCATTATATGCGCTGTACTTTTATAGACATTAAATGACAATCAAAGGAAGGTTCCATGTCACATTGACATTTTCAAGATTAATTCTGTTTTCAAAGCACAGAGGTTTGTGCATATTCATTATGGTATAGTTTTAATTTTCATAGATTTTTGTTTCAATTTTTCTTTTCCTAGTAGAGTATGGTACAATCATATATACACGCTAACTAGATTGACTGCAAATATCCAACAATGGCTTTGCAGTGTGTGCTTGCACAAATAATTGCACATGCCTCATCACGCTACCCAAAGACCCTAAAGATTTTGCAATTTAAACTCAGGCTGCTCTTCATACGAGCTACATAGAGTTACTATTCTACTGGAATAAGCCTTCAAAGATTTATCTGTACAGTTCAACTATTTAACAGATTAAGGTAAGCTTATACGATACCTTAAAATTTGGGATCCCTATCCAGGGCAGAAACATATAGGCGGGTAAGTCTTTCCACTTGCCGACTATGGTTACTCAGCTACTAATCTTTTTACTTTCCTGTGTTGTCAATAACTATTAAGAATACAAATAGATTTCGGACCCGCATGGGGTGTGCTTGGAATTTTAATAAGTGTTTAAGCATAATACAGTACTTTGATAGGAGATCCTAGTTTTAAGTAATGAGCACCAACTCCGATTTCATAATCACTCTCCAGAAATCCTCCTCGGAAAAAATGTAAATAATGGAATGAGAATTGAGTGATCAATAGCCTTCTCATGAGACGGAGCCATCACAAAGAACTGGTCTTGAACAGTCCCTGCACTACAATGAGTTCCTAAGTGGTGGAGCTTCATGTTTATTTCTAAGGAGTAACACAGTTTTATTCAGTAAGAAACTGTTCTGCGAATTTGCCCACTTTCATTTGGTCCTTTTTAACTTTGCCCTCTTAAGAAACAAGAGTAAGGCTATTTGATCACTTTGTTATTCAGTCATAGTTACCTACTTCCCTTAAAAAGGCAAAATAAATGTACCCTTAGAATGATCACTTGCATAAAAAGAACAGAAAATGATTACTTTATTGTGGCAAAATGTTCTGTAATAATGCACAGTGCACACAGGAATATTTCTGACTGGGAACATCACTTAAATATATCCTAGAAAATAAATTTGACTCATACTAAATTTGTTACTTTAGTTGTAGGGTAACTTACCAAGGCTGCTAAAGACCAGACATTCTTGTTGTAGAGGAAATCCAGGTTGCTTCGCCTAAGATACACAAGTCCACCAATCACAGCAAGCAGCAAACCCAACATCAAAGGTCCAGCATAATTGGGAGGCCTTATCACTCGAATCTAACAGAACAATAATATTTTAACTCCCTTTCATATTGTGCTAGTTAAAGAAGAATTAAACTCAAACAATACATGTATTAGTTTTTAGTTAAATCATTCAGTCAGAGAAAATAACAAATCAGTTCACTGTTGTCAGCATTTATCAAGGTGAAAATCTAAGCCAATAGTGTATTCACTTGAAAAAAGCGAGCCTTTGTATACAGGTTGCAGTACACGCTGTGATGTTTTGTTTAAATCTTTATTATTATTATAATTCCAGTTTGCAGAATGCCATCAAAAGGAAGGAAACATGACACCTCTTAATGCTACTAAACCAGCACAGATAACCTCTACAGATGCACTTTCCTGCACATAACAGATGTCAAGCTGATGGATCCCAAAACACTCATTCACTTGTTTTCTTTCATGAGTATGTGCAACAGGGAGGCCGATTCATAAAGCTAAATTGCCATCAGTAAATCTACTTCTACACCTAGGTATAAATCTCCACTTGTTTGTTATTCACCATTTCCGAATGAAGATTTACACCCAGGCATAGACTTACATGTCACTACTACTTATGAGTGGGAGGAGCCTGTTACAACCCATTTTATGACTTTAAAAATACAATTCGTACATGTGTGTGGCGCTCTATGCCACCAGGGTGGGAGATCTCTGTGTGGGGAAAACATTGAGGAAATTATTAAAGTTTAAAAGAAAAATGACACCATTTTACTGTTTATGTGAAAGACATTTTATATATTAAGTTAATTTATAATAATACATTTTGTTATTTTGCAACTTGGTTAAAACTGATGTTTTTAATTATGTTTTATAATTAAAAAAAATATATAAAAAAAATAACTGAACAATTTTAACTTAATTTAAGGCCTCATTACGACCTTGGCGGAGGGGATTACTCCGTCTCAAACGGGACGGATATCCCGCCCGCCGTATTACAAGTTCCATTCTGTTCTATGGAACTTGCAAACAGCGGATGGGTTGTACATCACTTTTGGGACGGAGTAATCCCCTCTGCCAAAGTCGTAATCAGGCCCTAAATGTACAATAATGAGATTAAATCAATATGCACGTTTAAATCTCATCACTAAAATCAAATATATAGAGATTCTAAATTAGGAATTAATTTCGTTAACTCAACAATAATTCCCATGGGGTCTTAGTTTAATCCCCAGCCTCCACTATTTTCTTTGGAAGTGTTGTAATACCTGTAGTTAGCCATGTGCAGTGCTCGACTTAATCCAAAACTGAGCTGGATTAGGTTTCAGCCTCTTATCAGCACCTTTAAGTGCGTGTTTTGCAAACTGCAATGTTCCTATTTATTTATCTTTATTTATCCATTAGCATGTGCCCCCCAACCCCTCCTTAGTTATTCATTAATCCCACCCATGCAGTAGGTATTATTCCCCATTTTTCCATCACTCCCTCTACTGTCACCCACATTTATTACACAAATGTACACCTACATGTGCAGAAATCCCTGACATTATCATGGAGATATCTCCACAGAAAAGACAGGAAAGGGGGAGATTGCCATCATATGTTTGTAAATTGCTTTTTGTTAGTAAACAGTACTACTTGAGTACAACTTTAATTACTCCAAAATGCGGTTTGCAATTTCTGCCCTTAGGCCTGGAAATTCGAGTAAACTCAGACTACATATATCTTGTTCAAGAAAAATCTTTGAAAATCGGATCCCTAACTTTACAACTAATCCTTGTAACCTCTCAACACAATTTCACAGAAGTGTATAAAATAGGCTATTCCCCAGAATCATGAGTGTAACAATAAGACTAAGCAATACCATAATTAATCACAACGTAGTGAAACATAAAAAGCACTCCAGCCTGCTCCTGAATCAAACAGGGAGAACAATGCTTCAAAAATGAATAGGTAGTCCACCAGGTACTCTTGAACTCCCAATTTGAGTCTATCTTGTTTTATTGACTGTATTTTGAAATACTGTTTTGAATCTTGTCTCTACGCATATATTACTTCATGCCATCAACACTTTCCCCGGCCCCCTCAGTTGGGTGCCTCTATCATGCTGATTATATTTTAGAGACTGCACGCCCACAGCCCTGTGCCGGACATTCTCCTACGTCGTCCATGACACTTATGGTTTTATTATTCAATGGTCTTGAGTGCTCGTCAGTTCTTTGATGTTGAAGGAACAAGTTTTGAAGAAGAAAATCAGATACCTAACCTGTGTATTTTTAGTGCGAAGAGGACCTCAAAGCACAAACGTATGTGAAAGCAATAATTTGGCTAGCAGTACTGATGTTTTTCACAAGCATCATAATGCTTCAGCCACCATTCAGGTCAACAATAAATGTAATGCAAAGTGGTGGGCAAATACGTTACCAATGTGTTTTAATATGCATTATTCTAGCAACAGGCCCATATTCTTACACTAGTCAGAATATTGATTTTAAGACTTGAGACTTTGAAGATTCCACTGAAATTTCTTATTTCTCACATGTTGCATAAATGTGCTAGTCACAGAATTCTCTCCTGAACAACTTTCTTGGTATTCAGAGTGGTAAATTCTAAAATAAAATTGGGGGGGCTGGGGGCAGAGGGGAGTAGAAGGACAAATGTATTTCTTCAAATAGAGAACTGTACTATATTGTTAACTGCATAGATGTTCTACCTTTGTATGTCTTTACCTGCAGCCGCATAACTCACTTTCAACTACTCTATGCATAAGCAACTTTATACTTTAACATGGCCAACACGGATTCCCCCATGTGAGCTGCTTTATGGGAAATCCTTGATAGTTTCTAGGTCTTAAAAATTAAGGTTCACCATACTGCAACACAAACAGGCCAACTGATGAGGTAGGGGCATCTCAGTCACTTTGCCTTCAAATGTACTCAAAGTGGCTGCTTTTACTAACGGTTCCTACATTTCATACTCGGTCAATACAGGCAATATTTGCACCCCTGGTTCTCAAAATGTCTTGGCAACCTCTTACAGGTCTCTTTATCAAGAGTCATAACCTACCAAGCGTCATAACCCACCACAGTGAAAATCTAAGGACAGTTCGCTCACAGAAAAGATACACCTTCCTGCAAAGGAAGAGGTGGGAAGACAAGCAGAATTGTATAATATAGGCTGATGTAAGGCACATTTGCTTCCAAATATATTCCGGTTGTCTGACAGTCGCTTGACATCAGACAGGAGTCAGTTTCTTCAGCCCAGGCAATCTGCTGTCAACCTTGCCTCAGTCTTACTTTTCTATAACAATTTAGCTACAGCAGAGCTTCAGCTACCAATCATCATGTTACTTGCTGAAGGTACTTACTGTAAAGTTTATTATAATGGTTGGGAGTTAACAGAAAGCATGTCTGGCCATGCCCACTTGCTTTAGCGTCCAAAGAACACAAAAAGCATTCAATAAAATTGGGCTTTTATAGACTGTCTGCGGCATCTATTTCTAAACCTACTTCATGATCCAGCCAAAAATAGGCTAGCCTTGTGCGTGCTTCGCCTCACCATCCCAAAAATAAAAGGATCTCACATGCCCCCAAATGATAAGCTATTTTAAGAATCTGATTGTGGAGTCCATTATAGAAACCAAGATAATTAGAACAAAAGTATATTTGCCTAAAATCGTTTTGATACATTTTAAAATTAGTATCCAAGAAAGTAAAATATTGTGTTGGTACTTACATTGACATCGGTCCGATCAGCTATCCAGCGTGAAAGCTGTTCTGCAGCAAATCCTCGCACCTGCAGCTCATATGTGTCCCCCTTCTTGGGCTTCCCTTTTGCAGGAAAATGGATAAATGTTGGTGCTGAATTCATATTTAACTATGAAAAGAAGGTCACAAGTGGTCTAAATGTGAAGTAATCTTTTTTTTTTTTTTTTTACTTTATTTATAATTTTGTATTAAACAGGTCACTGACAGTACAAACAATTTCAATGGGAAGTACATGTATGATGTGTTGTCATTTGAGCATTCATTAAATGCCGCGAAGCATCGGACGGTATAGTAGTATTATTGTAGGCGATTTGGGAGATGTAAAAAAATATATATATATTCTGACCATAGAGGTATAGGCTACTTCAACAACGGTGTCATATAGGTCTGATGGTACATAACAAGCAGTGACGGAACAAAACCAGAGAGCATCAAAGATACATGTCTGATATAACAGCGGTCTCTCTAGTCCGAATCAGGATTCTCTTGCAGTAATAAGTAATCTGTAAGTGGTTGCCATATGCCGCGGGTCGGGAAGAGGCAGGTTGAAGCGTATATTTCACTGATGGTCTCACAGTGCCATGTGGAGTAATCTTGCACTGTCATTTCCTTCTTGAACCTCCATCATGCCAGTATGAATGACATCACAAGGGGTTTAAGCAAAGAAATGGATGTCGAATATGCACAAAACTAAATTACAAAGCACAGATTATCGTGGTTTAAGAAATATTCATTCTTGGAAATGAAACAAATAGCTGGTAACTGAAGTCCTACCTCTCACAAAGTTCACTAAATAGGCCTCTGTCCCATGTGTCACTATGAAACAAAGCTACCCATTAGTTCCACAAACCTCAACAGCTTCTTACATGAAACCTATGTACAACTACTGAATCTATAAAAAGATAACACTGATTTAAAAACTTTGCATTCGTCACTTTGATAACATGTCTCTCCAACCCTTGTTTGGTATACTCAAAAAAGAAAGAATTATTTTTGATATAAAACAAAGTATGGAAGAATATTTTCTGTTGAAATTTTTGAAGTAAAGGTTGTGAACCGTTCGGGGGGGGGGGGGAGGGAGCAGGTGAGGGGGAAATGACTAAAAAGATGCACAACAAACTCAATGCATACTCATCATCCTGTGTATTTTCTCTTACTTTCAGCTTGTCACTTGAATAATGATGAAATTAACTTCACTGCGTCCCAGGGGCACCACCAAAACCAAGAACAAGATCTAGACCCATCATCGCCTGTGTTCTTAACTTCAGAGACCACAACGCAATCCAGAGGGTGGCACACCGAAATGGTCCCATTCAATTTGAAAATAAGATCATGCTGTTTCCCAGATTACACCTAAAAAGTACAAGCCGAAAGACTATAGTTTGCCAGTGTGAAAGCAGTGCTGTGCTTAAGGGATCCAAAGTACATTATGATGCTTCCTGGAAAAAGCTGTGGGCCTTGTCATAAGGGATCATGGTTCTTTATGATGCCAGAAGAGACCTAGGAATGGCTGGAGGGATGTGGGAAAGTTGAAGGCAAAAACAATGTGCAATACAAGGACCACAGTATGAGGATGCCATGAAAGGGAGCTGAGATTGGTGGTGTGGCTGGTTGGTGCTGGCTATGAAGAATCAATCTGAGGCAAAGTCACACCAGCCCTGAAGACTCTTTGCTGGAGCATGGAGCATGATGCACCACAAATGCAGGAGAATGCCAAAGGCACGAGGTAAGCAACCAGACACACCCAGAAAGACCATTATCTCCCCATTCTAGATGGAGTAAGAGAACAATCAACACTGTCATTGTAAAACAAAAGTTTGATGTTCGGTCTCAGGGGGAGCAACAGTTATTTTAGGCATTGGGGAAGCATGTAGTTTTAAACTACCGGCACAAGGCTGGGGGAGAAATTCATGGTAGGTATGCAAATTTGTATTAGCAGGTACACAAGGAAAAGGCATCAGGGGAGAAAGTAGAGAAGATTACAGAAAGCACAGCCAATCACCACACCGCTAACAATAGGAGTTCAGGGGGAGGCTTTCATGTATTGATTTGGAAAGTCAACGCCCAGATGAACAAAGGGGTGGTAATGACATTTCTGATCAAACACAATCCTGATATAGTACTCCTGCAGACGATCCACTTTGTAGGCAATAACTGGGTTCCTGGCCGAGAAACAAGGATCTGGCACACTCAGTGTTTACATCTAACTCACTGGGGGAGGAAAAGGGCAGTGGGGGCTGTTGAAATGATGCCCATAAATCATTTCTATAATTAGTATGTCAGACTTGGACAGGTTTGGAGAGCTGCTATGCAGCGGTTAGTGGAATGAGAAGAGCATTATATTAGCTTATCGGTTCTTCCCCATTTACTACAGAATAATTGTCTACGTTTCCAGAGGGAAATGGATACTACAGTCTCCGGATGCACTCCCAATTACTGGGTGAGGTCAACTTAACAATGCAGAGAGGAGCTGAATAGAGTCACCACAAACAGACGTGTATGGAAGATAAGTGGTTATACAACTTCATGAAAGCCCCGGGGCTGATGGATTTACAGTAGAAGGTACACCCCGCCACACAACAGAAATCATATGTTTCTAACTGTATGAAATAATTATCCAGTCGGGACTATATTCTTGTGCTACTGACCCAATGGGGAGATATACAGGGACACATACTGCTTGCAAAAGGGAATATTGGATCATTATCCACTAGGCTTGAAACCTCAGCTGGCAGGAAACCAATGGTTTGGAGACTGGACCCATGGGGGTTGAAAAACCACAAAATGTTTGACACAGGTGACAGATTTAGTTACTAGAAACTGAAGGGACGGTGCAGTAAGGGTGACCATCTGGGAGACATATAAAACTGTCATTAGCTGGTAACTCATATTCACCATGACAGGAAAGAGACTTAAAGCATCAACTGATGGGATGGGGATGGCGCAACCTTAAGATCCAGAGGCAGACCTGTGAAACCAGGTAGCGTTGGCTACGAATAAAGATGGCTGGTGGAGAGGAAGGAGAGGGCATTCTATTGGATAAACCAACATAGACTAATAGGATTGGGCAACAAAGCTGGCAAGCTTTTAGCATGGCTGACAGAAGGGGAGTCAAGTCCGAGATGGATCAAAACCAAAACAAGCGGGGTAGTATAATCAGCAGAAGGGATAGCGCAGGCATTTGTAGAGTACCTCTAACAGCTACACCAAACAAGATTGGGATGCTTCATTAAAGATTTGGGGACATTTAGAAGGGACATCCCGACCCTCCCTCCCCCTGTCCCAAGAAGACAGGGAACTATTCCACTTCTATTTTTTGATCGAAGAACTTATAGAAGCAATTAAGCAACTTAAAAGTGGGAAAACGCCTAGGGCCTAATCATTTACTGCCAGAAATCTTTAATTGGCCAAGTAGCAAGTTGGGAGGAGTGGCCTCTTAGATGCATGTTATACAACATGAGAAGAGAGAGGAGCCTACCATGACAGCAATCCAGTTGTCTGCACAACTTAAAGGTTAAACAAATGGCAGTGGACCAATCAGGATTTATGCTGCATAGATCCATGCACCACAATCTCAAGGTCTTGCATGACTGCCTGGCAAGACTGAATAAAACACAAGAGTTAGCAATGTTACTGGCTCTGGGCACCAAAAAGGCATTTGACTCCCTGGAATGGCCTTACTTGCAGGTGGTTCCAGGGACAATGGACTTCATACATGCGTTTTTGGCCTGGGTTGAGCTTTTGCATACGATTCAGGTTGTGAGAGTTTGGTTTAATGGCACTATATTAATGGAATTTCAATTGGGCTGGGCCACAATCTACAGATGCTGCCCGTCCCCTCCTGTCTGAGGAACTACAAAAACTGTTTGAGTTGACAGAGTCAGAAGTACAAGTATATGCAGGTAAAACATGCACAGACTAAATACAAAAAAAAAAAAACAATTGTTGCCGATCCCCTTCCATAAATACACCATGTTACAAATAAAGAGCATACGTGTTGACTCACCTCCTCCACCACCACACGTGCTCGCCAGCTCCATAACCTACTCGGAGGTGAGTCAACGCGTGTGCTACAGAGGTTAAAAGAGATACAAGAGCCCGAGACTGCCCAAAACAAATTGCGACTTGCCCCCTCCCCCACACCACCACCACCTTTTCTCCAGATGATCATCTAAGAGGTCCACCACCATTTATGCTAAATGTGAAAGAGCATCATCGCGCTCTGTGGTCGAGTGAAGCGGACTGCGCTGGATGGCAATCTGAACCATTCCGATGGGAACCCCTGCCCTCAGCCCTGGACTTTCGCACTTTTTAGAAATACTAGATAATTTAATCCAGAATAGTGGTAAACTGCTAAGAACATGGTTCGGAGGCCACTGATCAGGCCTCTCATTCATACATGAACGATCAGAGTTTTCCCTGAACAAGATGCTACATATGCAATTGCGTCACTGAGGAGGTGCGATGTGATGTTTGGCTCGAATACAAGAAGAATTCCATTGGGATAAAGTTTAGGACTGATCCTAATTCAAAAGAAGCAGGTACTTCCCTCGCCGATAGTCCTGATGAGGCCCGTGATTTGAGGGGGCCGAAACGCGTCGACCTTTTGTACTTAAGGAAAGGTTGCGAGGAATTTCATATACTACCTATAAGGATATCTTAGGTTACACATCTTTCTTCAAACGTGTATCAAAATAATGGCGATATAGAGATGTGTGCATAATGCAACCATCTCTCAGATGTGGATTAACATTGAAAGTATTGTTTATAACCACATTGCTTTGAAATGAGGAGATGATCGAAGAACTATATGTTTTACGGATGTTTTTTCATTTTTTGTTTGTATATGTATTTATGTTTATAATATGTTTTATAATGTTTATAGGCTATTCTTACGTCTGATTTACAGTTTCATTTTTTATATTGATGATTGCATTTTTCCCTACTATTATAAAACTTGTTATTTTTTGCTTGATTACATCCCCTAAGGCAGCTATAGTTTTCTGCCTTTCCTAGTTTTAACAATCGGGTCCTTTTATAATATGCATAATGTCTTATTTTAAATTGTATGAACCAGAGTCCTGCTCTGATTGCCCCGGTATAGTGGGGTTAATAGGGTAGACCACTTTTTGTTCCTTAGGGGATGTAATCAAGCAGACGTGCTAGTTTTATACACTGTGGGGCTGTATCCCCTAAGGCAGCTATAGTTTTCTGCCCTGCCTAGTTTTAACATTCTGGTCCTTTTATCATATACGTAATGTCTTATTTTAAATTGTATGAACCGGGATCCTGCTAGGATTGCCCAGGTATAGTGGGGTTAATAGGGTAGACCCCTTTATGTTCATTAGGGGATGTAACCAAGCAGACGTGCTGGTTCATATACTGTGGGGCTGTCTGCAAATACAGTGGTTTTGGACAAGAGTGGTCAACAGATCTTGAGTGTAACAGGAGAGAAACTAGACCTATCTGCATACTAAGCACACTTAGGGCTAGGGAGAGACCAAGTGCAATCAAAATATACCTTGTTGTTTTATAATACAGCATTAATGGTGGCAAGAAGAGACACTATGAGACTGTGGGGGAGCTAGTCCACCCTGTCTCTTCAACAATGGGCCATGAATATTGAGTTGCTTATGCAAGTAGAAGAAACATTGTATTAAATGTGGGCTGCCTACAGAAATTCATCAAGATTTGAGGCCCTTGGACAGAATTTCAGGGTGATGTTTGAGTGCAAGAAGAAAGGGGGAGGACATGACTAACTGGTTAATTAGTTTATGGTCAAACAGAGAAGCAGCATGATGGTATGGCTGGAAGGGTGCCACGACTAAGAGAGTGTATAAGTAAAGATTATTGAAAACGTTGATTTAATATCTGCAAACACAAAAACCGATGCAAGGATACTTGTGAACATTAGAGACTATCTTTTGTCATTTTTGTTTAAAAACTAATAAAAATATATTAAGAGAAATTAAAATTGCATTGTATTGAAAACAAGGTCATGAAAAAAAAAAAAAAGGAAATAGTGTCCCCTCTATTCAAAATCTTTCTAATACCCTTCCCAAACCTGACTACATCATTCAACCTCACTGGTTACAACTATGCAGATGTCACACTATTTACTCTGAAATGTAATGGCACAAAAACCTCTACAACTCAAAACTTGACAACTGCCTTTCCGCCATTAACACATGAATGATGAGCAAACACCTAAAGCTCAACATGGCAAACACAGAAATCATGACCGTGGGACAGTGACAAAAATACCAGTCATATGGCCCAAGTAACATGAGCCCTTCCAACAACATCAAGAGAAGTCAGTAACTAGTGGTAACCATAGATTCAGACCTATCTTTGATACCACAGCCTATATCTCGCAAGACAAAAACACAGTTTCCCATGGGGTCAAATTCAACCTGCGATACTCCGTCATGATTAAATCATTAAGTTACACTGGGAATTTTGACCAAATCAAACATTAATTATTCATGATATAGTTTATTATGTGTGTCAAACAATAGCCCCGTCTGTAGTTCTGTGCAATTCGAATACTAGTCATTCTCCAGTAGTAGTAATAGTTCTTTATTTGAATGTAAAAATAAAAGCATAAAGAACACAGCAATCATAAATGAGTTCACGACCTAACGGACTTGCTAACAATGCTGGCATTAGATTAAAAATGATATCAAATGTAAAAATTGCGTCTTAAAGTAGATACCTCAAATGAATAAAGTGCATAACAGAGGCAGTGCAATGGCTGGAGTGTTGAAGTGTTCAATTTGTTATAAAGTGCTGTCGAAGTTCTAAAACACTGAAAAACCAAGACCACTGAGGTACAAAGTCAATTGATACTCTTGTCATACAGGATCCAAACTGTAAAATGAATTGATGGAGAGATGAAGGGTAACAGTTCAAGAAAAAAAAGAGCAAAAGAATACAAAACAAGCATGATTACCTATGAATTCCAAACAACAAAACCCCGTGTCTAGGGTCCACTATGTTATTTTGCAAAGGAGCAGAAATGCAATAAATGCATGTACCACCAAATAATATCTTGTGATGCAAACGGAAAAAAAAAAATCATGAGGCAAGCATGGGCACAAAGGACATGTATAAAAAGAGTACAGGGACAATGGACACAAAAGCAAATAATGTTGCTGTAAAGGGAAACGTCTGAGTTGCCTTGTGAGTTGGTGCAAAGGCCATAAGCCAAATTAAGGTCAGGCCTCTCGAAGCTTAATAGTGCTACTCAGAAAGCACCCGACATTCCCTCAGGTATAAACATCTTTTAGCATCAGAAGGTACAGCAGTGAGGTATTCACTTGTTTAAAATTTAGAACCTTTAAAATCAGGAGTAAAAATCCTATTCAGTGTCTAGGTAAAACCATCAGACAAGAACAGAAATGTTCATTGTTTATAGCACTTTGTGCATTTCAAAAGGTCATTCACATCGCTCCACAGACTCAGAAGTCATTTAAATAATTGTCAGTCCGTTTTCTGTCCATTACGTGATTTTATCTGCCATTCATGCACAGTTAAGACATACTACATTTCATTTACTACTTAATATAAGAGCAAAAGAATCCTGCTGAAACGTTAAAATTAAGCAACAAGCAGGCTCGGGTGTGAATAAGTGATTAACTATCATTCCCAGAATCCAATATAAAAGGCTGTGATGTGAAAATGGTGGGCAAACAGCAGACGAAACCACTGGAAAAAGACAGTATTTTGAAACGCGTCGTGGGGTCCGATAGAAATCTATCTGCATGAAATAAGTGAAGTTGGATGAGTAAGCTTCCGGGAGTGCAGTGCTTCTTTGTTTTTCTTATATTCAAAGGGTCCTGGTCTTAACCCTTCGCCTGCACCAGCAGCCAGAGTGCGTCACTGCTCAAGACCGATTGAAGTGAAAAAAAAAAAAAAAAAAAAAAAAAAAAATGAAAATAAAAATAAATTGTATATATATATATATATATATATATATATATATATATATATATATATATATATATACATACATACACACACACACACACATACATATACATATATATATATATATACATACATACATACAGTCACCTTATATACTTACCATGCGTGGTGAAAGCATTGCATGGTAAATGCTGTTTTCCTAACAAGACCCCATGCCAGCAGATCTCCTTCACCACTTCCTTCTCCAACCATACCTGCTCAGGACCAAAACTTTTAACTTTGGATAACTCAGTGTAGTAACCCACTAAGTAGATTATGCTCATAACAAACACCATAAAGGGACCTGCAGAGCTGCTCAAAGCTGCCAGTCTACAGAAAACCATAAACTGTTGGTCTCTTTCCCACATCTTTTCATCCACCACACTGTTAAGTGCTGCGTCACATAACATGATAACCGTACCTCAGTGGTCATCAAGTGTGACACGGAAACATTTCCTACATAGGACCAAAAACAAAGACAACACCCCTCCAACCACAGACCCTACACATCGCACCTTGCTGCTCATGTGTACAAGAGATTCAGTGCGCCACATAGGCAAAGTAAGTGCTAGATAAATGCTGCAAAGCTGAACAACTGTTTTAGCAAGGACATAGTTTTGTCAGAAGGATTGGTTGTGTGGGGAGGGGGATGGAATGTCAGATTTTCCAACACTCACGTTGGCATATTGTTTTAAAATATATTACACGACAAGTGGGGTGCATGAGGGAGCTGAAGGGTCAGCAGACAAGGAGAAGATCACAGATTGGTAGGGGTACTAAGTGAGAAAATACAATATTTTTTACAAAATAAACAAAATCTTTGAAGACTTTCAAAACAGAGAGTGTGTGTGCATGTGCTTTTGTCTGTCTGTATGTAAAAATACCTCACAATAGGCGACTGAAAGCAACTGAACCCAACTATCTAAAAATACATTTGTTGGGGGGTGTCACACCTCAAACACACTCCTGAAGCTACACCCCTGTGTATTAGTCATATGAAACACTTACAAACCTATTCTCCCAGTAGAAGACCTCATAAAAGGCCAAACCCCGGTCCTTTCCCACCTCTCTGGAAGCAATTCCTTGCCCAAATGCATTACAGAGATCACCATGGCTACTCTGAAAGGCATCCATCATGTAGCAGTACGGCTCATTAAGGGGCTGAAGAAAATGGACCACATCACACGTGCACTAAAGGAACTGCCTGGGCTCCTCTTGCAAGTCCAGATCAGCTACATCACTTACAAGGTTATCTACAGAGAGACCAATCTATCTAGCTGACAAACAAACAATATCCAGACATCAACACCATAGGAGGAGTTCTGATATCCCCAGATTACAGACTACATACTGCAGGATGAAATAAACAAGCCTTCTCAACTGTGCCATTTACAAGACCATCAAGACCAACACCCCTGCCTGTGTTGAGGACAATCTCATCATCGCTGGTTGTTTTCAGCACACACATAGGGACAGGCAAGGAACCTTCAGGTTGCAGACTGTGTAAAGAAGAAAAAACAAGGCAGCAGTCTTGTTACATCTATGCACCTAGGATTTGGAACAACACCCCACATCCTTTAAGATATGTTTTTGCCATAGGAAACCCATATACATACTGACATTGACTCAATACCTCTCCACTGGAATTGGTGAGCAGATTACACTTTTCTAACCTTGAATTTCAGACGTCCCAGAGGTCTGAGGCATGCATATCAGACTCAGCTATCAAGTGTTTCTTTTTAAACAGTAAATCAAGCCCTTATTTTCATAGCAAACTGGTAATACAAATAAAGTCTTCTTTAGCTCATGCTTAAAGATGTCAACAAATACTTTTTTTTTTTAATATTCTCTTTATTGAATTTAAAACAATTCAAACATTTTGGAACTCCCCCCAACATTCAAGGGCACACAAGTCAAACACATATTTGGTACAAACATTTCCATCATGTAGCTCCAGTCGAAGCCAAGGATCAGCTGCTCGGACAGTATTGTTTCCCTGTTATCAGACCCAAAAGGCTCAAGATTCTCTTTGTCACATGTTAGGGACGCCTGGCCTCTATTCCATCTCTTTGGGTTATTTAGTCCTTCATCCCTCCATTCACTCTATGGGCCCCATATTTTTTCACTTTTAGGCTGGCAGCCCCTTGCCTGGTACACCAGTTCTTCAGCTCCCATGCACCAGTTTATACCTTCCTCTCAGTACCGCAGTGAGGGTGCAGTGGTTCCCCCCCCCCCCCCCCCCAACTTTTCAGTAGATCCCTGTGAGCCACCATCAGGGCGAGATTAGAGAAAAAGTGTATTGGTCCCACATTTACTCGCTCCATACTCCCAGTGTGACCGGGGGGGCTTGAGTTTTACCTTCTCACCTACAATCTCAGATTCTCTCCCACTTCCCCACCCAGTATGGCATCAGTTTTGGACAGTCCCATAGTGTGTGTATATCAGGGTGCCTTTCATATTGCATCCCCCGAGACATCGCCGCCTCGTGTCCGGCACAATGCGAAATAGGCGTGTCCAGATATAATATGCTATGTGGAGAATTTTTAACTGGATTAGGCGGAAACCGGCTCAAATCGTAATGTCTCTGGGATAACTGCATGCCTGGGTCCAGTCATAGTCCTCTATTCTGCCTAGGTCTCCCTCCCAGTTTTCCCACAATAGGTCCAGTGAGAGGAGACTATTTTGTAGTAACGTGGAGTATACGTGGGAAATCTTGTGACTTGTCAGAGTGGAATACAACACTCTACAATCCAGTGGGAACTCTTCCTCAATCTCACCTGGATTTCTCGAAAGATGGCGCTTTTGGGGAAGAGCAGGCCAATAAAAAGAAAGGACGTCTTGGAAGTGCAGAAACAAAGCCTGAAGACTGCCGTTTCATTCAGTGTCCGGAATAACAGACTTTGCCATGATAAACAGCATTTCTTATGGAGATACTCATCTTTGGAGTATCTGAAAGGTTCCCGTGACTTTACTGCTTAGTGAAATTTAGCTAGGAAACCATTACAAAAATGACTTGCAGGTGAAAAAAGTAATTTCACCTTCTCTTTATCACCTTGCACCCATCTAATAGCAGAAATAAATCAAGTAAATATAGTCAACGTTTTCCAAGCGATGTCATTATTCATACACCTATTCGTACCGCTGAAGCCAAAAGAAAATCTTTACACACAAAGCTTTAAGTCCTGGCTAGTAAACGGCAGAATAACGCACACCATGATCATAGAGAAAAATCTAAAGCTTAAAGTAATCCTTCAACAAATTAAAGAAACTGGCTTAACTGACATCAAGATGTGAATAAAAGGCAAAAAGGAAAAAAAAGGAAAATAAAATTTGATGGAAGGAAATAAGCACACTCTCTGGTTATAACCCACAGCATCATTACACCCTTAAGGGGAGAGACTGGAGGGTTTGGGAGTCAAGCAGATGGAAAGTTATCAAACCTCTTAAAGGTTAGACAGCTAATCTTCCCATGAGCAAACACTTCCTGGTTACAATTCCAAGGTATTTTGGGTACCTGCAGCCCAAAAAGCCTTTTCGCCACGAGTTCTTCACCTTGAAAAGCTTTGCATACTTACACTGGTGATCTGCATCGCTTTAACTCGACATGGTCTCTGCTTCCTGCATGTTAATTTTGTTTCTCCCTTTTGATTCCTGCTTTTGTTTACTCCCAGTTTCCTATACTTTACCTCTCACTGTTGTATTCTTGTTTGAAGCCTTTGTTCGCTTTTACTGTGTTTACCAGCTTTCAGCTGCTGCTGTTTACTACGTTTCTGCGATGCTGAAAAGGCTCTGAAAATTGTTCATCAACAGTCTAGCTCCTTTGGAGATTGATAAGCGGTATTCTGGTTGCTTTATTGCCATTCCGTTGAATGTTGTTGGTCTGTTAGTAATTATTTACATCTACTTTAGTGCGAAGACCAGCATACTTTTGCGCTAAAGTCCTGTCCTGTGCAAGAAAGATAGTTGTAAATATTCCATCACCAGAAAGCATTGTGTCTCTCTCTCTCTTCCCTAACCTCTATTTTCCCAAGGTTTATTCTACCAGTAGTAATTTCCTCTTCCATTGGGTTAGAGACTTGGGCTGGGTGAAGACGCTCATTGGTTTCACAGCTTGGTGTATCAAAATCTTGCCATTCTGCAACATATGTAGATTTGTACTTGCAAAACACTTTAAAAAAGTACAGTGAAAAACGATTTTTACAGCACCGTTACCCTTAAATAGTCTAGTATTCAAACAATCAGACAAATGTTTCACTCCATTTGAAGAATCAGGCAACCTTTACTGCCTTTCTAGATCTTTAAAAAAAAAAATCTCCTCCAGTGACATTGGCAATTTGATCAATTGAGCTGGTTCAACACTGGGTCATCTCATAACAACCTTGAATAAAGATCTTGTACAACAGCTCAGGGGTAGCAGTTATAAGGTAAGTCAAGATCTGACTACAACCAACCACTGTCAGTATAACTGACAAGTAGGTTCTATGTGCTATGGAAAGATAGGACTCCAGCGTAAAATTCACCAACTACAACATCCAACTCTGATACAGAGAGATGGCCAATTAGATGTACCTGAAGACATAAGCGTCCGTCGTGAACTTGTTTAAAAAACACACAAGGCTACAGGAGAAAGTTCTTAAAAGTCATCGTTTACATTTACACAACCAGAATTAAACAATATTTCCAAAACGGCCTGAGTGATAAATACAAAAGATTATGCCTTACCATCTGAAAAACATCTGATCCTTCATCGAAATCCACCATAGCAAAAAAAACCTTATTTGTAAACGCACTTGAGTATCTCCAGGAGTTTGCCAAAATCTGGAATTCTTCATCGGCCTGCCTTAAGAAATGAAAGACACCATCAATAAAGCTACATCTCAAACGGCAATCATGAATACATTTCGATTTTTACTCAATCTCTTAAACCTGATCTAGGCCTACTTCAGCAGTTAAAATCATGAGGTTCTGTGATGTACAGTATATTTTATACCATGCATGCATTACCTTGAAGAACAATATTCCATTTGCTTGTCATGGATTTCCAGCAATATTCCTTTAGCAAAATAACACACAGCAGATGCACTGCTGGATGTTCAACATACTTATTTAAGAATGTTAAAATGACTATTGCTAGAGCCATCTTAACTTTTCTTAAAATGTATTACAAACCCACCAGAAGCAGATGTTTTGAGTGTGTTTGAGCTCTTGTATAGAAAAATCTATTACTACAGGGGCAAGCAACTACTAGGTCACTGGGCATGTTCCTTTGCAAACACAAGGTTTATGCTACTTTAATTAAAAACTTGAAGAATTAGCTGATAGAAGAACTGTGCTGACAGGAGAGTTGGTTGTGCTTTAAGAAGGTTATCACTAGCCAGATCTAAAAGCTAGATGTGTTCCTTGTGTTTGTATGCACGCTCTAAATCCCCCACTAACCCTCCCAGAAGGTTAAGATGCGTTCTCAATAAAAAAGACACGTGCATCATTGATGGAATAGCTGGAACGGAGTCACTACTATCTTTGTTTTATACTTTAAAAGCTACTGTTTAACCATAAACCAGGAGACAAAGCCGAGTGATCAAGTGTTTTTCACAGCAAACACGAAGACAATTGATGTTACTGCACTAGAACCTTACGATCTTTGCTCACAGATTCCATACTTTACATTGGTAGTGTTGTGTTAAATTTAACAGGGATTGCAAACCGCTTAGTAGAATGAACTGATTTGAAGGGTGAAGGAGAACACGATCATGGCCTTCACTGCTCACACGTATGTACGAGCAGCACAGTGTTTGGGACAGAAGAGCAATCATGGACATTATATATTTAGTATATTCTGGGTGTCCAGTGTTGATACTGTGTTTCACTAGTGATTTTATTTAAGGTCAAATTTTAGTGTTGTGCTTTATATTATTACACACATAATAACTATTTGGTAGGACACTCCATCTTTTTTGCAGCTGTGATAACTGTGTGATATTGTTACAGGTCTTAATATTCACACCATCTCATTTAAGCTAAAGGCCTGATTCTACAGCCAAGCCACCACAAGACACTAGAGAAGGCTTGGGAGGACAACTTTCTTTTTAGATTACGTAGTGCTCTGGGGCCAGGAGCTGGGGTCTTGACATCCTGCTCAAGGAGTCCGGGAAAGCTGGGTAATGTACCAAGAAGCCCTTCTACTCCCACGAGAAATTGGAGAAGACTACCTAAGAAACTACCCTACAAGTGCAAATCAAATCAAATCAAATCATAAACATTTATAAAGCGCGCTACTCACCCGTGCGGGTCTCAAGGCGCTAGGGGGAAGGGGTTACTGCTGCTCGAAAAGCCAGGTCTTGAGTAGTCTCCGGAATGCGGAGTGGTCCTGGGTGGTCCTGAGGATGGTGGGGAGGGTGTTCCAAGTCTTGGCCGCCAGGTAGGAGAAGGACCTCCCACCCGCCGTGGAGCGGCGGATTCGAGGGACGGCGGCGAGAGCGGGGCTGGTGGAGCGGAGAAGACGGGTGAGAGCGTAGAAGCTGAGGCGGCGGTTGAGGTATTCGGGTCCCTTGTTGTGGAGTGCTTTGTGTGCGTGGGTGAGGAGTCGGAAGGTGATCCTTTTGCTGACGGGAAGCCAGTGCAGGTGTCTCAGGTGTGCGGAGATGTGGCTGTTGCAGGGTATGTTGAGGATGAGGCGGGCGGAGGCGTTTTGAATTCGTTGCAGACGTTTCTGGAGTTTAGCGGTGGTTCCTGCGTATAGGGTGTTGCCGTAGTCCAGGCGGCTCGTGACGAGGGTCACGGTCTTTCTGGTGTCGGCGGGGATCCAACGGAAGATCTTCCGGAGCATGCGGAGGGTGAAGAAGCAGGAGGATGATACGGCGTTGACTTGTTTGGTCATGGTGAGAAGTGGGTCCAGGATGAAACCGAGGTTGCGTGCGTGGTCTGAGGGGGTCGGTGCGGTGCCAAGGGCCGTGGGCCACCAGGAGTCATCCCAGGAGGTCGGGGTGTTTCCGAGGATGAGGACTTCCGTTTTGTCGGAGTTCAGTTTCAGACGGCTTAGTTTCATCCAGTCTGCGACGTCTTTCATTCCGTCTTGCAGGTTGGTCTTGGCGCTGGTGGGGTCCTTGGTGAGGGAAAGTATCAGCTGGGTGTCGTGGCGTAGGAGGTGATGATGATGCTGTGTTTGCGTACGATGTCGGCGAGGGGGCTCATGTAGACATTGAAGAGAGTCGGGCTGAGCGAGGAGCCTTGTGGGACGCCGCAGATGATCTCGGTGGGGTTTGAGCGGAAAGGTGGGAGGTAGACTCTTTGGGAGCAGTTGTAAAGGAAGGAGGTGATCCAGTCTAGGGCCTGTCCTTGGATCCCGGTGGAGCGGAGGCGGGATATTAGGGTGCGGTGGCAGACGGTGTTGAAGGCAGCCGAGAGGTCGAGGAGGATGAGGGCGACTGTTTCTCCGTTATCCATCAGGGTTCTGATGTCGTCTGTGACTGAGATGAGGGCAGTTTCTGTGCTGTGGTTGGCTCGGAATCCGGACTGAGAGGGGTCGAGAAGGTTGTTGTCTTCAAGGAAGTTGGTAAGCTGCTTGTTGACGGTCTTCTCTATGACTTTGGCAGGGAAGGGGAGGAGCGAGATGGGGCGGAAGTTCTTCAGGTCGCTTGGGTCAGCCGTAGGTTTCTTTAGTAGGGCGTTGACTTCAGCGTGTTTCCAGCTCTCGGGGAAGGTAGCAGATGAAAAGGAGCTGTTGATGATGGTCTGGAGGTGGGCGATGATGTCGTCGGCTTTGTTGAAGATAAAGTGTGGGCAGGGGCCCCAGGGGGCCCCGGAGTGGATGGAGTTCATGGTGGCTTTGGTCTCTTTCTGTGTTGATGTGGGTCCAGGCGTTGAGGGTGATGGCTGGGGTTGTGGGTTCTGTGGTGGTCGGCTGGGTCTGGTGTCCGAAGCTGTCGTGTAGGTCGGTGATCTTACGATGGAAGAAGGTGGCGAGGGAGTTGCAAAGGTCTTGTGAGGGTGTGATGGCGTTGGGGTTGGAGAGCTCTTTTACGATGTTGAAGAGTTCTCTGCTGTTGTGGCTGTTTTTGTCCAGTCTGTCTGTGAAGAAATTCCTTTTGGCGGCGCGGATCAGGTGGTGGTGTTAGCGGGTAGCGTTCTTGAGGGCAGTCATGTTATCTGCGGTGTGGTCCTTACGCCAGGCTTTCTCGAGAGTGCGGCAGGTTTTCTTTGATTCCTTAAGGGTGTCAGGGAACCAGAGAGGTTTTTTGGTGTTGGTCTGTCTTGGGAGGTGTCTGAGGGGAGCGAGGTTGTCTGCGCAGTTGGTGATCCACTTCGTGAGGCTGAGGGCTGCGCCGTTGGGGTAGGAGGAGAAGGTGGGTTGGTTGTCGATGAGAGTGGAGAGAAGCTGTTCTTCTGGGATTTTGTTCCACTGTCGATGTGGGATGGGTTGTGTGCGGAGGTGGCGAGTCTCGCGTCGGAAGGTGAAGTGGACACATCTGTGGTCGGTCCAATGTAGAGCGGAGGAGTGGCTGAAGGATACGTGGTTGCTGGCGGAGAAGATGGGGTTGAGCGTGTGTCCGGCGATGTGGGAGGGGGTGTTCACCAGTTGCTTGAGACCGAGGTTGGCGAGGTTGTCGAGCAGGGCGGTGGTGTTGGGGTTGTTGTTCTGTTCCAGATGGAAGTTGAGGTCGCCGAGGAGGATGTAGTCCGGCGACGCAAGGGCGTGCGGGGAGATGAAGTCGGTGATGGAGTCGCTGAAGAGGGCGCGCGGTCCGGGGGGGACGGTAGATGAGAGATCCTCTGAGGGTGGTCCTGGGGTCTGTGCAGATCTGGAAGTGCAGGTGTTCGGCGGCGAGGGGGGTGTCTTCGGTGGAGGTGGTGACGTTGATGGAGTCCTTGAAGACGATGGCGATTCCTCCTCCTACTTGGTTGGTGCGGTCTTTCCTGGAAATCTTGTAGCCTGCGGGGATGGCTATGGCGATGTCGGGGGCCGAGGAGGCGTTCATCCAGGTCTCAGTGATGAAGGCGACGTCTGGTGCGGTGGAGCGTTCTGGAGCAGGGAATGCTTGATAATAACATTCCAAAGCAGTAAGAAACCTCTGTTAACTGAGGGTCAGATCCTAGTAGTCTCCCTTACCCTCCAAAGCCTGTTCTTGCCTCAGTGGAAAACCGGAAAACAGACAGAGGCTGCCCACCCGGGTCTTATATTCTTGTAGGACATGGACTCTGCCACGAACCACAAAGAATCAGCACACATACAAACTTGAGTATGTTATAACAATTAATGTCTATTATTGGCTAACCTAAAATAAGTCATATAAATTAGGAATCTCACCATAATGATAAATAAGATATTTTTCATAAAACGTCCCTAACTGATTAGTCTAGATCTGGTGCATGACATGTAGTAGTACCTCCTGTATATCAGTTGTGGACTGACAGGTACTCAGTTAAATGTCCCAAAAGGCAGAATGTTACACAACCTGTCTCTGCCCCCTCTAATTATGGAGATTATATTCATTTCTCCACAGCATTTCTGTGGAGTTGGTGAGGGCCTTCTCGCTCGGAACTTTAGCAGCATTCAGCCGAACACAATGGTTTTATATGAAGAAACCAGGTACGCTGATGCAAGGTAATTCTGAACTCGGTGCAGAAATCAGGGCCTGAGCAAGGCCAATCTGCAACCAAAGAAAATGATCTCCTAACTGCAGCTAGTAAATATATGGGGCAGCACAGAAACTGAAAATTTCCCTTCAGCGCAAGCAAAACAACAACAACCTTGTGGCAATTTTGCGTAGCGAACATATTCTAAATGCTTTGCACAAAAAGTAAGAACACCACTTTCCACATTCCAAGGGCCCATGTTGGGGCATGTTACTATATTAACATGCTCAAATACTCAAATCCAGATGCTTTTAACACATTTTGGAACCGATAATGTATTTTAACATTGTTAGAAAATGTAAAAGAGGGTAAAACATACTATAACATTAGCTCTTTTTGTTCAAAATAGTAATAAAAACACAATTATGAACATAAAAAACCAAAACACGTTTTAAGGTTTTATTACATTCATATTTATGAAATATGAATGTATTTTTGTGTTTTGGGCGACGATCTCTATTGTTTACTTACCACAAACAGCACATGGCCTGACATCGGTGTTGGAGGGCGGATCAGTATTAAGGACCCCTTTTACAGAATTACCTTAGTCCACTGTTCCTTATGGAAAACGTGGTTTACAAACAGTAGTGATTACGTAAGTACAGTGGAAATTATTACATTTGGCATGATCATAATTATGATGAAATGCTGCGTCAGACAGAGCTGCTACTGACCTAAGGATAGGAATCAATTTACAAGGTGAAATAACGATGAGACCCTCTAGGAAATATGATGGTTTTCTACAGTGATCTTCATGGTTCAAATGCCTATCGATATTTGAAGTATTAGGTACCCTTGTGTTACTCACAGCCTTGAAGACGAAGCTTCAGCAGAACAGGTGATGGCTGCTGTCTTCATAGTTTTAATTTGCAGGCTAATGCATTTTATAAATATTATGAATTATGGAACATGTTAACTCTTTAAATATTTCACTAACCTCAAAGAAATAGACGCTACCAATGAAAATATATTCAAAACGAATTAGCAAATCAAATTTTGAGATGTCTGGTTCTCTGTGTAGAGTTTGGGGCCTTTAAAACAAAAAATCCACTTTTTAAAGTTAAATTTCATGCAACCTTAACCTCCTCCTCCTAGAGACAATATTACATTGTAGGAGCAGAAAAAAAGCATTCCTGTTTACACTTAGTGGTTATTAAGCTTTTGCCAAAAATTGGCTGCTATCCATATATCACCAACCTCTCCGTTTCCTGGAGGTGCTGTGTTTGTGATGGTCAACTCCACCATCAGTAACTTTCTGGTGACAGCAAAACCACCAGATGACTCCATAAGGGAGGACTTCCAAGGCTAAGTCAGCCATGGTTTGCATTGTCTGTGACAGCATTGCAGCATTTTGCAGGATAAGCAATGCTCCCTATTCACTGGGACAGATCTCCCAGCGCATCAGGAACACTGTATTTTTTTCTTTTCCACAATAAACCCACTTCTTTGAAGATTTGTGTTTGGAAAACAAAAAGTGTACCAGAACAGCAGATCAACTTGTATTGCAAGCTTCCGCATAAACTACTAATCGCCATGTCAGTGAAAGCAGTTTTGGTTAAAATAAATCAATAAATACATAAATTAGCCTGGCAGATATCTGTAAATGTGGTGGTGAAAGTGTTGCCTCTACCGCCCCAGCTGGTAGTTAGCCTAACTGCAGAGGCTTAAATAACCTAAGTCTTTCCTGAACAAAGATCCATCCAAATGTTTTTATAAAACGCAAAGCATTTTGTCAGAATTCCACAAATTCCTTTCAACACCCAAGCTGAAATCTACCTAATCGAGCCAAGCAATGTAAGAGGTGACTTCGAGTGGAGCCACATGGTCAGTCCGCTATGTGATAAAACATCTGCCAGACAGTTAAGTAAGCCAGTTGGTTAAATGATACAACTCAATTGAGGGTTATGGGTATTGTTGGGTTTCTTACTTGCAAACAGCACACTGTCTGTGGGCCTGCAGAGCAGTGAACATGACAATGACAGAGTAATTCCTTGGTGGTGCTTTCACCAGGCGCCGGAACTTATCTCCATTGATTCGAATGACCGCTCGCTTGCTTGCCCACTCCATCAGCTGTCCAACTTTTTCTGATAATACCATCTGAAAACAAATACAACAGTGTTAAAATAATATGCATATAAAAATCTAACTTGCCATAGACGGAGAGGCTATATTAAGTATGACTTTTTCCAATACCACACAGGATGTCCAGTATGTGATGGGACTGCAGTGCTTTGCTACTGAATGCCACAAGTGTGCCTGGTCCTGACTGCATTTGTGGTCCTGCACCCGGTACATTACTGATTGGCTTCTCCTTCACTTTCTTTTCTCTCAACGTCCAAAATATTACTGTGTGTATGTCTCTCGCTGACAACCATCATTGTAAGTGATAGGTTAAAAACCCACTAACACACTCCAGGGGTGTCAGTGCAGTGAAGAAAAGAAGTTTAATTCTTCACTGTTCTGATGTTGAATCATGGAACGCCAAATATTAAGATGATGCTCCGGCGGGCGCTGATCCTCTGCTACTCCTATTCTGTATAGAGAACCGATGGAGCAGGGTCATCATAGGCGGTGCCCCTATGCCACGACTGCTGTGCTGTCAGCTGCAGGTCTGTGCACTCCATGGGATGAGAAGGCCATCTTGACAAGCACTTCTCACACAAAGGCGGTCAGCACAGTGGCAGCTTTCACAGAATGGTCTGTGCAGGGTGGACGAGGTGCAGAGAACGGTAAGGGAGCATGACATATTGCCAGGTACCGTTTTTCGGATAGGGGAGGAGGATGGGAGGAGTGTACTGATGAGGGAGGGTCGCACAACACAGACTATATATATTTTTTGGACTGGCTGTTAGGAAGTATTCTCCTAAATTGGTGAATGCTTTCAAGTGTGTTTTTGATTGGTCAGGGAAGAATAGTGTCCCCCCAAGGGTGTTGTGGGAGGGTTATAGGATGCCAGGCATGTTTGTTTTATTAGGGGTGAAGGGAACGTTTGCCAGGGGGTAGTAGGGTGGTTGGCAGGATGCCAGGTACTTTTAGGGTAGGGCTGAGGGAGGCAAGGACACGTTTACACGGCCCCTCTACCCTGGGCTGCTGACCTACACTGGGTAAGAGATTTGAAGGGTCAGACACAACATACGGTTTTAAGTGGGTATCTGTTCATTACATGTAATTTTTCACTTCCTAATTTCAAGTGGCATCACAGACGACTTGAGCTTTGGTACTTTTGTCTATTATTTCCCTTTGCAGCCAACATTCTTCTTAGACCTAAAAGCAAATACGGTAAAAATGTGGTACAAAACTACAAATGCATTTTTTTAAGATCTCGATTTATAATTTTGTATAATCTGTGGTAAACATTGCAAATTTGCAAAACATAAGGCTACAGATTTTGCATACTTGGAAATACAATGTTGCAGCCGTTAGTCCTGAGGGAGAGAAGTCTAAAGAGCAATCCATACCTCAAACAAATTCTATTTATTTGGATGAGCACCGTGCATTCCAGGCATTCAAATAATCACTTATCACACCACAGGACCACGTCTTATATAAAAAAAGGAGGCTGAACACTGTGCGCCTTGGACACGTAAAGGTCCTCTATGAGTTTATCCCATTAAGCTTTTGCTGTGTCATAAGTGCAGAGCAGGTATTATAAATATGTTAACCTTAATCTAGCATTGCTCCGTGTTTTTTTTATTTATTTTACTTATGAGCATACCATGCCCCATTTTTTGAGAGGATGGCTTGCTGTAGGCCACCATGCGATTGCTTCCTCACTTTTAGAGGTGTACTCTTTTTATTTACCTTCAAGGTCATTTACAAAGCAAGACCAGCCTCTACTCCCGCCTAACTCTATCAAGACCTTTGGGAAATCAGTTCATGTCTCCCTGGCTATTCTGGACAGTCTGGTGTGCTGGAGGAATTGGTCCAGCCTGACCCTGAATGTTTCTTGTGTTCTGCAAATGTTATGAAAAAGCCTTGGTCACTCAGTGTACTACATCCCTTCTTGCCACCTAGGCATGTGTCACGGCTTATGTCTGAAAGGCCATAAAGACCAAATTTCTAAGGGACTGACAAAAGGGGGTTGTTGAAGAGCCCTCCTTACAGCAGCCACCTAAGCTGGCCCCCCGTCTGCCATACGATGGATGTGTGGTGGCCCAGGATGGCCCTATCTATGATTAGAAGTTCTACTACAGTCTTACCATCCCAGGTATCTACTACTAACCGCTCTTCCCCATTAGCATCAACCTCTACCTATCTCAATGCATGCTCCAATCGAGAGGCTATATAATATAGTTTCAGATCCTGCATTTGTACTCCACCCGTCCCCCAGTCCAGCCTGATTGCCTCTAAGCTAACCCTAAGTGTTTACCTGCCCAAACCAGGGATATCACAGATTATCCGGTTCTTCAAATGTTGACCTGTTTAAAGGACACAGCGAGTTCCAGGAAAAATAATGGCATTGCTGGCAGAAGATTATTTTGCCAACTGTAATTCTCCTCATCATGGAAAGTGGCAAGACGTTCCAGAACCACACTGAATTAGCCAGATTCTCAAGCACTCAGCACATACTGTATTTGTACTGAATGTGCTACCAGTATCTATAAAAACTTTTCTGACTGCCAGTTAAGACCTAAGTCTGGCCAATTATTTACTGCCATGCCCACCATACTCCCCAAAGCCTGTTTTTCTACCGGGTGGTCTGCAGACTAGAAACAGTATCAAATTTGTCCAGTTGCTGCAGGATTGGCAAAGAGTCTGTGGGTCTTCTGGGATGCACAAGCGTATCGTCCACTTACAATGACAGTGTGTGGACAACACCGCCAACCTGATGTCCCACTGGCATAAGGACCTCCGAGTCATTGCCAAAAGCTCCACTGAGAGAGCAAACGGCAGGGGGAAAAATGGCCATCCTCTCTGATCCTCTCTCTAATTTCTATCCCTCCGATACCAGCCCCTCCAACCTTACCTACACCATTGGCTCAGCATAGAGCAGGAGCACTGAGCCCATGTCATTAGGGTCAAAGACAAGGTACACAATCAAGAGGGTGTCAAAGGCTTTCTTTGTGTGAAGCCTAAACAGTACCCAATTATCTTTCAACTGAGTGGTGGCATTTTATGCATGCCTAAGCCTCCTTGGGTTCAAGAGGAATCTATACCCAGGTAGGAGGCCACACTGGTCCTCATATACAAGTCAGCTTATCACTGTAAGGAGCCTAGGTCAGTGCCTTGCTCAGTTTTTCAGTGTCTGAATTAATCATTGATAATGGCCAATCATAAGTTCAGTCCAGTGGTCCTTCTCTGTTCTAAGCATCATTATTTTATTGGCCTCTCTAATGTCTGGGAGCGTTCCGTGTAATGTGATGTAGCGTCCCCATATATCTTCAATAATAATGTCTGACAGCTGACCTGTGTAAGCATAATTAAAATCCACCTGGAGGCCATCTCCTCTCGGACCCTTCCCCTTTGCAAATCCTTGATTTCTTCAATTATTTGTTTATTCTGAAGTCCTAACTCAAACTCAGTACTGTATCATGTGACAGCACAGGAAGCCTGTTCATTCTAAGAAATCCCTCTATCATGACTAAAGTAACTTGTTTCTGTTTCCCTTCCAAGCGTGTAATGTATTTCTGTATTGCCTTTTTATGCTAGCTTGAATTGTAGTTATGGCGCCATTAGCTTTTTCAGTCCCAAAACTATTGGGCTTGATCGCTCTTGACAGCCCTGAGTGCCCAAATGCGCTTTTGTCTTGATCCCTAATGCTGATGTTATTGTCATAGGCGAACACGGATCATGTGTGTTTGCCATGACATAGGCCTGTCTCATGGATTGTGGACTTGGAGGGACGTCCAACATGCTGCCCTCATAGTAGTGGAAGGCTACTGCCTATACCAGGATTTATTTTCAGAGTCCACCATGGGTCTCTTTTCAAAATCCCTCCGATTATGTTATTTGTGTATACATCCCAGTTGTGAACATACCACTAGGTTGCCTAAATAATACATTCATTGTAGATGTCCCCAGATATACACAGCAGGGATACTCCTTTTGAAAAGAGACTCACAGTGGACTCTGTGCATATAATTATTCCTCAGCCTGGTCGTCGTGGGCATACAGACTTGTCCTTGTGATATATTATACCTTCACCAGGAGTTAAGCAGCACAAGTGTGGTGTTAGCAGCATACCGTGTAGTGAACAGTACCTTTTTACCCTGTGTCACTGGAGTGAGGCCTACAGGCTCACTTCCCTTTTTAAAATCAATCAGGTGTTATTTGTATAGAGAGGCTTGTCACCCGAGTGGGTATCCAGGCGCTTGCTGCAGGTGTTTATTCAAAAACAAAAAGTGGGTCAGCAAGGATGGAGCGCAGAGGTGGAGGGGTTTACAGG